>NW_026947506.1:5062500-5645000 GCF_034190915.1 Cavia porcellus
CTTTTCCTTAGTTTCTTAAAACCTTTCACAGAGAGTTTCTCTCTCTCTCTGGCAGCTTCATTAGTCTCAAGTAAGATGGTTGACTTTGGATACTGATGGGTGACTCCCGCGCCCCTAGCATCCTTGTGTAAATGATGAGAGAGTGGACCAGCTCCAAGACCACACAAGGGGAAGGGATCGAAGTACTGATCTCTTCCTTCTGCATTTCTGCTCCTTTAAACATGCGTCTCGTTCAGCCAACCACAGAACTAGCCCAGAAGAGTGAAGATTAAGGCTGAAGATCAAAGCACTAAAAGAATCTGATCTCAGAATCAAATAGTCTTTGGCCCAAGTCTCACCTCTGCCACATGTATCTAGTGACTTCATGCAATTGCACACCTGTCTGCACCTCTGTTTTCTCATCAGTCAGGTGTGATAATGAAACCTATCCATGAGGCTGAATTGAGAGATGAATAACAGTGCGCGGAAAGTGCTCAGCCAGTGTGGCCACTCTGCAGGGCTTCGTTCCCAGCTCCAGGTCAGCTGCAGTCTCAGTGATCAGGCTCACAAATACCCACATTTGAATGTGAGTAGGAATTTTCTCCCCAGGTCTATTCACAAATAGTAATTCCTACAGACAAGCAAATGAAGTAAGTGTAGGTTCACGCTCTGGGGGTTAAAACCAGGCACAGATACATATTCTTTACAGAGTCTCAGAAGGAGGGTAAATATCCAGACAAAACCAACCAACCTACCTGATAGCATATTTCCATCACATAATTGATTGTGTCTCAGACACCTTGTCAAGTAACTGACTTGACTGATCTTCTGTTCTGTCTGAATAAAGGTAGCCCGCATGGATCAAGCCAATGAGGGCTCCTGACAGTTTAGGGCAATGGCAGGGCCATTGTTCATCTCTGTGAGTGCCACCCACCCGCAAGGGGAGCCCAGCCCCTGAGTGGGGAACAGGTGAGCAAGGTCACTTGAGTTGCACTGAGTCCTGAATGTTGGTGACACATGATGATGAAAAATCTAGGTACCGTTGGGACATAAATGATGGCCAGGGAAAGTTGAGGGAGATTTGTTTCCTGAAGAGAGGGTCGTGCTTCTGTGGTGCTCCTGCTGCGCATAGCTCATGAGGCTGGTGTCGAGGCCATGCACACTGCAGTAAAGAATGAGACAGACGGTGGTGGAGAGGGGACCAGGCTCGTCGTGGCTGCAGAGATGACAGCCCGCTGACCCACTGTGTGCCTCCCGAGGGCTGACACGAGCCCAGGCAGCTCTCTGCACTGAGATACAGACAAGGGGCTCTGTCCCTGGGGCTTTATCACCGGGGACAGACAGAGGCAGGAAGCCTGGAAAGGGTCAGAGGGCAGGAGGGAGGGCTGTAATTTACAAAAGGTGACATTAAAGGCTTCCACCGCAGGGTAGTATTGGAGAAAAAACTACTACAGGGAAAGGACAAGAAACAAAGGAAAAGCTGTGGATCTCTTGGGGCAGCAGAGGTGGGGACTGCTGTTCAGGTAGTTTAGGAGGAGGTGAGGTGGAGACGGGCAGAATGTGTGGTGGAGCTCGATGCCCAAAGCTGGCAAGAGCTCTCCTGCCAGCTTCAGGAGGGCCGGAGACAGCTGGCTCCGGTGTCTCATGTGTCCTGTGCCGCCTGTGCCCTGAGACTGGATGCCGGGAGCACCTGGAGAGGCTGGCCGAGGCAGGAGGAGACAGAGGAGAGCCGCTAGCATGGTCCTGCCCCCGAGGGCGGCTTCCCCCCAGATGAGCAGAGGCTGCGGAGGGCTGGCTGGCAGAACACTGCTGGGGACTGTGCTCAGGCGCCTCTGGAGAAGGCAGAGCACGCTCGGGGGCTCCTGCAGCTGTGAGGGACAAGAGCAGGCTCTCAGGTCAGGAGATGGCCTGAAGTCAAGGGCCAGATGGGAATCACAGACCCGCGTGCGGGCTTACGGCTGGGAGGACAATCCCTCCAGCCTGGACAGCAGGGGAAAGGGAAAGGTGGCAGGCGGTGGCTGCAGAGACAGGAGCCAGTTCCCCGCTGGTGACTCCAGGGTGAGGTGTCACAGAATACCCGGGGGCCAGCTGTGCTGCCTTGGCAGAAACGCAACAGCTCTATGCCGGAGAGAGGGTGCCAGACAGAAGACACAGCCCCATCCAGCGAGGAGAAGGAGGGGATGTCAAGGAGCAGCAGCTGCTGCTGCGGCCACTCCCCATCCAGGGGCTGCACGCTGAGCAGATGAGGTGGGAGGGAGGGAGGACAGGGTTCCAGGTGGTGGCAGTGGCACGCGGATGAGGGACAGGGAGGACAGACTCATCACGCTCCCCTTTGTACAAAATGAGGGTGAACTAAGAAGTGGCTCTTTTTCTTCCTGGAAATGACATGGATTGAAGATGATCCTCGCCCATATCATTGCAGAAAATGAAGCCTGGCTCCTGGTGTCTGTGATTTTCTACCTCCCTAACCTCCCCAGGGCCAGCACGGGGAGGGAGAGCGCATCCTTTACCCACTTCCTACATGTCCGAGGGGCGGCATCGCCCCAGGCCGGGGGCACCTCTCACCTGGACGGGGTCCCAGATCCCACAGTGCAGAGCCCACGCTGCTCATCTCCCAGATCCTTCCAGAACCTGCACAGGAAAAGGACAGAGAGGGGACAAGAGGGGAGGAGAGGGAGCCTGTCCATCGGTCCAGTACCACCCATGGCATGTAACTTCTGAAACACTCCTGGAGTCAGGTCTCGGGGTGATTAAACAGGGAACAGAAAACAGTTCGGTGACTTGTTGGAAGTCGCCTCCAGCCCAGTTTCTGAGCATCGTTACTTCATCCCACCCTGCTGCCCTCAGCCCGTCCCGCTCTGCTGTCCTGAAAGAAAGGCTGGATCGGCTGAGGCCGAGGCACTGATGTTCTTGCATCCTGCAGCCCGAGTAGTAAGTTCAGGGACAGTTCCTTGTGTCCCAGTGAATCACATTCCCTGTCCATGGTGGCAGAAGGGCCATCCAAGCAGGGAACCGCACAGAGCCAGAGACAAGCTTGGTGCAGGGCCAAGTGGCGCATCCATGAGCTCCTCCTGCCGCAGACCCTGCCCTGAAGGAGCTGTCGCTGGGCCCTGCAGGGTGCAGCCAGCCTGGTACAAGAGCAGGTTTCTTGGCACATCTTTTGGAGCAGGCTCGGCCGTTTCCATGGAAGAGGTCACTTACCCCTTGCCCTACACACAAGAGGACAGTGGGGTTGCTGTGGAAAAACCGAAGCTCAGAGCTCTGCCCGCCCATGGGTGACTTTCTCAGAAGGCGGCCGAGCCTGCTTACGCTGCGTGGTGCACCCTGGAGAGCCTTGAAGCTTCTGGCCAGGCCTGGTGGTAGCTGTGATTCTTTCCCTCCAGAACCATAGGAACTTGGCCCAGACCATCAGACGCAGCAATGGGACTGCTACAGAAGATGTTAGAGAGGCATCTGTGTTTCAGACACACACAGTTTGCCATTTGTGGGCAGGGGGGTACCCTGCCCAGGTCAGTATCCAAGGGTGACAGCCAGCAGGTGGCACAGTCAGACAGGCTGGCTCTCCAACTGCCTGTGACCTCACGTGTGTCCCCAGCCTTCTCTAGCTGTGAATGGGTACAAGAACTCGCCCCACCTTCATGACTGGATGGTCGTCACTGCACGGTAGACTCAGTGTTGTGGAGCAGGGGTCACCCACACGCCCGTCCCTCTCCTGCTTTCTCACTCTCGCTTGCTAGCTCTTGTCCTTCCACCACACAAAGCCCTCAGCAAAGCAACTGCTCAGCCCCCGGGACCATGAGCCAGTGAATCTGCTCCTGATCAGTCCCTACGGAACGCTCCGCCTTAGCAGAAGAAGATGGACGAGAACAACAGCAAGCTCATTCCCCACGTCTTGTAGACTCAGGCGTGGGAGGCGGTGACTGGGCTGACCCCCCGTCATGCCCTGTCTGACCGGCAGCCCCTCTGCTCCAGTGTGCGCCGAGGGCCGGCGGCTTTTCCGCCTGGCATTTTTTCTGCCTGGCAGCTTTTCTGCCTACCCCCAGCATTTCCGTCTTTTCTGGGTGATCCTCTCTTGTTCCAGTGGCCTGAAGAATCCTTGGTCCTGCTGTACGCACGGGTGTGTGTGGATCACTGCACCATGACGTCTTTAACTCTTGGGGGAAGATATCTAGAAGAATGGCCAGGCCAAATGCAATTTCTAGTTTCAGATTTTTGAGGACTCTGCACGCTGATTTCCACAGCGGCTTGTGTAGTTCACCTTCCCACTCACGGTGGACAAGCCTTCCTGCCCTCTCCCACCTTCCTTGTCATTTGTCATCATTTGATTTCTTATGATGGACCTCCTTTGTGGGGTGAGACGGAAATCTTAGTATTGCTTTAATGTGCACACTCTAGTGGCCAGGGACATTAAGGGCTTCTTCGTGCATTTATTATGCTTTCGTTTTTCCGTGAAGTGCGTATTCATTTTGCCTGCCAGTATGTTGATGGAGTCTTTTATTGGGGGGAGTCTAGTGTTTTTATCTTCATTTATTAGTACACGTGCGTAGCGGTGGCAGTTCCTTCCTGGTGGAGGACCGCTGCACGGACACCCCGCACCTGACCCCCTTCTGTACCTGCTT
Source organism: Cavia porcellus (assembly GCF_034190915.1). Classification (NCBI taxonomy): domain Eukaryota; kingdom Metazoa; phylum Chordata; class Mammalia; order Rodentia; family Caviidae; genus Cavia; species Cavia porcellus. The sequence continues at coordinate 5,067,099 of NW_026947506.1, forward strand.
CCCTCTCCTCCCCGTCGCGCTGGTCCCTGACCTCCTTCCTTGGTTTGTTCATGTTTGTATTGCACAGTGTTCACACACTCCTTGTGGGAAATTGGTGCCCGTGCATAACACACCCCGATGCCTTTCCTCCCGTACGCCTTCCCTCTCTCCCCACTCCTGCCTTGACTCCCTTCCCCTTTGAGCATGATCTGTTCCTTGCTTCTTACTCTCTATCCTTATTTTCATCTGGGTCTCTCACGTAAGTTATGGTCTGACTTCTTTCCCTTAAAACCATGGTTTCCAGATGCATCCACTTCTTACAAATGACTGAAGTTTACCTTTCTTTATGGCACAGTGGTAGTACGTTGTGTGAAAATACATTTTCTTTATCCATTCCCCTGTTGGTGGGACTGGACTGCTTCCAAAGAACTAAATGTTACACTAGAAACCCTCAACGTGCTGGAAGACAAGATGAGTGACAGGCTCTTCAGGTCATAAACACAAGCAAGGACTTTACGAACGGAGGAGGATAAAAGTTAGATTTAAAATGTGTTATGAACATAAATCAACGTCCCACAGGAATACAAACATCGTATTACACACACGGACTAACAAACTAAAACTTAAAAAGAATCATTGGTCCTCTTGTATTTCTACCAAAAAACAAAAGGGCAGATGTTTACTCGTAGATGCAGGCAAAGATTTTTAATAATTCATTAAAACTGCTTGGGACCCTTGTGCCTCTTAGAGCGACGGCTTGGATATCTTGTCCTGACCTCTGATGTCAGTTCTCAGCAAAGCAGTAACAGCTGCACACGAGTGTCAATGAGTGGAACCTTGTTTTTGCTTTCTTTTTAAATATTTATGAAAAGAGAATTCTCACAGTCTCTGCTCTGGGGCCTGGAGCGGAGACGGTGACTGGAACAGTTTGCAGACCCCAGCAGAGGCCTCTGGACACCTTGTGGGGGAAGTTGGAGGACTTACAGAAGCAGACTCATTTCTAAACAGGAAGTGGTACTTTAAAAAAAAAAAAAACTGCTTTTCTTGTTATGCTGAAGGCAGCTCACCTGCCCATTTGTCAAATTTGTGATTCTTTTGCCAGTGAAATAAGAGAAACACAGACGTGAAAAGGGAACACATTTTTCCAAAGTGGAAAACAAAGGCCTTTTCCTAGTATAATTTTCAATGCTCCGTCTCCTAGAAACCTGAGTGACTGCACGGCAGTCTTTTTGGATACATCATACTTTGAAGATTACCCAAGTAGAACTGGGTTTTAAAGTCACATACTAGAAGTTTCTGTGGTCCATGGAAGAGATTACGCTGAGAAGGAGCCAAGTCTTCCCAGGATGCCCCTCGTCCTTTAGTCTGCCCTAGAAAACCATCAAGAACCTTCACCGTGTGCCCTGGTCCTCACCACTTCAACCCACTGGCCCTCCAGTACACCTTCATCTTCCAGAAATCACCCTGCTCTCCACACTCCAGGAAGTGGACGTCTGCCTGCTCCCTTGACACTCAACTCTGCCCAGTTGGCAGACTCAGCACGGACAAGGACCTGCTCTGCCCACATTTTTTGAGCCTCACAAGTTGTTTAATGGCCTTCTTGCTGTCTTTGCTCAGCGCCACTGAGCCTTAATCTTGTCGATCAGGGTCGACAAGTGGCAGCAAGAGAAGCATCCCTAATGTACACAAATACGGACTCACAACTTAGGCAGGTATAATCCTGCTGGTTTCCATATGTGGAGACACTGAGAAAGAGTGTTCTTAAATAGTCTCAAAATAGTCACATACACATAGCCAGGGCATGCAAGTGCTATTGATTGGAAAAAAATGTCCCCCAAAAGGCTCATGTATGAAAGAGTTAGTCCCAGTACCTGGACTATTGGAGCTGGTGGGAACATTGAAATGTGGAGCCTAGAGGGATCTTTGAGATCACTGTGGCTGCACCCTTCGGGGGATTGTGGAAGCTTGGCTTCTTCTTCCTTTCTTTCCCTTCCCTTCCACGAAATGAACATCTTTACTTTGCCTTGTGTGATCCACCAGGATATGCACTGTCACCAAAGGGCAAAGTCAATGTGGTCCTCTGACCATGAACGGAACCTTCTGAAACCATCAGCCACAATACATTCCCTCTTTTCAAGTTCTTTTCTCAGGCTTTCTTTAACAGTCATAGAAAAATTGACCAACACAATAACTTAGTGGGCTAGGCAATACTTCCCAGTAGATCAATTATCCTGCAGGAGCTCAGAACAAATTTATAAGAAACCACCATTTTGGACATAAATCAACAGTGAAGCAGTGAAATCACGCAATCCAGATCAATAGGCACCTGCCTGTCTCACAGCAGAAGCCAGGCTCTGCACCAGAAAAGGTTGGAGGACAGCCAGGAGCTTCTTATCATTGAAGACTACACACTGAATAATCCATAGGCAAGGCAACAGTGTAGTCACTTTGAGGAAAATGCTACTGTCTGGCTGGTAACTTTATTTTCTGACAGTAAAAACAAGTTGAGTTCCCTAGTTTTAGCCTTAGTTCTGCCCCTGTGAGAGCACCAAAACATTTACGTCACTATTAAATAACACGTTTATGAGCATCCCTAGGTTGCTCCTAAGTATCTCCTTTGTCCTTATCTAAAGTTATGGCTCTGATGTTCTGAACACGTTCCTGGGCTCGCCTGCCTGTGAATGCTGCACTTGGAGGATGTCACTGGAGCAGCATGGTCTCAAGTCTAGAGGCGAACTTAGCATAGCTTTTTTCTAGAATCCATCTAGAATCTTTCTAGATCCATTAGAATCTTTCTAGAATCCATCTCTTGGTGGTGTCAGTAATATTTTCAGAAGGTTTTGCTTTCAATCCACACATATACAATTAGACACACAGATGTGATGGGAATGCCACCATTACCTTTATCTAACCAGGACAAAACTCACACAAAGCCTTCTCCCAAGCCATGGCGTCTGCCCGGCGTCATAGGCCAGGGAAGGCATCACGGTATTAACACAAAGTTGCTAATAATTCATGTGTCAAATAAGAGAATTTTATATTAAAAAGAAAGAAAGCAGGAAGAAGGGAGAGAAGATGGGGGCCAGGGAGTCTTTTATTTAGATAAAAGACAGAAGCAAATATTACTACCTAATATCACCTAATATCATTTTATAAGGACATGTAAAAAAAAATATGAACAGCGTCATTTTAACATAAAATCTATGAGTGTATTAAATGTTTAGTTCCACATAAATCTCTTCCACAGCCTGGCACGGTACTCAGCCTGGCACGTGGCACTCCCACGCGCCCACTCCCTTGAGGAGCCCTGCTCCGTTCCCCGCCTGGACTCCCACAGGGTCCCACCTGCCACCCTCAAAGTGCTGCACAGCATGTGGTGAACCAATCCGAGGTAATAAATGGGTGTGAAAGCAAATATGATTTATAAGAAATAAACTCCCCGGAGTTCAAAAGCGTCTCCAACGATTCTTTAGCTCGGTGACTATTGATCTGGTTAGCAAGAGAAGTTTCATTTGTCAGAAGGGACACAGCCAAGAGAACAGTTTACCGCCCTTGTGTGACCAAGCGGATTTGTCTTATCCGACACGGTCCCCTGGCTCTGCAGCTGCCCTTCACCCCAGCAGCCTGGCTCGGGATCTTGAGGCCCCGCTAACTCCAAAGGACGAAGCATGACTGTGCTTGCTGGTACCTGTCACCATAAACCTCACAGATCTCTGCAGCCGTGCAAAGTTCACCACAGCTCCTCAGGCTACAGGAAGGCGGCTCCTCCGTCCCCTTCTCAGCCCCAGAGATTATTGGTAAACAAGCTCCAGCCACTCCATCTTCCAACACCCCAGTCACCTGTCACACTTACCTGAACCAATTTCCGCATGACCCTCCCCAGTCCAGAAACTCTAAGGACTTTCCAGGTAGCCCACAAGAAGGCGGGAGACCACAAACAAGCATTGAAAGGCTTCCTATAACCTGGCTTGAATGTTTCTTTTTGTTTTTGTTTTTGTTTTCAGTACTGGTGTTTGAACTGGGGCCCTTGGCACTGAGATACCTCTCTTTCTCCTATTTGGGGTGGGGATAAGGTCTCGCTGAATTGCTTATTTGCCTAGGTGACCCTGAACTTCTGATCCTACTGCCTCAGCCTCTGAGAGAGCCGGGATTACCGTATATCATCTGTCCTTCCTTGCAGTGGTTTAACCTCAACTCACCTATGGCCTCCATAAGTATTTGTGTCTCATGTCTGCTTCAAGAGAATGGGCTGGGAGCCTTTTAACCCCAGCACAAAGTACCGCATAGGCTACCTCAGGGCCAAACTGTTAGAGGCGTGGGTAAGTTTGGCAGACACGGACCTGCGAAGAGATAACTATATTTAATTGCTCATGTTGTGATTTGGCCCTGCTGGGCTATCTGCTTTCACATTAGAAATGGCCGCATTTGCAGAAGAGATTTAGACAGGGCTGCTTCCTGTCTAAGGAAGCTTGGTGCATAGGGGTCACCTCATTTTCTATTGGTCAGTGTTCAGTCAGGATGGAGTCCCACTACAAGGACTGTGGAAATAGGAACTTCCTGGAGGAGTTCATGGGCTGAAAAACCAAGCACCTCTAGCCATGACATCAAGGATATAGTCAAAAGCCAAGTCTGTACAGAAAGATGACTCAGAGGGTGGAGCTCACGCCTGAGCCAAGGTGGCTGGCATGTGAGGACAGCTCTCGCCAGGGGACAAACCGGGAGGCAAACTTGAGTTTCTGCATCAACTGACACTTTCTCCTAAGTATGTCTTACATGGTGTCTGTCTAACTCACAGGTCACCAAATAAGGAACTTTGCTGCAGGCTCCCCTGCCCCAGGAGTACATTTCTCATTGCCTTTGGGTCCCATTAAAAGACAAGTTCCTGGACTTCAAGTCTGTTTCTGATGTTGTAAATGGATGACATTGTATGTGTATGCATGTGCGTGTGCATGTGCGTGTGCGTGTGTGTGTGTGGTTTGGGGAATGTGAAGGAGAGTATTTGATTTGAAGGAAGAAAGTAAAGAGTTTGTGGCCACGGGGCGAGCTGTGGACGATTAAAGACAGTAGTCACTCTTTACCTAATGCTGTTGTGAGAACAGTCAGAATGAGGACACAGAATTTATAATATTATTTATGACGGTCACCCAGAGTTAACACAAGAAAGTGCAGGAAATCTGTCCACAACACTAAAGACCCAGAATATTCAGCCAAGGGCCTGCATCTCACAGCAGCATCCTGCATGAGTCCACCTGAAGACCTAGAGCCCATGACAATGCCCTCCCAGTAGTCCAGCTGGAGGTCTAGAGCTCGTTTTATGTATCTGTGCTGGGAAGGCCCAAAGGTCAGCAGTGGAAGCTAGAAAGTCTATGCCAATGGGGTGAAGGAGCTGTGCTGGTAGGTTGAGGGTTCTATGCTGGAGCTGCAAAGTCATGCTCGTAATAAAGACCAGGGCTGTCCTGAAAAGACACAGCCATCCTCAGTGACATGGCCGCCCTGAGATCCTCCGATGATAACAGTCAAGTACATGCCAGAAAGCCAACGTGATGAGTGTATCCTGGAGAACCAATGGCTCAAATAGCAACACTTAAAGAAGCCAACAACACCTCATGCAACTTTTCCACATCTCTATTTATGCTGGCAACTTTCCTCAGGTAGACCATCTACACGCAACACCATGCTGATTTAATTCAACTGGTGTTAAGTTGATCATCAGTTTTTAATCCATAACATCTACACTTCTCATTTAGCAGTGAGATATTTTTGTAGTCACAGAGTTTTGCAAGGAGCAAAAGACAACACAGGATACATGATTTATAATACTGTTTTATGATAGTCACCCAGGAGTCAGAAACAAAAGAAAGAGCTCAGGAAATCTGTCCCTACACTAAAGACCTAGAGAATCCAGCTGAGCACCTCGATCCCGTGGCAATGTCTTGCATGAATCCAGCTGAAGACCTAGAGCCCATGACAATGACTCATGCAAGTCTATTTCATGGATTTGCATTGGGAAGGCCCAAAGGTCAGCTGTGGAATCTAGAAAGTTTGTGTCAGTACGCAGAGGGTTCTGGCTGGAGCCAGGAAGCAATCCTCAAAGGAAGAGCCAGAGCTCCCCTGAAAAGTACCACAGCCATCCTCAGTGACAAGGCCCCAAGCTACTCCAATGATGACCACAGCCGAGTTCATATCAGGAAAGCAGCTCGACAAGCCCCTCTAAGAGAACCCGAGGCAACAGGAGAACCACAAGCATAAAACAACACCTTTTTCCAGGTCTCCTTTTATGTTAGCAACAGTGCTCAAGTGGGCCATCCACACTCAGCACCACACTGATTCAGGTCAGCTGGTGTTACAAGTCGATCACCAGGTGTCAACCCACCGCAGATGGGTTCTCTTCCTTGAGAACTCTGTGGCTGGCTTTCTGACCTGTTTTGATGGACCCTGTGTCACAGGAAAGCTCCTGGCTAACTTGCAAATCTGAAGCGTCATGGAGATTAGCTTCTGAGCACTAGAACCCTCCTTGGAGTCCAGTCTCTGTGCCATGAGAGGCTCTCGCCACCTGGAGAGGTGGGACAGAGGACAGGCAGGGCATGGGAGTGAGTTATCTCATTTGTCAGCCTGCTCCCAGAGGAATCCAACCCCAGTGGGGTAAGAAAATTATAATAATGAGGAGCAGAAGTACCCCCAACAAAGCCTCCAAGTAAGCTTTCGAATTACAGAAGATAATAATGGGAATCACTGGTTGGAGCCACTCCGAGTGAGGGCATTGCTACATAGCAATAGCTAGCCAAAGCAAGAGACTACAGTTCAGAGGTGCTTTGAAAGGCCAGATGGTAAAGCGCAGCCTGTGGTCTCGGGCTTTCCCACTGGACATCTTCCAAGGCTACTTGCCTCCATCCTCTCCCCAGAACCAATTTCCCTAAACACCACAAGTCAGTTATTTGGAAGGACACATCGGGCTTTTCTATCTGGACAACTGTTGTCTGTCCTTTGAGAAGTGTTCATCTCCAGTGTCTTATGGTAGCAGAGACAAAAGTCCTCCTAAAACAAAAAATATCACAATTTCCTTTGGAGATTGATACCGCTGCATAGAGAACTAACAGGCTGTCGTGAGTTCCCGCCGCTCTGTTTTCATTTTGCTTTTATATTGCCCCTGGCAGAGCTCTGTGTCATAAAACTATATCTGCACACTCCTATAACAAAAAGATTTAAATTTCCTTCCAAGATGGATGCCTCTGAATGAAGGGGTACCGCGGTTTATTTATCCAGTTCTAGCTGGTCTGTTTTCATTTCTGCTGTTGCCTTTGGCGAATCTGCGTATCGTAAGCGGATATTCGTGTCTGCTTGCCTGAAGCTCGTTAATATCTTTCCAAAGTTGCTTGAAACTTGATTAAGATTCTGCAGGACACTCATCATGTCTCAGGATCCAGGTCAGGGTAACCTAATTTGACCAGAACCTTAGAGCTCTCCCGCTTCTCAGTACAGCTACACGCAGGTTGCCATGTTTAGTAAATAAAAATACAGTCAAATGTGAAGTTCGTACAAATGGTATTTTTTATTTGGTACAAGTCCGTCTTATGCAACACCTGGACATGCCTGACTAGAGATGTATTTCACTGAATACCTTGCATTTCACCTGCCAGCCCTTTCTAGGCTGTGGCCAGGTGTAGGGGATCAGGTGTGACGCCTGTCCTCACGCATTGGTTGGAAAACGTGTCTTTCTTCTTCGGGACCCACAGCAGTGGCTCTGCTTTAACTTGTGACATGAAAGAAGTGGTACGTTTTCCTCAGAACTGAGATCCGTGGGACAAAAGTCCTCCCGTCTATGGGGTACTTACACCCAGTATGTCGTGTATATTATTTCATAAAACTCTCCAACAACCTGGACACGTGTGAGGAAACAGACATCCAGGGCGCGATTTCAGGGTCACAGAGCTGCTATGCTGAGGCTCAGCTGTCTGACCGGGCCTCCCCATGTCCCATGCCCACGGCGGTCCGTGGCTTTCGGAAGCAGCCATGGAGGGTGAGGAAGGGGCGGGTTCTCGCTGGTTTCCTGCTGCTCTTCTGTCGCTAGCGTGTTTCCTCGCTGCACGGCATTTGAGAGACCTGTTGATACCTGGTCGTTATCAGGACAAATGATACAGGGAAGATGCAGGAAACAGAGAGACGTCTCTTTAATCTCCGAAGAAAGGGGAAATCTGCATACCGTGATTTAAACAGGCCCCGACCACTCGCTCTTGTCATGCACAGATGGTAGCAGATTGCTCTTCGGTGGGAAGGGAATCCAGCAGGGGCATCACTCTGCTGTAAACTTGTGGTTAAGTGGTCCCTCTCTGGTCACACAGAGTCTTAGAGGAACCAGGCCTATTGTTATCAGGAAGAACCTCTTGGCATGAAGTGGAAATAGCGGGGCTCCTCTTCTGGGGGGACAGAAGAGGTCTCTGTGTCCTAGAATATTGCCAGAGGAAATCAGGGGAGGGGAATGTAAGGACATAGGTCAATGCCAAGGCAGTCATGATACCTGTATGCCACATTAAGTGTCTTAGTCCATTTAGCCTTTATAACAAAATATGACAAACTGGACCATTTATAATAACATAAATTTATTGCATACAGTCCTAGAGACTGAGACCTCCAAAGTCAAGGCGGTTTGGGCTCACTGAGACCCTGCTTGGTGGCTCATAGACAGAGCCTTCTCTCCATGGCTTCTCTAGGGGAGGAAGGAGAAGTCTCCTAGACCCTTTTCTAGGAGCACTGATCCTGTTCGTAGTTCTTCCCCGTGGCCTAATAGCTGCCTTGGACTGGTGACGCCCCTATAGCAAATTATCCGAGATGGAGCAATTTATGTCTCACAGTTCCAGGGACCAGGATTTCCAAGATCAAGCAACCATGTGCACACCGAGTCCCATATGACAGAGGAGCAGAGGTGCTCCAGTTCTGGTACAAGACACGATGGAGTCTGAGGGCCCTGCTGTCCTGATCCACCTCGCTTCTAACACCTCAGTGGGGACTAAACGTCAACGCATGGATTTCGGAGGGTCACATTCAAATCCAGCAGGACCTTCCTACACTTCCTAACACTAGCGCGTTAGTGCTGAGGATTTCAGCACAGGAGTTTTGCAGGGACCATGAAGTTCAGGCCGTAGGGTTATGCAACGCCAAACCTGGCACCTATTTTTTAAAACTCACTTCTTATACTTGAAAGCTGAGAATAAACCAGTCAGTATTTATCCTTGAGCTTGTCCTAAATCATTTACTGGAAGGACGCTGTCATGAAGAAAACCCAAGGGCTCAAAGCTGAACATGATTTATAACATGCTCTGTTCCTGTTCAAGCTGTGGTCCCCACGATGCTGGGAGCCATGACGCAGGCAGTGGTGGCTGCCTGGCCCTGCTCCTGTCATAGATGCCATTCAGTATGAGTTTCTCCCATGGGTCCACACGGCTTACATCAGCACCCCAGGAGTCTGCGGAATGCTCGCAGCAGGCAAAATAAAGTTCACTAACCATATTCTGCTTTCACGTTGATTTCTCGCAGATAATTGTGGGCTACCTCTTTTGTTTCTGTAAGAAGCTCCTTTTGTGTTTACTTCTGGGATAGGAGCTTATAGATTTCAACCAACTTTCAAAGGAATCCATAAATCCAAAACATTTTACCTTACTGACTTAGAGGCTATGTATGAAGATGTATTTCCTACTTCGGCTGGTACAGAAACTGCTTGGTTTTACAGGAGTTTTCAAGGGGCAAGTGAATTACTACATTCTGAGCAGCAGCTGCCTGCCAGGCAAGCACTGTGTTGAGAACCAAGGGTGTTTGGGCTCCTGGAGTCTTATAATCCCCGCTGTGAGGTGGGTTTTAGTCCTCCAGCTTCACATGCTAGTTAGCCTGTGATGGGCCTAGGGGGTGAGAAAGTGGACTCAAGTCCAGCACAGCCAGTGAACAACACAGTGGGCAGGCCACCTATGACCAGACAGGCTGGTCTGATTCCGGAGCTGTGCTTTCTGGGCTTCCCCTTTACTCTTTAGCTATTTTTTAGATCCTTTGCTATTGGATCGATGACCTTCCCTATACACCACCTGTTAGTGCTCCAAGTCCTCTGCTGAGGGACATTTCCTACTCTGCAACCAATTGTGCTACATTTCTTGCAAGCTGAACACAGAAAATTAACTCACCCCTCTCCAGCTTTCTCCATCTGTCACTGATAGAGTCGGGAGATGAATAATTAGTGAGTTGCCCCCGAGTGAGGGTCTCAGTCAGCGTTCCGCTACATCAAAATACCCGAAGCAATCAATTTATAAAGAAGAAAGGTTTGTTTAGATGCATAGGTTTAGAGGTTTTAGTCTATGAGAGATTAGTCCCATGTCTTAGTCACTTTCTTCCTGGCTGACACACAATACACAATACCTGCCACTTAAAAGAGTTTTATTTTAGCTCTCAGTGTGTTAAGAGTTTCAGTCTGTAGTCAGCTAGCTCCAGGGCAGAATCTGCATGGTAGAAGAGCCTGCCATGGAGAAAAGCCACTCACCTCATGGCATCCAGGAAGCAGAGAGAAAGGAGGAACTGGGGATGGAGATAATCTCCTCTGTGCCATGTTCCCTGTGACCAGACTCTTCTGAAGCGACCCTGCCACTTAAGCGCAAGTTAACTATGAGCTACAATAGCCCAAGCACCTCCCAAAGGCCCACCTATAATTCTATGAGGCATTAGGCAGGCATCTAGATATAAGCCATAACATTCTGACTCTGCGCCCCCCAAAAAATTCATGCAGACCTCTTCGTGCAAATTGCATTTAGTCTCTCTCTAAGAGTTGCTAACTTCCCAGCAATTTCTGCATTATTGAAAAGTTGAAATCCAAAGTCTCTTCTGAGACTTAAGGCAAATTCTTAGCTGTGAGACCCTTTAAAAATCAAAAGAAATGTAAGTGCCTCCACCCCACAATGCTACAGGGTAAACATTTACATTCCCAAAACGAGGAACAGGAAGCTAAAAAGGAAACCAATTCAAGCCAGCAGTGCAAACACTGAGTATTATAGTTCCACATCTAGTACCTGAGGTAAGTGTTAGCAAAAAGACGTGCACTGTAGAAGCTTTGTTCCTACATTGCTGGTGGTTACAATGCTCGCAGATCCCTGTCGTGGGTTTGCTCCCTTCTTATGGCTTTCCTCAGAGATCCCACTTCCCTGACTTCTCCATGTTCTTGGGGTCTCCCCTATCATGGCTTCACCCTGACAACTGTGCGCACTCTCTGTCAGGGACACATGCCCGACCTCCCAGACCTCCTGGCATCTGAGTGAAAGCCTCCACGACCCATAACTCTTACATTCTGTAAGCCAGCATCTCATGGAAAACACCAAAGTCTGCCACCAGCTTGAGCAATAGCTAGATACCCTGGGATAGGGGCTGAGTTAGCCCGTGAGAAGTCAGGCTGAGCACTGTGAACTGAATCCCAGGGAATCAAGGCCTTTGACTGCTGTTCTGCTCTAGCACAGAACCCGTGGCCTTTTCTCTCAAAACAAAGTCTTTCATGGTTGTCCAACTTCAGGGCAGGGCAGTATGGCAGGTGGTCATAGCAAAGGAGTAGCTGCTCACCTCATGCTGGACAGGAAGCAGAGTTCAAGGGAGGAGCAGGGAAGAAAGATACACTCTTCCGGTTCATGCCCACAGTGACCTACCTCTTCTGACCAGATGCCTCCTCTTGACACCAAGCCAACGATAGCATCCTATAAATCAGCCCGCTTCTATAACTCCACTTCTGAGCACACAAGGGACAGGGCTGATGTTCAGATATAAACCATAGTGCCCATTGCTTTTGGGCTTGTGTTTTGGGAAAATTGAACAAAGCTGCTGATGTTACAGCAGCCAGAAAGTGATAGAGATCCAAACTCACACTTTCTGTGAGGCCACACATCTGATGACCTAAAACCTCCTAAGCCCCACCTCGTAAGACTCCCAACACCCTCCAACAACACCAAATTGGGAGCCAAGTTTTAGCGCATGGCCACTGGGGAATACTCAGGATGCAGACTCTGTCACAAAGGTAATAGTGACACATGTCACTGTGTCCCAGTTTCTCTGTTACTGCAAGTCCTAGGCTCTGACGCTGGCACTTGGTTTGCTAAATCATCCTTTTTCAACTGCTTCCCTTTCCTTCCCTTCATGTTTCTCCCTTCCCCTGGTGATGCTTTAAGGTACACCAGTTATCACTGCCCTGCTTTTGAGAAAACAAAAAAACATGGCTTTAAATGCAGGGAAAGAAGGGGAGACAGAGACAGAGACAAAGACAGAGACAGAGACAGAGACAGGGAGTTAAGGATAAAAGAGGGTGATGGTCTAATGTAAGACTACTAGTCTGGATTCCACTTTCATTTATAAATATAATTTTGAAAAATAAGCACATTGCGTAGCTGTTGCAAGTATTGACTTTCTGAGATACAGAAAGCTGCTAGTTCATAGTAGGCGCTCAGCAAATATTTAGGATCATACCAGAATCAAAAGGTAACAGACTGGAGATTAAAACACAAAAAGGGAGACTTAGCCTGGAGCTCAATGATAGAGAGCTAATCTAGCACATACAAGGCTGTGGGTTCCATCCCCGCACTGCAAAATTAAAAAAGAAAAGGAAAATCCCAAAACACCTAGATAGAAACTTTAAATCTGTAACTTAGCAAATATATGAATTTGGGTACATTCTTCTGATCCCCAATGCTTTCATTTGTACAACAGACGGAAAAATATTCTCCACGTGAAACCACGCGGGGATGGAGATAAGCCATGCACACAAAGTGGCTGGAGGCACAACACTGAATTCCCAGAGCGTGCGGGACCTTTATTCCTAACCCTCCCGTTTCTTAGAGGACAGACAGAACCTCTGGGCAGGTTGCAGTTGTGCACGCTTCTCAGTCCTGCTCTAGCAGAAATTAAAATTACATTTGCAACTTCTCCAAGCAATTGATAGCCGCTTCCTGACGACGTTATCACTTGGCGAAGGGTGAAGTCACTCAGTGTTTAGCTCAGTGTTTAGCCTTCCATTAAACCCCACCGCCCAAGACCTGCACTAATTACCTACAAACTCTGCTTAGGCCTTGTAGTGTAATCGCTATTCATGGTCCAATTAAGGGGCAATTGCGAGCTGAGGGAAAGAAACATGCTTTATTGCTTCAATTTTGAAATTCGTGTATCTTGGAGCCATAATCTACTCTTGGTCTACAGGGCTCCAGTTGAGTGATGCTCACACTGTCACAGTGAGGCCAGAGGGGCCGCCTTGTCCTAGCCAGGCCCACGCTTGAGAGCCCTCCGGCTGCGCAGAGGCTCCCACAGGCTCCAGGAGTTGAGCCTGCTAAGCGGGCAGAGAGATGAACGAGGAAGCTGCTCCTCCTCCTGGAGCCCTGAAGACCGCAAGGAAACCATCAGGGCCTGTTAGCACTGAGCGCCCACTGCACGCAGCTCTGTGAGGTCAGAAGCAGCCTGAAAATCCTGAGGAGCAAAGCACAGAGCCATGTGGGGGTCCAAGAGGCCAGAACTCTGGGTTCATATCCCGGCTCTCCCATTTCTTAGGGCTTGACCTTGTGCAAGGCAGCTCTCACTGTACATCCTGCTCACCTACTGTATGGTGTGGACAGTACTCACTGTGTGGGATTATTATAAGAATCAGATGAAATAAAATGCGGTTTCAGGCATAGCAGTCTCCGTAAATACCATCATCACCATCACCATCACCACACACCTCCTCCTACTCCCGCATGACGATTTCCTGGCTTGGCGAGTGTGCGAGTCTGGGATAGACCTGCTGATTGTGTCACTACTGCTCGGAGGAGCTTAACTTGGGATTAAACAATGTTATATAGATTTTGTTTACTGAGCACTTTGGAGCACAAGCAGGTCTCAGATTGCACTGTAAATCTTTAAAAGGGGCTGTGAGGGCAAGGAGCACAAACTTCAAGGTCAAAGACAACTGGGTGCAAACACCTGATTCTGCCCTACTGACATCTTGACCCTCAGCCTCTCCATCTATAAAATGGGTATAGCTGTGCTCCCTTCACAGATCTCAGTCTGAGGATTGAGATAACGCATGAGATGTGCTTACCGCAGTCTGTGCAATTAAACCTTCAGAAAAATTTAACTTCCCCTTTTTACTCTTATTTCATGACAGCTGTCCAAATCTTCTGTAAGATTACAGATTCCCATGAAAAGAAAAAGCGTCTCTCTGAGAGATGAGTCTTAGGAAATTATAGGTGCTATTGTATAAAGATGGATGCTAGGTACATAAAAACAGCTTCCACTGTATCTTACACGCCATTCACATTTCCCAGTGGATACACGGCGTCTTGAGGGCTGAGGCTGCCGGTGCGCTGCTGATGGGCCGATGGGATCTGTAGGAAGAAGATACTTTCTTAGAAGAAACAGGACAAATCCTCGAACAGGCTGATAGGTGTGGCAAACTCAGGGCACGCCCGAGTCTTGGCAGAATGGGAAACTGTGCCGTGATGATCAAAGATTCCTTGGCATAAAATCCTTCCCTGATTAACCAGGAACTTTGCTTTGCTCAGAAAGCGGGAGGTGCTTCTCAAACACTGCATGCCCCGGGAGGCCCTGTGGCAGGCAGGGCTCATGTTGGGGTTCCTCAGTGGCCCCTGAGTTCCCAGTTTTCTCCTCTGTAAGAGCCCGAGGAGTGTGGAGCAAGCCCTGATCCCCAGCGTGGCTGAATTCGCAGGGATGTGGCCAGAGGGCTTCCGTCCACCCGCAGAGGAGCCCTCTGACCATTTGTAACATCCACAGATCTTACGGTGGAGGAGCGGGTGGTTAGTTAGGCTGTCACCCTCTGTTCCACCACGGAGTACAGTTCATGCGGAGCAGAATGGGCTTTTCTCCCTCTAGCTCGGCCTCATGACTCTGGAGTTCCCATCAGGGAGGCATCTCCCATTCACATTTGGCCCATTTGTTTTTGCTGTGAATTTCACAGGGACCTGTGGAGGTGATGTTCATAGATTTTTCCATTTACGCTGTTTTCTCTTGCATAACAATGGTCTGTCGCCTTCCATTTCCTTTAATGACTCTGAAAGGGGAAACGTCCCCTGCCATGTCACCTGTCTGATGCTAGCCTCATTCAGGAGTGAAACAGTCCTGCGTGGAGACGACTGAGGAGCATCACCTGCTCTCCACCTTTGGGGTGAGACTGGCAAAGCTCAGCCCGAAGTGAGAGATTTTCCAAGAGCTTGTAGACGCGAGTAGGGTAAGGAATGAGGCTTTGGGGGTCAACTAGACAAACACACAGTGCTGGGGCTTCCCAAATCTCTGACCTTGGATAAGCGTGGTTTATGCCTCAGATTCTTCTGTTAGAAATGGATCAAATGCCTGCAGACAATGTGGGATGATGGTAAGCACTGCCATATCACTGCCCTTATCAGTCAAAACAAAAAAGTCAAGGCCCAGGGCCTGTGTATTAAAGGATCTGTTTACCTTAATTTGTTCAGAGACGGACAAATGTGAGTAAATGCAAAACCTTCAAAAGCTGCGGGCCACTGAAGATATGGTAGCATCTATCTATCTATCTCATCTGTCTCTGTCTCTCTCTGACTCTGACTCTTTGTCTGTTTCTGTCTCTGTCTCTGACTCTGTCTGTCTCTGTCTCTCTCTGACTCTCTGTGTCTCTGACTCTCTGTCTCTGTCTCTCTCTCTCATATTGTGCTCTGGTTAGAAGCTGTGTGCTATTTTTTATTTTTATCCTCAGGAATCAGTCATCAGTAAAAATTTACTGAACTAATGCAATTAGTGCAAAGCACAGAGGTGGCTGGAGGAGAGTGGCCTTTGCAGGAACCATAGGGTCTCAGCTGTGTGGTGTCTTGCATGACAAAGGACGTGAGCCCTTTGAAGAAAGGGATAACTTAGTCCAGTGGAGGCCATGGGGTGAAGCAGCTCTGTGAGGAGTGGAGCCCCTGTGGGTTGCTTCCCACAGAGTTCCAGGGCTTCCTCCAGGGCTGAGACTCAGTCTGAGACAGGACAAGAGCTAAACTCTGAGGAGCTGGCTGGCACAGATAGGACTCTGCTCATGACCACAGAAAGGGAAGGAGGAGACACTGGTGAACTCCAGGACTGGCCATTAGGATGCAGCACTTTAGATGGGGTCTTGTAGTAGCCTTGATAGAAAGTCCTTCGTGGCAAACACATTCCCTGAGCTTGCATCTTCCTTTGGAACCTCATGGGACTCACAGTGTGCAGAGCGGCTGAACTCTGAATAAACCCTCCAGAAACTTGGCTGCAGTAAAACAGGATGCCCTGCCGGTCCACCACCCACACACATGCACACACAGGCACGCACATGCAGCATCAGTGGGACCCACGTGTCACCTTGCACAATCACATTGCAAGTGGCAGAAGCAGGTGGGGGTGTGGCTGCAGGCTTCCCCCCACTCACCCACAGCATCCCCAGCTGCATGCGGGGTCCTGGTACAATCACAGAGGCCCCTGGGGGAGCACCTGGTCCAGATGCATCAGTGGGCTTGCTCCTGAGATCTCCTTTCCAGTTCAGCCGGAGTAACTGAGAAACCTACGGATTAGAACAGGAGAAGTAAAAGCAGGAGAGAGGAGTAAGGAGAGGGAGGAGAGAAGGGTGTCAGCCACAGTCAGACACTTTGGCGGGGCAGTGCACCAGCCCAGCCCTGCCCTGCATGGGGCTTCATCCACAAAGCCCGGTGGAGAGGAATTCGTCTCGTGCTCCCAAAAATGCTCTGCACAATGAATGCTCCTGCTGGGGCATCGGGGTGCGTCAGGAGACAGCTGCCCTGCGCGGCTTAATAATGGCAGGATGGATGGTAATCATGCCTCCGCCGTCTCAGCTCCCACTACAATCAGGGGGAATTATTTCCTTCCCGCCACCAAATCATCAGAGGCCGCCCGCCTCTCCCCTAATGGTGTACACAGCTTTGCCTAGCAAATTACCTTGAACGAGAGATACATTAAGGGCACGGATGGAAGGGATGGCCCCCGGGAGACTGGCTCAGGCCTTCTGCAGAGTCCCAGGCAGGTATGGCTGGGGCCTTCCATCTCCTCTGGACCTGCAGAAAATATCCCATTTGACAGAAAAGAATACTGCCCTGGCACTCACCTGCTCGCCACCCACAGCACGTGCTCCAAGGCCTGTGTCATGGTCTTGCGGCCTGCGTACATGGCTCAGTTTGATGCGAGGTGGGAGAAAGGATGCCACCTCCTCCCAGGGTCCAAGCCCCTCTCCCTGCCTCACCCACCCACAGCTGCACCTGTTCACATCTGTCACCCACCAGCTCCACTGTGCCACCCTGGCTCAGCGCCCCCTTGTTCACTCGCATTTCCCCACCGTTTAGATCTAACGCTCTCCAGAAGTCTTCTGTGTCTGGCAGGTGCTGTGCTCACAGTGGCTTCGCCCATGGGTGAGTTCACAGCTGAGTGTGCTCTGAGGAGGTGCTCACGACAGCGTGAGCTGGAAGGGTTTGTTCTTGTTTCTGGCTCCTCCCTTCTTGCCCTACTTCCTGACTGTCATGAGGAGAGCAGCTTTCTTCCACCATGATGTGCCTGCCTTGGATCTAAGGGACCACGGACTGAATAAATCCTCTGAGCCATAGGCCAAGTTGAGCTTCCTTTAGGCTCTGCATGTTGCCTGTTCCGTCCCAGCCTCCGGTAAGTGACTAAGACACCAACGTCTCCCCTACTGCGGTGGATGGAAGAGCTCAAGATGTCTGGGACCGTGCTCTCTAAAAGACAAGCTTAAAAGATGTGTCATGGCTACCCAGGCTTTTCCTGAGGACAACGCCCAGGTCAAGCCGGACCCCCAACACTGTTACTGGGCTCTCAGGTGTCTCCAGCCACACCCTGATTGTTCTCTTCTGGGATTGGGAGGTCTAACCCCTCCGGACCCCTGCTCATGTGCTCGCCTTGCTGACATTATAGTGGTTTTAGTCTTTATGGTAATAACAGAACAACAAGAATGCTGAAAATGCCCATGCATATTGATACTCCAGTCTCCAAGCTATCAGCACGCTTATCTATACAAGTGCAGGAATAGTGTCTCATTTACTGTGATCTCTCTCTCTGGTTCTCGGCTTGGAGACCGACACCAAGGAGGCACGACCCTGTCGAGTGGGTGTGGAGGAAACCCATCCTCACTTCCCCAGGACGGCTTTATCCTTCTGCACTCTAGACCAACGTGGAGGAAAGGCAGTTGTCACATTCTTGGCAGAGGCAAGGTCTGTAACGTGTGCTCCTCCAGCCCTGGCTCCAACCGGAAACTCCTGCTTACCCTGCTGGGCTTGGCACAGACCTGAAGCGATTCCCTGGACAGTGCCTCAGTGGCCCCCCTCAGGAGCTGCATGCCCAGAAGTTGGACAATGGCCCCTTCCACTCCAGCACCTCCTCCTCTCCCCATACCATGAATGTCAGGGGCACCCACTCTGATCCCTCAGAGCCCTGGCTTTTACCTGGACCTCAGAGTCCCCTTCCCGGTACTCTCCTGAGAAAGTGAAGCTGGCCCTGATCCATCAGTGGCTGTTTCTCCTCCTCACTCTGCTCAGCTAGGTTAATATCAGCATGCAGATTCCTGATGTCCGAGAACTGCTATTCCCTTCCAGTAGCAGTCCAGACTGGACCAGTCCTGTGGTAAGGACAGTCCCAAAGTCAGGCCTATACACTTGTTATTTCCCAGAGCCCCAGCTCCACCTGTGTCTGGCGACTTCACTGAAATCTAAGCCTGCCTTCGAGCCATATTTTCAGGGGTCACACAATTTCCTAGTAACCATATGCGGTGCCTCCACCCTTCTCTCATTCATCAGAAACCCATTCCTTCCCAAGGTGGCCCGTGGCATGCCTGAACTTCTGTTCTGATGTCCTCAAGTGATCACGACTGACTTCCCCAGGAGGTGTGTCCACAGCTCCTAGCACCACAGGTCCATTTGCCTTCTGACTCCCTGACAGCTCCAAAGCACCACCGCCAAGGTTGTAGGACAGTTTGAGTGCTATCTGCTTTGATCCTCGCTAAATCTATGTCGTGGCTTCCATGAAATGGGGTCCCAGGGAGCTTGCATGGGTTGCACGGTGTTACTACACCATTTTGGAGTTCCCAGTGTTAACACGAGACACGGCAGGTGTGTAAAGGAGTAGGCAACTGTGGGGAGCTCCCCAGAAGCTTAGCCGAGAGCACATGAAACTCCCTGCCCCAAGATAGCTGCATTTTATTTTTAGAACATGCCCTATGGAATTACAAACTGAGAAGGGAAGGGAAAGGAAGGGAAGAACACGTGGATCTTCTCAAATCACTTGTTATGAGGGCATGAGAGAAAAATCCAGCAAAGGAAGTGAAATACCAGATAGACGAGGGCCAGGAGGCTATTTGCAAGACCAAGACAGCCCTAACTAGGGCATCTAAACCCAGGAGGAGCTTTGGGACAATACTTTGTTCATACGTGAGATGCCTGCAGGTGCGCGCTCTTCTCCTTTGGCCACCCAGGGCCTCAGCGAACCGGGTAGCACCATTCCAAAGAAATATGACCAAGCAGTCATCAGTAACCTCCTGCCTATCGGTTCCCTAAGTCTGGAGATCATTTTGTCTGGGGACTTGCCCTCTGACTATCTCTGGGATGTATCTGAAATAAAGGTGCCCTATAAGTCTCTGCCACTCCGTTTTAGCACATGGAATAGAGTGCCTAATCTCCTTGAGCCTCCTGTTTTCCACCTTTAAAATAAGTATAACAGTGAGTGGTGCAGGCCACTTCGGAAGATGGAAAGAGGAACGCCTCCACGGAGGTGCTGCAAACGTTGCCATGCCCCTAGTAAACAAGAGCAGGTGACACTTTCCTGCTCTGCCCGTTTACCTTCTCCTGTGGGGTTTCCTCAGCCCTACTTTCCAGAGTCACGGGGTGCTCACTGGTTCTCCACTCATATGATATGACTTGACTTCCAGCTTGTTTGATTTTTACTCATTCTGGTGATTGGCTCTAACTGCACGTGTTCTGCCTTCTCTGAAGTCAGTTGTTTTAGTGCCTAGAGGACCTGAAACCTTCACCGAGCTCTTTGGGGTCTGTTGTAGTTGGGGGTTTGCAGAGAACAATTAGAATCAGGACATGGAATTTATAATATTATTTTTATAATAGTCACTAGGAGTTAACACAAGAAAATGCAGGAAATCTGTCCACAACACCAAAGACATAGAATATTTAGTCAAGGGCCTAAATCCCACAGCAATGTCCCACATGAATCCAGATAAAAATCCAGAGCTCTTGACAATGCCTCCCACAAGTCCAACTGGAAGTCCAGAGCCCACAAGAAGGACTCACGCCAATCTCTTTTATGGATCCGTGCTGGGAAGGCCCAAAGGTCAGTGGTGGAACCCAGAAAGTCCATGCCAGCAGGGTGAAGGAGCTATGCTGGTAGGTTGAGGGTTTTATGCTGGAGCCAAGAAGTCAGACTCACAACAAAGACCAGGGCTGTCCTGAAAGGCACCACAGCCGTCCTCAGAGACACAGAGGCCCTGAGCTTCTCCAATGATAAGCACAGTTGGGTACATGCCAGGAAGCCAGCGTGAAGAGTTCATCCTGGAGACCAAGCAGCACATGTCTTCCCCTCTGGAGCCAGGAAGCAATGCTCAATATGAGGACCAGAGCTTCTCCAGGAGAACCAACAGCTCAGACAGCAACTCATAGGAGAACCCACAATGCCTCCTTAACGTCTCAACCCTCACCACCTCCCTTCTTCTCCACCTATTTATCCTGGCAACCCTCCTCAGGTGGAGCATCTTCGCTCAATGCCATGCTGATGTAATCCAGCTGGCATTAAGTTGACCACCAGTTCTTAATCCATAACAGGGTCCACTCATATTTGGCAACCTTAGATCTGACTCTAGCCACCTGCCTCCCTGTTAGCTTCCCACTGACCCAGGTCAGTATTGAGAAGAGAAAGACTGAGGGGTTAAGTAACAAAATCCCAGCAAAAGGAGAGCTAAAGTGCTTTTCTCTTGCAGAAATATGCATGCTATTATATTTTAAATCTCAAGAATGATGCTACTTTACCAAACACAGGTAGGGATGTCTGCTCTCCTGGTTTACAATAACGACTCTGGCCTTGGCTAGACGGCCTGCTAGGAGAAGAGCTTTGAAGGCCTCCGACACATCAAAGCAGGCAGCAGCGCAGACAAGGAGCATCCTTTTGTAGCACACACTTGAATCTCAGAACAAAACATTTGGAAAATCTAGACTGGACCTGGAGCCATGATGTGGAGCAGACCCTCAGAGGAGGAGGAGCTTGGAGTGGACATCACTGAGCTGTGATGCGAGAGGGTCACTTGCTCATACATGGCCGGGCTCCAGGGCTGCAGAGGTATTTCTGCAGCCCCCGCCTTCTCTAGCTTGTCTCACTCAGTGATCCACGGTACTGACCGCTCCGTGGTGGAGTGTGAGGCTTGGGTATGTCCTCCTGACTTAGCTGGACATTCCCATCCTGCCAAATCTACCCTGCACTGAAAAGTATGAATGCCCTAGGTGCTAGCATACATGGAGGAGGAGTGACAGGCAGTGGTCCCGCTGAGTCAGAGGTGCTAGGGGACAGCTCTGTCACACACCAGCTGAATGGATGTAAGACGTGTTCTTAGCACCCATAAAGCTGCTTCCCCCTGTGCAAAATGGGATGGGTGCCACACTTAGGCTCACCGCGATAGATTAGATGGGAGGACAAATGGAAATCACACAGCACAGTGTGGCATGTCATAAGATTGTTCAATGTTTCTATCATCGATACATTTCCACCAATAGTTTGGATGGTAGCGTGGATCCAAGTTACTCTGCGCTGTTCAGCTACAGATCAACTGTCAGGGCCCCGCTCTGTTACAGAAATTGAGTTCAGCTGTGCGGGCTGTCAAATGAAACAAAGCAAGCCTCCCAGACTCAAGGGAGTTACGAAAGACTTGGAGAAATAAGAGAAATGATATCTACAAGAAGGAAAGGGAGACCCAGATAGACTCCCAAAGAGCTGTGTCACGGAGAAGGAATGGTGAAGTCTGCTTACCACGTAGCTGCTTTGTCCCGAGACATTGTTGGAAGCTTACAACGCTCATTCCCTATAATCGTTCCCACCTCGTGCGTGGATCCTGTTAGTGTTTTCCTTTAGTTCTTTTACTTTATCGACTCTCAGGGAACACGTAGCGGAGGGGCTTGCTTTGCCCCTGAAAAAGCTGTGCAGCTTTTCAGGGAAAATGAACACGGAAAGTATTTAATGGAGAAATGACAAACCATGCTGCAGAAGTGAAAGGGGAACCAGGCGGAATATTTTTCCTGAAATGATGACTCTGAAAGCAGCAACCAGCTTCTCTCATGGCTGCAGGGTGTGAATGATGTGACCTGGCCTGGCAGCACGCCCCCGTGTGGAACCTCTGCGGGCCTCAGAGGGGAAGCGTCCAAGAGGCTGAGCTGGAAATCAACCCAGAACATCTTCAGGAATAAGTGGGCCACAGATATTTTCAAAACTATAGCCTGAGGAAATAGATGATTGATGAAAAATAAAGAGAGCAATATGGCTTTTTATTAAAACATTAAGACACAAAAGAAGCAACGTGGACAAGTATAAGGCATGTACCTTATAAACGGAAGGTGAGAAGAGACAGAAATTACTTTGTAGTTGAAGTGTGGCCATTTATTGTGCTAGGTGCTTGGTGCACAGTGATTTGGTCTTAAGCAAAGGATATTGAGATGGGGTTGCAACGGACCCCGAAGAGCAAAGGGGCTGCCCAGAGAACTAGATCGTGCTGCAATTAGAGACAGTGACGGACTGCCCTGCTTGCCATACTGAGAGAAGCTGCATGAAGGAGGAGTCCATGGGGAGAAAAACAGCTAAAGCTGGGTGCAGAGACAGGAAGGCTGAATGCTGATAAAACTTGCTTTGCATTTGAACCCGGATGTACCTGAACACAAGCCCGTCCCTACATTCCACGGCTGGGCCTGCCATTATATTTTCTCTCACCTTTAGCTAGTTTGGGTCCTAACTGGGAAATGAGCTCCTGCTGGATCTCCAGCTATAAGCACGGGGAAGGGGCATGGAGGTCACCAAAGTCATCATTAAGGTGAAGGAAAGATGCTCTGAGCCTCGCTGGAACTCTGAGTGATGACTCAGATGCTGAACTGACGTCTCCTGAGCTTTGTCTCCTTCACGACATCTATGACATGAGAATACCCTCATGTCACCAGTGCATAGAGAAGTGCATTTTCATACATTATTTCCATATTGTTCATATTTTTAAAAGTCTTGGAAGCAATACACGAATGTCTCTCCATCACAAAGCAGCCACCCTTCCACACTTCTGCTTCATTCTGTCACAAGTTGGCAGGTCCCCTAATAGGTTTGTCCCTGCACGCATTTACATAAAGTTAATTGAGTACCAAGCTGACAATAATTTTTTAATTACAAATAACATTTTTGTTTAACCTGTGAATTAAAAATAACACTTCAAGTAGTGTAAACGGTCCAGCTGGTGGCGTGTAGGAGAAGCAGGAGTTACACCGATAATTGTGCTTTGTTCTTTATGATGTTATGCATGCTTAATACATGGAAGGCATAGAAATAAACTAGAATTTTAGTATGGTTCAAATTTTATGATAATTTGAAGAAAGACAAAATAAGCGCATCTCATGCTTACTATTCAGAATTTACCAGAGTTAAAATGTCTACGTTTGTAGGCCTTCTGGGTTCTTGTCTGCATTCAGATACACACACATAGACACACTTTTGTCTTTTATTTAAGCTAAATTATATTAAAATGTGCACATTTTTAAATATCTGGGGTTTTATTGTTGTTAAGGAGCTCATTTTATCATTTGAGAGAAATAATCTTTCCACGCTACCGTGTCAATATTCAATATTTTTTAACTTACTAATTAATGCTCATTCAAATATTTCTCACCTTTTTAACAATTCCTCTGTAGATATCCAGTGAAGGACCATTTTTTTTTTTCCTTTGAAATTCACTAAAAGGGTTAAGGGTAGAGCTCAGAGACGGAGCATCTGCCTAGTATGCAGTGTCTTGGCCTCCATCCCTGGAACCAAAAGCTTAAAAACAAAAAGAAAAGAAAGAAAGAAAGAAAGAAAGAAAGAAAGAAAGAAAGAAAGAAAGAAAGAAAGAAAGAAAGAAAAAATGGATGAAATCCAAGCTTATTGCAATAAGTCACATAATACATTTAGAGTATAAAGCTCAGTGTTTTTGAAGTATACTTGCAGAAGTAGGAAACCATCATGGCAATCTCATTCTGAAACATTTTTGGTGTAGGCTTCCTCTGCACAATTACATAACAATAAACCCCCACAGGGCCTGCCCATGTGACCTGTGGCCAGATCTAACCCCAGTTACTACCCCATAGCTCCCCTCTTCCTGGCCCTGTTGTGGCCCCTGGCAGGGGGTAACGCTTCTAAACATTGAATGAATGGGTGTGAACTGCAAAAGATGATTTGAACAGGCCAGGTCCTCCTCAAAAGCTATCTCTTAGAGGTTCCAGAATGTTAAAAAACACTTTAACAAACTTAGAGAAAAAGGAAACACAGGGCCATTAGGGTCAGGACCAATTTAAGAGTGACTTTGTCTCAGTCAACAGTGGGTTGCCTCTCTTGAGATCGGGGCGGCTGTATCCCCATTAGGCCAGCTTTTTGCATGAGTTATAAATAAAATAGAAGATCAGAAATCCCTTCTGGTCTGAATCTAAAAGGAATTGCCCAGAAGTGACATGCTCCACTATAATTAGCATCTAGCATGTCTTTCCCCTCAACGCAAATCAAGCACAAAGATGGATTAATTACTCCTGCAAAACAACATTCAATAACGTTCTAGTGGAGCTTAAAAATCTGATGGAATAAATAGCTTCAGGAAAATCTGTCTATCCAGAAAAACAAGTACCAAGTAGAAAAAAAGTCAGAATCAGCGTTGGCAGAGCTCCGGTATCCACTAGAAAACCTGCACCAACAAAGACAAAGTTTTATCAGGACGGGAAGGGCTGCCCCACAGCATGTCAGCACTGCCACATTTTAAATCAGCTGCCCACTGTCTCCCTCTCTGGGAGACCTCAGGAGCGAGGTAAAAGGCAATCTGAGCTTTCCCTGCAGGTTGCCTGTGCCTTGATGGAGTGGGGCAAACCTCATCCTAAAAGAAAAGTGATTGTGAGCTTCGGCCTATCTGGGGCTCCATCGAAGGCTTACCCTGGCCCCAAACTGATATGCCTGCCTTAGAGCAACCCTGGGGCAGGCGTAGCTTCCTGAGTGGGGTCTGGTGAAACATTTATTGGCAAAAGTATTGGCTTGCATGGCAGCCTTCAGCAAGGCATAGCAGTTAGAATTACAAGCAATAACCCCAAGAAGAGGAAAATGGAAAAATGTGCAACAGGTGGAATAGGGCATTCTAAAGGATAGATAGATAGATAGATAGATAGATAGATAGATAGATAGATAGACAGAATAGTAATCAATGCCAAGAGCTAAACCTTAGACACTTGCATGTTCAGTAAAGTACTAAGAAGAAAATACATTTTCACCTCTGGCTGATCTTTGGTCTCTAGTGACAGAGGAGCTATAAATGGAGAAGTCTGGAAACTGTTTGACCTACGAAGTCATCCTTTGAGGTCTGTGGAAATGTTTTTTGTTTATTTTGTTCCAGGATTTCAGGACATTTTTCTCAAAATGCTAGCTGATTATTACAATAGTTGAACAGAGATTTCAGTGACATGGAAAAAGAATTTACAAGAATGGCTAAGAAGAGCCACTAACAAATGAATACCAACATTCATCAATAAGGAATAAAAACCAGTGAATATAGCTTCTGTAACTACGGTAGTAAATATTCAGAAAGCGTAGCCTTTGATTTCAAAGAAGCAGAGATCATACAAATAAACAGAAAAGTGTACTTGATTCAGTGGAGAAAAATTAAATGTATTAAGAAGCAAAACCATTAGATTTGTTAGTCAAAGATCGCATTAAGTATGTTAAAGATAAATAAAACCATGAAAAACTACTCAAGGAAACCAAGAAAACAGTGTCTCTTTAAAGAGTGAGTATCCAAGCAGATCAGAAGCGTGGAATCAAGTAGGAATTCTGATGCTTCACTGTGTAAGAACCAAACGTAAATATCCACCACAGCAGTGCATAAGTAACTTGAAGAAGAACAGGATTCAGCAGAATTTAAAATCTGTCTACTAAGGCTGTTCAGCCTGGGAAACAGAAATAGTAAAGAACAGGAAAAATGGACAGAGTACACGAAACTCAAGGAGCCATCGAACACAGGAACATTGCTAAGGACACTCAGAGTGAGAGGAGGGAAAGAGAATTTTTGAGCAAATGTTGGCCAGAATTTGACAGAAGACATGAATGCACGTTTCCAAGAAGCTCAGCTATGAACCCAAAGATGTTATCAACCCACAGAAAAATTGGCAATGTTGAAGACAAGTGACACTCTTGGAAATGGCAACACAGAAGCAATTTGTCATACGAAGGAGTCTTTATTATGACGAAAAGCTAATTTCTCTTCAGAAACTATTGAGGTCAAGAAGCTTTGTGATCATACAAAGGGGATTGAAAGTTGCAGTAGATATGCAAATTTAAAAAATAATAGCTAACAATAACATATTGACAAGAACAATGAGGTATTGGGGGGTCCTGGGGGTACTGGGGATCCAATTCAGGACTTTGAACCTGCCAGGCAGGCACTTATGCTGCTGAGCTGTATCCCCCATTCCTACTCTTTGATTTCTAAAAATTATTCCGTTATTAGAATATCTATACAAGAAATGTTAAAATGGAGTCCATTTGATTGAAATGAAAGGACATAACACAGAAAAGCAAAGATATGAAGAAAAGACATTAGAAAAATTGCTAAGCATGTAAATAAAATCAAACATTATTTAAAGAAAAAAAGCAAAACAGAAAAAAGGGTAGAAATAATACAGAATTTCAAAAAGTTAATGCTAGGAAATCACTAATTGATAAATTACATATTGTCATCTTAGAAATAGTTGTTCAAGTCACAAAATTAAAGCACAGAAAGTGGACAAACAATGAGACTTAAAACAGTTCTGTTCTATGATCCAACAAAAACTTAGTAATATGGGTGTCTGTCTTACACACTTAAGCATACATGCAGTTATAGTCTTTAGATCACTTTCTTTTTTTATAATAGTGATTACACATTTTGGTATTACTCTTTCAGTTTTTATTAGTTTTTGCACTAAAGAGACAATGTGATATTGACAAATATGATTCTTATTTATTTTACTTATGAGGATAGTCTCAAGTTGCCTCTATTTACCTATAAAGGCCTCAAGATCATCCTTTTTTATAGCTGAGTAATATTCCATTGAATAAAAATACCACATCTTTTTCATCCACTGTGCAGTTGATGGGCATTTTGGTTGTTTCCAAGATCTGGCTATTACAAAATTGTGCTGCTATAAACACAGGTGCGCTAATATCACTGTGACATGACCTTTTCAGTTTTTCTGGGAAAATACCCAGAAGGGGAATAGCTGGATTGAATAGAACTTCCAATCCTAGTCTTCTGAGGAATAAAACCAAATCTTTTGATTTGTAGCTCTATTTTTCTCCTATGTTAAAAACAAAATCATAAAGCAATAATTATTTACCTGTGGTGATGGACATATAACATGTAAGGATGTGGTAGTGATAACTGCTTCAAATGATAATGAATTATTACACACTGTTGAAACAAAGCTGACATAAATTCAAACGTGATTATGATAATATTGTTTTAATCTTAATTTCCATGGTAATCACTAAGAAAAGTAAATAAAATTACACAAACTAGAGAGTTAAGATGGAAATAAATGTTTATTAAAAATTCAATTAGTCATAGTGAAAGACAGTAATGGAAAAATGGTGAAATATAGATATAAAAAAGATAAACATAATAAAAAAGAGCAAAATGAAGTATTGCCTTCATTATCAAAATTACTTTAAATGTAAATACCTTAACATTTCCAATTAAAAATGAGAGGTTGAGAGAATAAATGAAAATAATCACACAATTCACGTTACATACAAACAGACTTTAAATGCAAAGTGGATTGATGGAAAGCTGATCTACAGAAGCAGTAAACAAAGTAAATCTGGTGTTGGTGTGCTGACAGTAGAAAACTCAGACTTGAAAAATTGCTATAAGAAATAAAGGATGTTAGACACCAATAAAGTTATTAGTCCACCAAGAGGCTATAACAAATTTTTTGGGACAGGATCGCACTAGTTCAGGCTATTCTTGAACTCACTAGGTAGCCCGGGCAGTCCTTGGATACACGTTAATCCTCCTGCCCCATCTTCCAAATTGTGGGGCTACAGGCATGCACCACACCCCCAGCTGAGGATGTAATCATCATGTACAAACATGCAGCTAACAACATAGCCTCAAATATATGTCCGGAAAAAACGGAAGTGGAGAGATAATGAGATGGTTCTATGATATTATTTGTTGATTCTGTATCCCACTTTCCATAACTGATAGAGCATCTATACTGAAAGTCAATGAGGCTTTTGTTTTTGGCACTGAGGATTGAACTTGTGACACCTCGTTCTTACCAAGCAGGCGCTTATGCTGCTGATCTAAATCCCCAGCCCCGTTAAGATCAATAAGACTTTTGAGGGTTTCAGTAAAATTATAAATCAGTGAGATAACAACACAATATAGAACACTCCACAATAACAGAACACACACTCTTCTCAAGTGTACACAGAACATTTGGCAGGATCCATCGTTTGTGTCTTACACCACAATACAAGTTGGAGTAAATTCTGAAATACCGAAATCATACAAAGTATCTTTACATATACTTAGCTCATATAGATTATCATTGGGTTAAAATAAAATAGGACTCAAAGTAGTCTACAGATTTAATGAAATTCTTCTCAAAGGCTCAGTACCTTTATTATTTACTCATTTATTTAACTATTGCAGAAGTAGAAACATTTACCTCAATCCTTACAAGGAAAAGCAAGCTTGAAAAACTCACAATTCTCAATTTCAGTATTTCTACAAATCTACAGCAATCCAAGAAAATTTACACTGATAGTGATACAGTGAACTACAGTAAAAATACAGAAACAAAGCCACAACTTTATGGTCAATCAAATTTCACAATATTTTCAAGGCAATTCAATTATAGTAAGAATAGAGTCTCCAACAAATGTTGAAATAACTTGATATCAACATATAAAAGAAGATATGTGAACTCCCATGTTATATTTTATATAAAAATTAACTCAGGATGGATCATATACCTAACTGTACATTGAACAATCACTTGGAATAGGACATACAAATAAATACAAAAAAATCTTCATGACCCTGGAATTGGCAATGGAGTCTTAGATATGACACCAAAAGCCATCTGGCAAAAGAAAAAAGACTTCAAACTTCATTAAATGTAAAAATTTTCTTCATCAAAAAACATTATCAAAAAGGTAAACATACAGTGTAAAAAATGAAAGGACATAGGAGAAAATTATCAGTCTGACCAGGGTTTAAGTTTCAGAATATGTAAACACAATTTGCAACTCAATAACAAAAACAGAAACAACCCAAAAAAGAATAATAGAAAAGGACTTGCACAAATATTTCTCCAAAGATGACGTATAAGTAACCAGCCAGGACATTCAAAAATGTTTAAAATTATTGCTTATGAAGGACACACAAATCAAAGAAATAATGACATAGCATTTCGCCCCTACAAGGAAGGTCACACTTTTTTAAAAATGATAAAAATAAGTATAGAAAGAACTTGGAGAAACAGAAATTAGCTCATGGCTGCTAGGAAAGCTAGTGTGTCCTCCGTAAATCAGTGAGTGTGACGATTTATCTGATGATTAATACAGATGTACCATATGACCAAGCAAGCTCAATCCTAAGGTATCCACCAGAAAGAATTGAAGAAGTATTTAATAAAAGTTATTTAACTAAAAACCTTTTTGAATGCTCATAGTAGCCTTAGAACTATAGAACCCAAATATGCATCAATTGGTACACTGATTTTAAAATTATTTAGTATATACAAGATTGCCAAGCCAGAAGTAAAGTACTGTTGCATGCTAAAACATAAATGAAGCTTGGATTATGATAATCAAAAAAAGTCACAAAATCTCACAGATTTTACGATTCCATTTTTATGTGTCTAAATTAGTTTGATCTCCTATAATGAATTATCGCGGTCTGGTGGCTAAAACAAAAATACTGAATTCTCATGGTTCTGGAGGCTGGAAATCCAAAGTCTAGGTGTGGGCGCAGCCTGGGCCTGGTGGAGGCCCACTTCCTAGTTTGCAGCCAGCTGACTCCACCTGTGTCCTCGCAGGGCCAAGAGCAAAGAGAGAGTGGCCTGCCCGGTCCCCTCACCCGGGGGCACCGGTGCCATTCATGAGGAATCTGAGGTCCACCCTGAGGATTTCCTAGATCCCACACCTTGGGGTGTGCACCTCCCAGAGTGCCCCCCTCCTCATACCACCACAGATCCACCTTGTAACGTATCAAATTTGTAGAGATACAAACACTTGACTCATAGCAATATTAAATATGAGGACAGGTAAATCTATGCAGAGAGGAGACCAGTGACGCAGGGGCTGAGCTGAGAGCCGTGCAGAGCGATCTTGTATCGGGAAGAGACTCCTTTGGGAGATGAAGAAAATGTCCTAGAAGTGGACAGAAAAGGTCATTGCCCCATACCGTGAACGTACTGAATGCCACTGAATCCTTCACGTTAAAATGTTGGGATTCACACTATTGCAATGTGACTCCCATTTTAAGGGAACAGCTTCACACTACCCCCAAATCGTAGACTCTAACTCTTTTAAACTTGAATGAGTTTATTTCTGTATCCATCTGAGCTAAAATATTTTGAAAAGTGCAAGATACACTGCATACCACGTGATCACACATATACGTGATGCCATACACAGGGGTTGATAGCATTTCCTTTATCCTGTTCACAAGGTACTTTGCTGATGTTGCAGGAGACAGCACTTACCCATTTTCTTCACAGTAAAAGAGGCACAGATTTTCTAATTCGCCATTTTCTGCGGTTCATCAGCGTCTCCAAAACCAAGTGTACACTTCCTGCTGTGTTCTCTCGCGTGGTCTACGCCCTCCTCCTCGGTTGCTGGTGTTACAGATGAGGTCTTTGGGAAGTAATCAGAGTGTGACCAGGCCATTAAGGTGAGGTCCCCTGATTTGATCCTGGTGACTTTGGGGAAAGAAGAAGAGAAGCCACTGGGACAGAGACACATGTGCTCTGCTACCATGATACGATCTGAGAAGCGGGTCTTTACCAGCACCAGCAAAATGCTGTCCAGACTTCTGCCTCCAAAACCGTAAGCCAAAGGAAACCTCTTTTCTGTAGAGTAGCTCGCCTCTGCTCTCACTGGAATAACAGAGAGCTGACCGGGACGCTAGAGTTCAAGCTCTGCTTGGTGTAGGCTTTTCCACATCAGGGTTTATTCAGCATCATGAATAAAAACCAACACAGTAATGAAGAGCAAATGGTAACCGAAGCCAGGCTTCCCCAGAGTGTGCAGTAATTTGACAGTTCAGTGTCCCCTCTTTGCCAGGACACTTCCCTGGCCCATTCATTTCTCATTATGGAACATGGCTCCGTGGGTGGGTGGGAATGTCACTGTCTCTGGGTGTCAGGGTCCTCGTGGAGAGGCACAGCTCAGCGTGCTTCTGCTGGGCTTGGCAGGCGGGTACTGAGAGGAATTCCCACTTTGCCTCCCCAAATGCACAAACGGCTCACATCTCCATGAAGACCTTCGCCTTGGGAGTGCTCTGCCTGTGGGCTGAAGTCCTCCTCTGTCCCTCCTTCAAGTGCCCGTTATCTCAGTTAAGGAGAGGCACAGTCAGCTCCCCTGTCCATTGATAGATCATCTTCTCATAACTGAAGCAAATAACTGAAGTGCCCCTGGCTGCATACGGTTACAGAGGTGGGGTGGGAAGGCAGAGGGGTGACACTAGACAGGCAGATGACGGAAGCATGGGGTGGAGGTGCAGAGCCTCTCATGGTTTACAAAGATACTGCACTCTGCCATTGAGGGCCCTTCCTGGTCCTCGTCATGGGCCGGGAAGTATATATTTATAATCCTACGGAAAAGTTCCTGGAATTCTACCACTTGGAGCGCAACCCATGGTGACAATACAGACACGAGGGCATGCTGGCAGTTGTGGAAAGCCAAGGGAGTCTGAATTCCAGCGGGGGACATGGTTAACCACAAGTAAGGCCTCAATCCAGGGCTGAAGCCAGGTTTCATTCATTCATGAATACGGGAGTGGCTCAGGATGAGGGCCTGAGGATGGTGCAGGTAGTGAGTGCTGTGACCTAGACCTTAGGGGCCAAGGAACCTCTTTAATATGCAGAGCGAGCCAAGGTTGTGACAAAAGAGTAATCAGCATAACACAACCTGGGGTGCTATCTAATGTCGGGGTTCTGTGCTTCAGCTCTGATGTGAAATCTTTTATGCCCTGGGAAGTCATGGCTTCTTATCTTGAGCATCAATCCCAGCCAGCAATGGGGCGCGCAGTCCCGTCCTGCTCACACAAGTGTTTTGGGAGCTCTGAGGCGGGGAAACTCTGACCCCGTAGCCTTGCTTCAAAGACTGTGTATCAGCATCTCGGCCAGACTGATTTGCAGTGCTCAAAGCCAGTGGAAGGGACAAGGGAAGGTCCTAGCCAGCTCTGCACATATAGGACGTGAAAATAGGGCCAGGCTTAGCCAAAAGGGAGATAGATACCTGCTCTTATTTCAAGGAGGGTCACGTAGGTGGTCCTCCACACTCTAGGTGGCATTGCCTACGGTTTTGTCACGCGACCACAGAAACAGTTCACATCCTGTCCTGGTACACACCCGCAGAGCTGCAGCCCGCTTCATGAACCAGCATTTGAGCCCATTAAACATCATGAAGTCCAGTCAGTTCCACGGTCCTGGTTCAGATCTCAGAGCAGTGCTGTGACATTTACCCCGGGTTCCCCTCAGGTTGTCAGAGTTCTCTTTCCGTTACATCTCAGTACAAGTTTCCAACAGAAATGAATGCTAACTTCCATCAAATACCTTAGAGAAGACAATGGGATTTTCCCCCTATTAACTTGTGCACATTAGAATTTTTGTTTTATACGGTGGTCTCAGAAGCATATTTGCAGAATAAAATTAATTTGAGCGGGCTGGGGATTCAGCTCAGTGGTATAAGCACCTGCCTGGCAGGTGCAAGGTCATGAGTTCAATCCCCAGGACCCTCTTCCCAAACAACTGGTTAAAATAGTAATGAGAAAATTAATTTGAGCATAAAAAATTATAGTTCCTGTATAATTATGGATTGAGTATAGGACTATTTATTTACAATTTAAAAGATTTGAATATGGGAGCATTCACTACACTTTACATACAGCTCCAAGAGCTTGGTCAAATATATAAAGTTGAAAAATGAACAATGTAGGTAAAAAAAATAATGTGCAGCATTTGAATTTCTAACTTTTTCAAAAGTGCCATTGTTAGAAATCTGTTTAACCAGTATGCAAATAAATCCTACATATTACAATTAGTTAGTATGTACCTTAAGTCTCTATTTAGGGTGGAGGATTTTCTCCCTCTCTCTCCATCCTCCCTTGCCATGTGTTTGTCAGAGAAATGGAATCATTTGTTCTGCATAGCTTCCCACAAGTAGAACTCTGCCATACTGTATTGTGTATTTTGTTTGTTTGTTTTTTTAAAATTTTATTTAAGGAGAAAAAAGAAAAAAAAAACAGAAAAAGGGTACAAGTTATACAGAATTTCAGAAAAATAAACAGTAGGAAATCACTAGTTAATTACATATTGTCATCTTACAAATAGTTGTTCAAGTTACAAAATTAAAGCATAAAGAGGGGACTTTCAAACAGTGAGACTGCAAACAGTTTTGTTCAATGATCCAACAAAACTCAGTAATATGGTTACCTATCTTATACACTTAAATATATATGCAGTTATATTTTTTAGAGAACTTTCTTTTCCTTTATTTTATACAGTGACAATTACACATTTTGGGTTTTATTACTCCCACAGTTCTTATTACTTTTTTTCTTTTTTTTGAAGAAAGTAAAACCAAATGTGACATACCAGGACAGAGTCAGTCAAATCAAAAGGATGAACATAATACATAATGAAAAAACAAAATACAAGGTGATCAACAATAGTTACCATAATGCCTTTTGTTATCTTAAAAAGAATTGCCTATATCATCAGTTATAATAAAATTGAACAAAACAGTAAAGAATAAGACCAATAAAATCAAAACATTGGAGACATTAGAGGACTTCCAAAGAAGATAATAGTCAACCAGAATGGGCTTCACAATGAATCTTATTGTCTTCATAGTTGTTGCCTATACTTTCAAAGTTGGTACTATCAAGCATAACAGAATAGAGGAAAATCAGTCACAACAAGATGGTGAGAGCAATACAGAGTTTCAAATCAAGTTAACAGGAAATCAAAGTGGGTTACTATAATATATCCTGCTATTTTTTATTTATTTTCCCTTAATTAAAAGGATAAAAATGAAAAAGTAGATACTAAAAAGGAGATTGAGATAAAAAAGAGGGCATAACAACAAAACAGCGCAGGTCAAAACATAGCCATTTAAGCAAAATAGTGTTTCACCACAAGATAATCTCGACATAATAGTAGTTACCACAGTGTCTCTTCCCCTAAAATCTTTGGGTATAACTTCGTATACTGTAGCATCAAACATATCAAGACAATGTAAAACCATTCAAGAAAATGACAGTATTACAGGGTATTTAGAATCAACTAACAGAAAATGAACAATGGTTTCTGTATAATCTCCTTGTCTGTAAACGTTTTAGTTTATATTATCACATATAATAAAATCCAATAAGATACAACACATTAAAACCAATGGAGATAGAAGAACAAAAGCTTGATGGGACTTCAAAACAAGAGGATATTAAATCAGCACTACCTATTATGATGTCTTGTTTTCTAACATCGATTGTCCAACAGCTAATGCATTGTTTAGCCTGTTACTCTGTCCTCCACATCTTGGCTAAGTTGATCTGGAGGCTTGACACCACTGGGGAGTGGTTTGGGTGGATGCATTTATATATAAATACACAATTTCATCAAGAAGTGTGACATGCTAGTTTGCTGTCTTTTTCACGGCTAATGGATGACGGAGCTTAGATGCATTCATTTATTGGATGTTACAAAGGAAGGCGTTCCAATTCCACCGTTTTTCTTTCTTTTATGAACCAGAACACTTTGATGAAGCACAATTCTGCCTCACCTAAGTTTTGATGATTAGTATCATGGAAAGAAAGATGTGATAAAATGCTTAATTCTTTACCTCGCTTTTCAAGTTCACTATGACAACCAAAGTGGCATTTTTTTTTCCTTTTGTACTCCTTATATACACTCATTACATTCAAATTCACTGCCGAAATCAGTTGTACTCTTGCTTAAATTGCAACACTTTTGAATTCTAATTTACTGGAATTCAAACTTGCTTAGACATGACCTTATCATTCATTTATAGATTATTTGTTGTTCAGTATAACAAAATATTCTAAAATGACTGCCCATATTCTCTGCCCTAGAATAGAATCAGTCACTCTGACAAAGGTGCTGGCTCCTTCTAGTGAAAAATTGCATCTCCAGACTACAGTCTGTTGGTTGTGAAGGTCTTTGTTACTGATTTGCCAGGTTTTACTTCCAAGAGAGTGTCACGAGCAAAACTAAAAATTACACATAGACACATACGTCTGTATGCATCTCTCTATCTGTCTGTCTGCCCGTCTATCTACCCCATCATCTATCTTTTGAATACCAGTACTCAAAACACAGTGAGACATGACAAACCCTGACTGACTTGTTTATGAACCCACAAGTAGCAGTTTCAAAACAAATACGTAACACCACGATCACAAACGATACATTGCCCTCAGCATTTTGATAGCATTTTCGTTGCAGCTTCTCCTCTGAGGGGATCGCTCACCAAGGATGCACAGACAAATGACTGGGATTGAGGGTCACCTGGAATACTTCTCTCCTGAGCATGCCACCAAGTAGAAAAAATAGGCGGGCCCCATTTTTCTTTAAAAAAAAAAAAAAAAAAAAAACCTTGAATCTTTAAAAGGATCCCATCTCAAAATTTTACAAAGCAAAGTATATTATTAGGTGTCGAGTTTCTAAACTTGCTCCTTCTGTAATATTACCACTTCCTCTCCCAGCTGTACACACACAAAGAATCAAAATGTTGTGTTCTCACTTCTGGGAGACAAACGGTAGCAAGTTATATGCATATCACCATCTTTATTTTTAGAAAGCAAGATATTCCGGATGATTTCAAATTAAGATACAGAGATACTCTCTGTTGCTGTTCAGGACTGCCTAGTAGTCCACTGTAGGCTATTACAGTTCCTTCACCCAGTCTCTATCTTCTGACTATCGGGTTTGTTTCTAGTCTACTGCTATTTAGAATATCCTCATAAAGAGTACTAGAGCATATGTTTTTAAAATACTTTTACTTATGCATTTTTTACATCAGTTCTCACAAGTATAATTATGAGGCCAAAGAGTACATGAATATGTAGTTGTTCTGGAAATTACTATCTATGCCTATATGCGTACTTATAAATTTGCATTACCACCAGAAATACATGAAAATGCTTGCCTGTAACTTTGACAGCAGAGTGTGTTGTCAAACATTTCCTTTGTTCTAATTTAATAGGTGAGAAATATTACCGTATTACAGCCTAACCCTTCATCCCTCTCACTGTGAGCGGATGATGTGAGAACATTTCCAAGGCGTGTGAGTCATGTGCGTTATGATTCATATTTTCCTATGAACTTAGTGATCATAGTTTCATGAACTTCATGTTAATATTCTAAGCCCATTCCTCTTCAATGTTTTAATTTTATTTCTATTTTTATAACTCCTTTGTAAGTTAGAAATACCGCTTCTGAGACAAATTGCAAATAATTTTCCAATATGTTAAATTTCTTTTTACTTTACGTAGTTTTTTTTGTAACCAGGAAAAAGATTTTATTTCAGTGTAGCTACATTGATCTCATCATCCATTTATGGTCTCCAGATTTTAACTAATAAGGAAAGTTGTTCACTACCCTTGAAGATAATTTCTCCAAACATTCTTCTATTATTTTTCAAATTTTATTTTGAAATGGTTAGATTCACAGAAAATTGCAGACTTTTGCTCGACTGGGTGAAGTCCGTGTGTGCTCTATTCAATTCTTCCAACATCTCCCATGAACATTTATCACACATAAATACACACCTCACACAACTACAGTACAGTATCTAAACTAAAGAAACATCATTGCAACCCACCAGGTTTGCATTCATTTGTGCATGCCCGTATGTGTGTGTGTGTGTGTGTGTGTGTGTGTGTGTGTGTGTGTTATTCAATGCAGTTGTTTCCCTGGCTAGTCTGGCTAACCAACAACACAATCAGGAAACAGATGTTCTTTACCGCTTTGGGAAAGTTATATGAAGGGAATCCTAGTTTGGGACCATTTGAGACAGACTGTTTTTTGTCTCCTGGCTCCTGAGGCCTCCCTGGCATCATTCCCCCCCCCCCAGCTGTGACCTTTACTCGTGTTCTGTTTGTTACCTGGCATGGGCGCACCGTAGTTAACCGTTCTTTCCTGGGGAGCACTGGACTTGTTACTGACACTGAGTTGTTGCACATAAAGCTGCTTTGAACATTTCTCCGCAGAAGGGGCTTTGCAGCTATGATGCAGGTTCAGGGCACTGAGGACAGATTATCCTGGGCAGCTCAGCTGGCCCAGTCCAATCATTGCAGGCTGCGAAGAGGAACCTGGTCCGTTCGTGGCTGTGGACGGGTCGACAGACTGATGTCAGAAGAAGAGCTGCCGAGATGCGTGGCGTCACTGGTGCGATGGACAGAGGAGACCACAGACAGGGAGGACAGGGGCTCCTGCAACCCGGAAAGGCAACAGATGAGAGTCCCCGGGAGGCTCAGGGAAGAACAAGCCCTGCCACCGCGTGGACACTCGGCCAGTGGACACCATGTGCCGTTCCCTTCTACAGGGCTTTTTATTGTTCATTTTATTTTTCTCCCCTTTAAATTTAGGCACCATTCTGCATTAATTTGTGTCTGAGGCATGAATTTAGATTGAGGTTCTATTAGTAGTGGTATTATTAGTATTATTATTTCTTATAATTGTCCAGTGTACAGCAGCATTTGCGGAGAGTGACCTCCCTCCACACCTGCGGAGAGTGACTCCTTGTATCTCTGTGCTGTCCAAGCCATCCTCTGTCTCCCTTTGCCAACACTGTGTGGCTACACTGCTTTGATATCTGTTTATATGTAATTAAATACTGAAATCAGGTCGCCTTATTTCTCCCGTTTACTTTTGTTTTCCAGAGGGAGTGAATTCCAGGTTAATCCAATAGTAAAACATCTCCTTAAACTTTTATGACTAAAATAGCAACTGATGAGCTGAAACAATAGGGAATTTACAAGTAGACTTAATTGAACACGGAAGTTTAGTTTATCATACAGAAAAAGCATCTCAAATCCTCAAGGCAAAGGAAAACATATAAATTAGTAGTTTTGGCACAGCAATAAATAAATAAATAAAAGATAAAATTGTGTCATTCCCTGTAGTATATACTGAATTTTCAAATGGATCCCATAATGCAAATAAAATCTTACAACTGCCCAAAGAAAATATGGACAAGTGCTTCATAATTTGTGAGTTGGGAAACAAATCAATTATTCCATATTCAAAATTATCAAATAATAAAAAATAGACACGTTAGAAGAATTTTAGGTGACAAAAAATACCATATGCAAACTTAAAAAAGAATAAATACATACTGGGAAAAAAGAATAAATCAAATATGACAAACATTCTGAAAACAACGTGAGATGTTTCAAAATTTAAAAAGAATAAGCCAACAGTGTTTTAGAATCAGAGTCTAACGAAATAAGCAGGAAATTCACAGAAAAAGAAATGTGCATGGCTTGTAATCGTGTGAAAAGATTTCAAGTTTGTTTATAAGAGAACTGAAAATTAAAATTAAAAGGAGATTTTTCTCACCCATCGAATGGCAAAGCCCACTTGCCCAATATAGTGAAGGATGGATCCGTGTAGAAATAGATGCTCCATGCTTGCTAGTGGGAATGCAAGGGTCCAATTATTTTTCTAGAGGGGAACCAAGCAATCCATAGGAAAACTGCACAATTACACTTCAACCCACAATTCCAGATCCAGAGTATCTCCTGAAGATGCGTGCATAATAATTGCAAATTCTTCCAAATACCATTAATCTCATCATTACTTTAACGTTTTCGTAGTTTTAAGGCTTGATCTTGGCACTGAATGGCCAAATAAAAAGCAAATATACCGTCATAAAGTGTATTATCTTTATAAAAATATTTTGAACCCTTTTTTATTAGTTGAAATTAAGACTAAAATAAAAATCACACTAAGGGTGTAGCTGTTGTCCCTCTGAATGCCTCCTGTCCCTACCAACACCCATGCACACATTTTGAGGGTCCTTTACGTCATCGCAGGGCAAGGGAAAGCACGGGTTGGGCTAAATAGCAAAGAGAAGCACTAAATCTGGGGGGCTGAGCACGGTGGATGTTAAGGGGACGCGATGGGATCGACCAGAATTCACACAACCCTTCTTAATTTACCAGAAAAGAAAATTCCCCTTCCTGTTAAAGGGAAGGTGGGCATTTTTGCTGTGAGATATTAAGCGTGGCTCTTGGCTCAATTCAAATGAATAATTGCAAACCTTACTTTGATTTTCTTGAGCTGTAGGCTGAGACAGACAATGAGAAGAGCAGGAAAGATTATGGAACCTATTATGTTTCGCTGTATATATCTGAAAAAATACTGTGACGCGTCTTGACAAAAGGGTGCATCAGTTTCCCCAGACATCTTAAAAAGTGTCCATGAGAGAAAAGAAAAAACACTTTGGCACAACAGGGAATTATCCACGGATTCTTCCGTGGGTGAGTCTAGGCTCCGATTCTGTCCACCCCATGTGTTACCTAGAGACCTTGCTTGCTGATTAGCTGTCTCCCAAGATTTACAGGTCAGGGGCAGCGGCATCTTTGTGTCCCTGTGCATGTATGCGTGAGCGTGAGCGTGTATGTGAGAGAGAGAGAGAGAGAGACAGACAGACAGACAGCAGCAGAGAGAGAGGGGAGGGGATGGGAGAGGAGAGAGCCTGCCGTCACTCTGTCCCTGTGCTGTCCCTGGCCCAGACCTCCTCCATCCTTGTGCTTGCAGAGCTCCTGCCTGATGCCTCCTTCCCGATCCCTAAGGTTAAGAAGACCTCACAGACCACGGATCAGAGCCTCTACTTCGTACCCTGATTTCCTGTCAGGTATGAGATCCAGTGCCTTGTTAGTCCTCTAAAGCTAATAAGACGGAGCTGTCTTATTGTCCTACCCTTTCTAACTGTTATTAGTGAAGGAAGCAGTCTGAAACACCACTGTGTTAAAAAAATTTTGATGCTATTTGAGCAGTCTGGTGTTTTGCCTTTTAATTATCGAATAATATTATATGTAAGTTGACCCTACCTCCGAGAAAAGCTGAATTATCCTTACTTTTAAGTGTGTGGGCACCAATGAAAGGATAGAAAAAGCATGACAGATTACTTCTCATGCTGGTTTGCTTATCTGAATATGTTTACTCAGAATTATCTGTTTCAGTCCTGACTAGATAGCATGACTTTTCAGAATGAAAAATATTGAATAGATCATGGCTACAAATATACAGTCGAACTTTTGTATTTTAGCTAATGATTATTTCAGTGTGGAAATGATCTTGTCCCTTTACGATGTCCTTGATTATACTTCTGGCCTAAGTAGAGAGCTATAAGGGATAATTCTATGCTTCGTGCACTTCTGCAGAAATGTGTGTCCACATGGCTCAGTGATGCTGAGAACTTGAAAACTGATCCCTTAATAAGTACTCTTGAGATTTTTCACATCATGATAACAA
Source organism: Cavia porcellus (assembly GCF_034190915.1). Lineage (NCBI taxonomy): Eukaryota > Metazoa > Chordata > Mammalia > Rodentia > Caviidae > Cavia > Cavia porcellus. The sequence continues at coordinate 5,108,096 of NW_026947506.1, forward strand.
AGAATTAAACACAAAGAAAACTGTTCGTGTCTATGATGAGACGTTCATTCCAAAAAGTGGCCAAAGGAAACTAGAACAAAAGGAAAACCAGATAGTTATGAAACCAGCCAAGAACCTTGGAGAGAGCTCCCCATCACTTTTCAGGAATCCGGCTCCGCGCAGGCAGCTCTGAGCTCACACGGGCAAGTTCTCTGCCAGGGCTGCTCAGCCCTGCCCTGGGAAGTCTGGCAGGTGACTGCTCTCATGGCCCAGGGCCACCCTTCTGGCTCTGCGTCTGACCTTGGACACCCTGATGTGGTCTCATCCTGTCTAATTAGATGCTAGTTAGTATCTGATTGCAGCAGAGCCTTAGATTAATCAATCTTCTTAGGTTTTTGGTACATGGTTTGCACTGGCTTATCGAAAGCTCTTCTTTTTATTTAATTATTCAATTATTTACTCATTCCCTGTTATCTCTATAGTCTCTCCCATTTCTCTCGCATGTATGTGTTTAATATGTGTTTGTTTTGGTTTATATGAAAAACTGTATCTTGCATATAGACATTCTTTTTGTGAAATGTGGACTGTCGTTTGACACATATGACTTTTCGATTAATACTAATAGTGGGTGATGCATTTCTGTTTCCCCTTTTCCAGGCAGTAATCCATCTTCACGAACCATCCACATTGCTATATTTGATCCATTGCTTCCAAATAAGGTAGACCCTCCAGGGCGAGGGCTGACCATGCTTTCCTGCCTCTGTCTCTCTCCACAAATGCAACAGGCACCCTTAGCCGTGTCCTCCTATGGACCGGTAAATAATGGCTATGGCTGTATATTAGCAAAGATTCTCCAGGGAAGCAAAATAATAGGATGAGGGGTTGTTATAAGAAATTGACTCACAATTATGAACGGTAGAGGCTGGAACGTTCCAAGAAGTGCAGGCTGAGTCTCCTGGGTCATGGGGACCCAGGAGAGTTAGTGGTCTGGTTCTACTCCAAAGGCTGCTTGGCTCCAAGAAAGACGTTTCAGTTATAGTCTGACAGCAAAATAAATCCAATATCCGGGGCCACCAAACAAGAAGAATTTTTTCTTACTTGGGCAAGGTTCATCTTTATGTTCTACTCAGGCCCGCACTATGTAGCTGAGCCCTACCCTAGAGCGTGGAGGGAATCTGCTTTACTCAGTCATCAATTCAAACATTAATCTCATGCCAAACCTCCCCACAGAAAGTTCCAGGAGAATGTTCTATTGCATGCCAGGGCGGTCATAAAACTGACCATGGCCCATGCAAGTCGACACAGGACATTCCCATTGTGCAGAAAGGAAAACCCAAGGTGTAAACGCTGCATCAGGAGATGCGTGTGTGTTTAACTTGAACAGCGTGGTCAGTGAACTCTCTTGACCGGCAGATCTCAGCCACTTGCACTTATAGGGAATCAGAGTTCTTAATACTCTGGTTCTCAGGCGCTGCATACAATTGGCCTCATTCACCCTCGATTCTGCTGGCTTACAATGTTTAAAGATGAATCTCATTGCTGCTTCTGTTGGTGTTCTCATCATATGAAGGCTACCTAGTTTGCTCTTCTTATTGTTCAAATGTGTTGAAATTCTCAATGGTTCTGAAGTTATCAATCCCTCCCATTCTGTAATGTAGTTGTGTTTTCTGATTCTATTCTGAGGTCTATTTTGTTCAACTTTTCAAAGAACAAAGAGTGGGCTTTGTTAATGCACTCAATTGCTTTTGTGTTTTATTTCCAAATTTTTCTCTCAGAATATTTCTCTTTTTTTCCTTCTTTGAGAAGAAAGACCATGGCGAATGCTGTGTAGGATTCTGCATAGAGATTGATCCCCAGTACGTGCATGCTACAGGTTGGTTGAATGACAGAAGTAACTGGAAAACACATTATCTCTGGAGGAACAGAAGTGCATTCTACATTTTACTTTGTGATTTCTTCATAGAGGAAGAAAACGGAATGGTTTGGACATGGCCAGAGCCAATGGGCCACACCAAGGGAACAAATGGCTTTTGTCCAGTTTGTTTCTTCACTAAGGTGTGATGGCCACCATTGAGTGCAAACCCACAGAGGTTTGGGGGAGTGAGGCAGTGATTCTCTGTTCCAAAATGAATGCCAGAGGACCAGAATAGAGTTTGAGAAGCAGAGTTATGAAGCGTGATTGCCAAAAATATAATCCCCAGGAACGGAAAAAGGAATTCTTAAAGCTGACTTTCTAAATGAGTATCAGATATCGGAAGCAATGTCTGACACAAATCATGAGATTCAGAATCGCAGGATTACAGCAAAAACACAACGTAGACTAGAAATACCACTACTAAAATAAGCTTACCTGTGTGCCAACATATATAGGCACGTGGTTAGAAACACTAGCCCAGAGATGCGGCCTCACCCCATCTTACTGACAGAGTGTGGAGGAAGCTGGGGAGGGCTTATTACTGATACACGTATTTTGAATAATGAAAAAGATGATTTTTCCAAGATTTTTTCAATAAATCTTCCAAATCAGAAAGTAATTTTCTTTCCCACGAAACACTGCAAAGGAAAGTCAGTACAGTAAAGAGCATGAAAATTGATAACAGGTAGAAAGAAAAACATCTGACGTAGCTTTTGTGTCCAAGCAAATGAAATACATATGCTGAAAACACACGGATGGAGTTTATCTCCTACACACTGCATTCAGTCTATTGCCGTTAGTACTCAAAAGGTTGCCCATCACACTAAAACTATTTCTGCCTGACCAGTTTGTATCAAAATAGAAAACTCAATCAACTTAACTAACTTGAAAGAGCACCTGCTTTCCCATTTAAAAATATCCGCTTATCTGGAATTGTTGTCTCCCCTAAGGGAAGTCTATAATCCTGTATCATTTTGAAGGCATTTTTCCTTAAAGGTAACTGGAAGAGATTTACAGATTTGTGTTCATACCAACAAAATTTGAATTACTTCAACCAAAGGAGATTTATTTTTGTGTTTCTTCAAATTCAAAATATTCAGAATATCAACTGTTAGAAGTCAGATCTCTGCCCTTTCGGGATATCTCGTCACACTTACAAACATTACAGCTTCAGAAGACATGTACGTGTTACACTGTGTAATAAATACTCATTTCTATAATTAGGATGTTAATTTTTAAAAATCATAGTAATTGTTTTCTTTTCAAAACTTTGGGAATCAAAACAAATTTTGTCAATTTAACCAACTGCTGCCACGATTCGTGGGCACTTAAAAATTCACCCCTACTTAACTAAACAATTTGGTATTTGTCACTCTAATAGAATAACACTCCCATCAGGTTAGAATCTTAAAAGAAAACAGAAAGAGACTTCAGTAAAAGACACAAAGCAGCAGTATCTTCCCTATCACGAGGCAATATCACAAGGAATTAACTCTCAGAGAAGACATCATTTTTGATCACACAGGCCGGGATGAATGTCCATTTTAGAGCTCGTAAGTTGAGTGAAAAACTGATAATGGCCTGTCTATTTTCTCAATTAGGCTTGGAGCAAAAGTTTATCACTCCGAGTTCTTCCTCCAACACATACACACACACACACACACACACACACACACGGAAATGTGGTTGGAATAATATGGAGGTTGAGCCCTGAGTTTTACAGATGTTGAATAACAGACCACAGAAAGAAAAATACTCGTGAGCCTTGTGTTGTGCATCCTGCCTTCCTGTAACCATTTCCTGAGCAAATGCAGCTTCCACTTTGCCTGGACTGTATCCTTTAAATCTGTAGGGACAAAGACATGTGCGGTAACAGATATTGATGCTCCAGGAGCTCAGAAAAATTGCCGAGCGGCAACTATGCCCTGATCCACGAGGGAAAGCTAAACAAATCTCAAATTTTGCTAATAGTGATAAATCTCTTTCAAGTGACATATACTTGAATTGTGACATGTTATTTTTGCACACCTATAAAGAGAAAATGGAAACTCAATTTCCACAGCCACTGGGAATGGAGCAGGCAGTTGGATTACAACCTAGTCTCACAGAAATAGAACAAGATCAAAGCCATACACTTCTCATTTTGAATAGGGTCAACTCTGGAGGCTCCCAAAGGAAAGAACTTCTTAATATCCTTTCTTTAAAGAGAAAATAACAATAAAATCTATACAAATAAAATTATAACTATACAATAAAATAAAACTATACAAAGACAATATTGCCTTGAAATGCCATCATTAAAAATAAAAGCATGCACATTTTGGACTAGACCGTGAACATGTACACTGTAATTGGTCTTCAAGACGTAGTTATGTGGTCTGGGCTGAATCTAAAACAGCCTCCTCCGATGCTCAGGGAAGTCTTGAGATCTGCCAAGTAAACACTAAGCCATCCTCCTACCCATCATAAAGATCAAAAAGTGAGTAGGAATTCCACACCTGTGCCGTGTCAGAACATCAGTGTCACACCAATGTGGAATAAAACAATACAAAAACAATAAATTCAATGTACTGCGTGCTTTTCCAGTTCAGCTTGGCAACTACTGCACCGTGTACCTCTGCTGAGTTGTACTGCAAAAAGTGACTCACTAAGGGTACGGGAAAGGAGGCTCACTGTGAACTTAGAGGAGGACATGACTCCTGGACATTTGACCTCTGTTTCCAGCACAGTGGTCAGACAAGACAGACTTCGTCAGGGGTTTCCTCTACCACTAAGTGGGGGCAACGTGGTGAAGGGTATATTTCGTCTAGTAGTACTTTTTGTAATACCACGTATAAACATGCTGCTTAGGTCACATTGGCCCCAGTTTGTATGTGGTTCTATATGTTCTGAGGAAGATGTGGTCATCCACAGGTGATAGGACTGTGTCCGTTTCCTGCCCACCCTGACATGCCTTTTGCACTTCATCAATTGTCTAAAAGCTGGTGTCCAAGGGAAGGTAGCTGTGACCTAAATGTTAAAGATGCAGAGAACTTAAGAATTAAAAAAGTAACAAAAATACTTCAAGAACTAGACATATCAAACAGGAGAAATACTGATTATTAAGCCAACAAAAACAAACGGAAGTCAAGCAGAGAAATCCCCTAGAATGGAGAGGCAGAGCATTGCAAGCACCGGTTATGAAAGCAGTGCATAGCACAGATCCCGACACCCTGGATACTGAAAGGTGCAGAAACAAAATCCTGGCGCTGAGTGTGCTCTTGAAAAGCCCTTTTCACCTACGAGGACTTTATACAGGTTAAAATCTATAAACCACTTGCGAGTCCTCCACAATCGTGTGAAATATCCTGGAAATCATTACCATGGAATCCCGAGAGGCTGGCTTCTCCTTAACCTTTTACAGAGACCTTTCCTTTATCGCATCTATTTGTGGCGTATTGATCCCTGGTATTCGGACAAAGGCCTCTTTTAGCAGGTGCCTTGCAGCGGGTCTCAGTAGCTTTAAAAGCTGAAATGCCACCATTGCCTCATTCAGTGGCAGGTCAGTCTCGAAGTCTGGACATTTGGATTTCATGAGTAAACTGTGGCAATAAGACACATTTGATAAAATAATAATAATAGTAATAATAGCAACTACAGTGAATCCTCCATTTAAGAAGAGCCACACCTCAGGCCACGGAGGAAGGGTTTGAGAACTTTGGGATTTCGTTGAAAATCTCAGTGGTCTAGACCAGCCTGGGAACCTAAATTAGCAGAATGGGAATCATAAAAATAATCATGGCCCGGATCCTTAGGCACGGGAGCCCTCTGCTACTTGGGAATTTAGGTCAGTAACAATTTCGTTTTGTGGGTAAATATTCAGCATCCTCGTGTGATATCTTTGTTCTGTTACCCATTACATTACATTAATGTCTGGTCAACTGTTTTAATGATGCAGGGCAAATAAGATTTTAGAGGGGTAGTAGAAAACATTGGAATTTGGAATTTCGAAAAATTTAAGCCTACAACCTAATCTTAAATCTTTGGAAAAATGACCTCAGATAGTTCATGGCATGGGGGATACGTGGTGTTCTCACCACAGTAGGTAGAGAACCAAACAGGACATGGGATAGGTAAGTGCTCAAGTGAAGATTGGTTTTCTTGGAAAATGACCAGCTTGCTATCAAATATCACATGCTGCAGAGGTGCTTAGAGTCACGTGAATTGGTCTGCAGCTGCTTTCTTGGTGTATGCTGATTGCCTCATGAACCAAAGTCAAAAGTCAAAAGCACACCCAGAGCAAAAAGATAGCTATCACCGAGGTTCAATTGGAAGCATAGCCATAGCTCCAGTTGTCAAAGATCCTGAAATCCCCAGTGCCAGTTTCCTTGGTCTAAATGACAAGGCGCATTTAGGCCTCTGGGTCAGTATACACGGATGATCCAAGGCTTAGCTCAGCCAGTACACTTAGCAACAGAGGAGCCGACTGAATCAAGCTCTCCCCTGAATGCGTTCAGCTATAAGCCCCACCTTAATCCTTACCCTGCTTCCATTCTCAGAATAAAACACCGAAAGCCTAAGAGATCACCAAGCCCAGGACAGCGGTGAGAAAGTCAGTAAGACACACCAAAAGTGACAAATTTCCAGGCTCACATTCCAAAAGCCTGAGTTTCCAAGACCCTTTGCCTACAGACTGCTTACCACGGAGAGTATGCTTAGAAATCCTTTCCTCACTGTACGCAAGAACTGAAACTATTTTGAGCCCACTGAACTGTAACACACCCCTGGCCTGGGCAGCGCTGAAGTCCCCATAATCCTGTTTCCTGAACCAGCGAGTCGTGAGGACCAAACAGTTCTCAGTTCAGTCTGCTCTGATTTCTCAAGCCACCCAAAGCTGAAGTACTGTCACTGGGGGAAGTGGGATCCAACGTCAGGCAAAATTAGCTTCCCATTCTGCCCATCCCTCCACCTAGAAGGCTCTATCGCTTGGGTGGGCACTTTGTTACGGTTCGTAGTAGCTGTCCCCAAAACCTCCTGTGCTCAGGGCTGGGGGTGTTCAAGGTGGCTGGGTCCAGGTGTGTGAGTGTGTACGGAAGGTGTCTGCTGGGTGGTGTAGCATAGTTCCGGGTGTGGACAAGGGGCAGGCGCACCCTGGGCGTGAGTGGCACTAACCAATAGGCTTGTAGCCTGGGTTGGATAAAAGTCTAGACGGCTCGCTGCTTGCTGTTTCCTGTGTCCTGCCTGCACTGCCATGGACTCTGTGGTGCACCCTTCCCTGCCACCCTGCCTTGAATCCAGTGGACTTATACCATGGTCCTCCAGAAGAACATCTTTAACACCTCTTACAAAGCTCGTCTGTTGGCAGTAAAACCCCTTAATTTTTTCCCTTGGGAAACACTTTTTCATCACTTTTGAAAATTAGTGTTACAGCAAGTAGGATTATCGAGTGGTCAGCTTCTCTCTGTCCCTCTGTCTGTCTTTCTATCTCTGCCTCTGTCTCTCTCATAGTTACTTTCTAGTCTTCTCCTATGCCGTCTCCTCTCTCTGCTGACACATCAAGCAGAGCTGTTTAAATTCTGTCCACGTTCACAGCATTCCTGACATCTGTGCTTGCACACTTGGACACACTGTAACGTCGTCACTGGCCTGCTTTTCCACCAGGTGGCACTGGGCAGTAGTGGTGATGGCTTCACTTGGCGGAGTTTTTTTTTTTTTTTTTTTTTTTAATTGCATCTCATAAAGACACTTAGGAAAGAGGACTTCCATGACTGCTTCAGAAAATGCCAAGGACAAGAGATCGTGTTTTACGCAAGGCGAGGGTGTTTCGAGGGGGATTATTGACAATGTGTCTTCTACTAAAGTATTTTTTAATTAAACACGCCGTATTTTTATCAGTCCTCATATATCTGTCCATGCATTCTCCAGTTCTCACATGTGTCCTGTAACCTCATTTATCTGGAAGATCTAAGAGCTATTGACTGTCCAGAGTAGAATTTGGGTAGAGTAGAAATTTCCAAGCTCTATATATGCAGGGCTGAAAACGGGGATTAAATAACCATTGTTTTTCTATATAGACCTCTCTCGCAGACCCCAGGCCTGGAATCGTGTGTGTATCCCCGGCAATGTTCCCTTGTTATTTTCTGGCCTCTGAGAAACACTTTGCACCCGGGTGGAGCACAGAACCTGAGCTCTGCCATGCTGCTAATAAAGTGGAGCACACAGCGTGTACAAACAGCACCCGGCTATTTGTACCCAACCTGTTTGCAGGTCCTGTTCTCCTCGCCAGGAATTCCCTCCCTTAGTTATCCGCATGCTTTGCTATTTCCATCTTATTAGGTGTCTGCTCAAACCTCAGCTTCTCGGAGAGGACAGCTTAGTGAAAATAGCGGACCCTGTGACCTCTGCTTAGCCTATTTCGCTTTCTTTTGTGGGACAATACATGTGTACGTAAGTGTATGCATTACAAACCACATTTATCAACCTCTAATGATAATATAATAATAACCACTATTTATCTGGGGCTCACGAAGGCCAGGGATTTGGAGGAGTTGTTACTTGCTTTGTGGCACAAGGAGTGACTGAGGTTCAGAGAGGTTAAGTCGCTAGCCTGTATTCACAAAACTGGTGCCCACCAGAGCCAGTGTGTAAACTCAGGCGTGTGCAAATCCCAGACTCCTTCTAGGAGCACACAGTCTGTATAGTGTGTGATCCAAAAGAAGCACATTCACACTTATACATAACATGAGTGTGCAACCACTTACACATAACACATGTCAATTACACGTGGGTGTGTTGTGATACATCACACAACATGTGTGTATAGATTACCACACATGCCATGTATAATACGCATATCTACCACTTCTGCATGTGTCCTGTGTCTGTACCCATCACAGAAAGGTGAGTTTCATGAGGGCAGAGGCCATACCTTTTCTCTCCCACCCTTCTGTCCCTAGCACACTCGGTGATAGTCTCCAGGGCACAGTTTTCCAGGTGTCCTCCATAGCTTCTCCAGACCTCCGTATGTGTTACTAGTAAATAACTGAAAACATACATGTGCAAACCCATGAACCCACGGACAAATTAAAACAACACTTTGCAGATTACAGTGGCATCGACCACATGTATGCTTCAGAAGGGCACAGCGCTCCCTGCCATGTGACAGTCCATGCTGGCATTTCCTTCTTCCCAGTGTCATTACAATTGTCTTGATTGGCGCCACTTTCTAAATGGGGTGATAGATGCAAGAGCTCATTCACTCATGAGGAAGCCTGACTTCTCGGGGGACCAAAGGGAAGCCCAGAGAAAGGAAATCAAGATGACGTCATCATAAAGCCGAAGTGTCACTGGGCTTTTTCAAAGATCACATTAAAAATTGGGCTGGATTGTTTGCTCTTTTGGACCATATTGACAGATCTCTAATAGCTATAATTTTTTCTCCATTGCAGAATAGAAAAAGTGATCAATGATGTTTTCTAAGCTTTCCTTTAATTGTGTAGCAGAATGAACCTCTCCAACGCTGTTCTTTGTGAAGGCCTCGGGGTTTAGATACAGGCACACTGAGTGACCATCATCTGTGTCTATTTGAAAAGCGTTAACTTGCCTAAAAAGGGCCTAAGGTGAACTGATACTTGGCAAAATGAATGTCCTACTTAAGATATTTTTCTTGCCACACATTGGACTGTAGTAGATTTCCTCCAGGGACTTTATATCTGCACAATTCAACCCATTCCTTTCTGCGCACATCTCAACTTATGTTTCCAATCCCAATCCAGGAGCCGAAATGGAAGAGAAAACCAGAATTATAGCATTGTGAGTCTATTTTTAGTATAGTTCATACAACATAAAATTTGGAAAACACAAAATTTAGAGGAAAAAGAGAAAAGAAAACATGTGGAATCATATACCAAGCTTGGCATGTACAAATATTTTGATGTAGTAAACTTTATAACTTATTTACTCTTACAAGTATTTCTTATATTTTATTATCTAATTTTACATTTTTAAAATAATTTATGGGATAGGTATGACAGAAAACATTTAGTGATTAGATGGACCAGAAACAAATTTCATTAAATGGTCATCTAATTGGTTCATATTAAAGAAAACTTAGACTATACCATCCCCTTGCATTTTTTAAATCAATGCTTAAATGAACATTTTTGTGACTATTTCTTTCTGAATTCAATATTCTGTTCTTTCTCTATAATCCTGCAGGCAGGATTAGGGTTAGGGTTAGGGTTAGGGTTAGGGTTAGGGTTAGGGATAGGGTTAGGGTTAGGGTTAGAGTAGGGTTAGGGTTAGGGTTAGGGTAGGGTTAGGGTTAGGGTTAGGGTAGGGTTAGGGTTAGGGTTAGGGTTAGGGTTAGGGTTAGAGTAGGGTTAGGGTTAGGGTTAGGGTAGGATTAGGGTTAGGGTTAGGGTTAGGGTAGGGTTAGGGTTAGGATTAGAGTAGGGTTAGGGTAGGGTTAGGGTAGGGTTAGGGTTAGGGTTAGGGTAGGGTTAGGGTTAGAGTAGGGTTAGGGTTAGGGTTAGGGTTAGAGTAGGGTTAGGGTTAGGGTTAGGGTAGGGTTAGGGCTAGGGTTAGGGTTAGGGTAGGGTTAGGGTTAGGATTAGAGTAGGGTTAGGGTAGGGTTAGGGTTAGGATTAGAGTAGGGTTAGGGTAGGGTTAGGGTTAGGGTTAGGGTTAGGGTAGGGTTAGGGTTAGGGTTAGGGTTAGGGTTAGGGTAGGGTTAGGGTTAGGATTAGAGTAGGGTTAGGGTAGGGTTAGGGTTAGGGTTAGGGTAGGGTTAGGGTTAGGGTAGGGTTAGGGTTAGGGTAGGGTTAGGGTTAGGATTAGAGTAGGGTTAGGGTAGGGTTAGGGTTATGGTTAGGGTTAGGGTTAGGGTTAGGGTAGGGTTAGGGTTAGGGTTAGGGTAGGGTTAGGGTTAGGATTAGAGTAGGGTTAGGGTAGGGTTAGACTTAGGGTTAGGGTTAGGGTTAGGGTTAGGGTTAGGGTTAGGGTAGGGTTAGGGTAGCATTAGATGAAAGACAATTTTAATGTCCTTTTAAAAAGTTTTTCAGTACTTTTTAAGGTTGCGCCATGCATTTTTACCTTTTATCATAAAAATGCAAAGCAAGGCTGATTCCATCTTGGGAAATGTGCCGCCACCCTGGCCTTGGCCTTACCCGCCCACCGCAAATGTGCTTGGTAACTCTTTCCTCACGTGTATTTTGCGCCGTGAATCCAAAACCTCATTAGACTTCTGCTGCTCAGTACACATCTGAGTCAGAACAGAGGCTGTGCCAGGTGTGGTTGGAATTACATCATATGCAAGCTAAAGGCAGGGGGCAAAGCCACAGGAATCCAGGAAGAGACCGGACTCTCACAGCAGAAGACACTTTGTTCTGTGACAAGGAGCAAGGTGAGCAGAGACCGAAGATCAGACACGCGGCGAGAGCTGGCTGCACTTCCAGGATCCGACCCTCTGCTTCCCCGCAGCCTCCGGGTTCCCTAAGCATTTCTGCTCCTAGCAACAGAGGCTCCCTGACAAAGGACGCGTCAGGGTCAAGGGTGACAGCTTCTTACCTACACCTTCTTCTGAAATCTCAAAAGTTTTCAAATAAAGCCAGATAATGGATACACAATTACTGCCTAAGAGCTGCTATCAACTTAAGAGCCACTTATCAGATCTCTATAGAGACATACACACCATGCATATGTGTGTGTGTGTATATAATGTACACATACAGAGGTGTGTGTATGTATGACCACACATGTAAACACCCACAAATACAAATATATATATTCAAGGCCATCATTTTTTACCAGAAAAGCAAATCTATAACATTTACAGCTACTGCTTATAGCGAATCTATGATTTAACCTAAAGAAATTTATAATTAACTTCCTGGGAAATGGTCAGGGAGGGTGATGTCGTGACATTAGAGTCATAAAACACATAATAAACCATGAACATGCTACACAATAGTGCTTCTGCATCTGGGCAATGCAACGGTGGTTTCAGAAAGGGAACCCCTTGGCTAAGATGACCGTGTCAGGATCCACAGTCCTCTGTCCCCAAGTAGCAGGGCTGGGACAGGGGCGCAGGACGTGGGCCGCAGAAGTCATGTTCTTTGTGCCCTTCTGCCTGACCCGCACGTCTTTCTGTTTCCACTAACCAGGAGCCACGAAGCGCGCCAGTGCTCACAGTATTGACCTCTCCTTAAGCTGGACGCATTCTGCAGGTCTTTCGTTTCTACCATCAAAGACTGAAATCCGTTCCTGCATCCACTGGCCCCTCTCCCTCTCTCACACACTCCAGGACTTCTCAGCTTCTTCACTTCACGGCAGGATTGTTTTGAATTAAGACATAAACTCACCCAGAAAAGGCTCAAAGGGAAAGCGAGCAGCACGTGAGGCTCTTGAACCATGCACTCCTTAAGCCGAGATCACGGTGCAGAAGACAGAAGTACTACGCCTTGGGGCTACCAGGCCTCCCCACCCCGCCCGTCCACAGCAGCTACTGCTCCAAACTTGTGTCCTCCGAGCCCCAGATCTGTTGAAGGTTTTTAAAGAATCACGACTTAGTCCGCTGCCCCATCCATCCATCTCCGGGTTCCAGGGAAGATTCTCACGACTGCTATTTCTTCCCATGAAACTTTTATTTCCTGGCCCCTGGGAATTGATGTTCACCTCCAGTTCCCCCATAATCTCCCCGGTACACTCACCCCGTGGCAGCGAGCTCCAGGAGACGTACGGCTCCACTGTGGGCGAGACGGGATGCAGTTACTGAAATGAAATATAAAAACCGGGGAGGAAAAAAATCACTGCAGAGCTGCTCACCTCATTTCCGAAGGGTCAGACGGGGAATTTATCCTGCAAAGTTTCCTCCCCGGCTTTAGCTCACCCTGGGGCAAGTCTTAGATGCTGCTGTTCAGAGATACCAGAATTAATTTTCTAGCCTTAATAACATTCCACTTTATTATATTTATGTGTTAATTCATTCACTCACTGAGCAAACATTTATTGAGTGACCTTTATGTACCGGGCACTGTGCCCAGTCACTTAAGGGAAATGAGAGAGAATTGGTGAGGTACAGATTCGGGGTGTTGTGGGAAGCAGGAAAGTAAACCATTGGAGAGTGGGGAGCTCAGGCTAAGAAGCCCAGGGGTTCTGCCCAGAGGGTACAGGAGAAGCTTAGTCATAAAGGACCCTGGAGTCTCAGTAAATAAATGAGAACAGTGTGACCCAGCAGGTTCACTAGGAGAGATGGGGGTGCACCCCGAGCCAAGGCAGGGGCAGGGAGAAGTGGGCGGTGATGGGGGTCCCGCCAGTGTGGAAAGCTGAGGGACCTGGGCCACATCATCACACAGGGCTTCCCGGCCTGTAACTAAAGAAGGCTGCTTCACGAGTGGCTGCTGGGTTGTATTTTCCCGGGTCCCAGGCTCATTACAAATGACAGGTGTTAAATTTTAGATCCCGGAAGCTCCAGGCAAGGCTTCTAAATTCCTTATTTGAAGAAGAAAATAAAGGTGAGACAAAAAAAGAATCTCTGGAAAGCTATTTATTAAGTGTGAGACTAGAAAAGAGAAACAAATCAACCCTCTGGTGCTCTGTTCCCTTGTTGGCGTGCTGTGAGTGTGCTGGGCTAGGTGAGTATCTTAGTACAGAAAATGTCCTGTTTGAAGCCCTGTTTGGGGATGAAGCACCTTGTGAAATTTACCGAGACAAACGCCACCTCCACTTCCCCTGGGCCTCCAAGCTCACCAGCTGTGTCAACCTGGCACTTTGGAGCTGCAGTGGACAAATCTCTGGCAGTGGCTTCAGATTCTGGGGCGATCACAACCTGGCTCCGGTCTGTGACTTCGGGTCCATTCCCAGCTTGGAGTCCCAAGCACACGGGGGGACAGTTTAAGAGAAGTCTAGGGTGGGGGAATGGTGGGCTCCTGTACTGATTTGCCACTGCTGTTGAAATTAAGCACCGCAAAGTCATTGGCTTGGAAGAAAACACATCTGTTTCCATATAGTCCCGGAGCCAAAACTGGGCGAAGGGATCAAAATCAAAGTGCCAGCTGCAGGGCCACACTCTGCAGGAGCTCCAGGGCAGGGGCAGTCTTGTCCCCAGCACCACCACTTTCTGGAGGCCATCCCCATGCCTGGGCTTGGCAGCTCCCTCCATTTGCAAAGCCCAAGATATAATCTTCAAATCTTGCTCAATCTGTCAAAGTCATGATATTTTCCTTTGTCTGTCCCTCACTTATAGAGATACCTGTGATTGCATTTAAAGCCCATTCAGAAAATCCAGAGCCATCTCCCCATTATTGGATCCATAATTTAGCATCTATTAACTCTGTTTTTGCCAGGAAGGTGACATTTTCCCACATGACAAGGATCAAGACCATGACATCCTTGGGGGCCACCATTGAGCCCACCACACTCCATGGGGAGGCATTGTGGTTCCCAGCACACAAGATTTGAGGGTCCCTTTGCTTCCAGGAACATAGGAGTACAGAGTCAGCACCCTCACAGTGTCTGCCTGCGGGGGGGCCTCACTCACCTGCTTCAGCCTGGGCCCTGTCTGCAGGGTCACTCACTGCTGACCACAGCCAAGCAGAAACTGAGAGGGATGGACCTGGGTCTGAGCAGCAGTCTCAGGACTGCCCTGTGGCGATCCCGCTGATGCCAGGAACCAAGCGCCTTTGGGTGTGTGTGTGAGTGGGTGTGAGTGTGTGTGTGTCTTGGTGTTGGAGCCATTAAAGCTGAATACACATGCAGGGCTGTGGTGTGGCCCCATGTGGCTGAACTGAGAACGAGGAGATGCCTCAGGGGACAAAATAGGCCATAGCTGAGGCCACCTGGAGACTTCCTAGATAGTTTTCCTTAATTAGCATCCTCTATTGCTCTGAGCAGTCCTTGAGCCCCTCTCAAAATCCTGCTCAGGTTTTCTCCACTGTCCACCCAACTCCTTGCTTGTTCTGATTAATCACGGGCGTGCCAGGGTCAGCCAGCCGGCTAGCAGAGCTCTGCCGAGGATTTCACTCCTCCTTCGGCCTTGAAGACCATGCCATGCCACGTGTTAATTCCTTTGGGCCTTCACCATGCACCCATTGGGGGGTTGGGGTTCCAGGTAAACACCCCAACAGAGTGGTACTGAGCAGTTACGATTTCCCGTAGTCACAGGAAGGAAAGTCCATTGAGAATGGCAGGATTTGCACAGACTGAGCCAGCCTGGGAGAGGCCTGGCCTTTCTCCAGGGATACGGTGGTGGCCAAAGTGGAAATGGAGTTGCCCAGATCTTGCCAGCAGGGACACTCAGGGACCAAGTGGGGAACCCTAGAAGGTACAGGCATTTGCGGAAGACCACAGGCCGTCAGCAGCAGATGACCTAGGGCCACTGAGAGGAAATGGGGTCCATGGGCAGCATCCTAGAAGGGGACCCTTTCCACAGCCATGTCCCTTCGCTCCTGCCTGACCCCACAAGGACCGGAAAGCTGCTTTGCTTCCTTCCCTCTCAGCTTCCATTCTCTGGGCAACCGAGCGCAGAGCAGCAGCACCTCCCCAGACTCAAGCCTGGCTGGCTTTTTCCAGCTCCTGGAACCCTGGGGTCTCCTCCACGCCTCCTGCACACCCTCCCAACCCAGAGGACAGTGACTCATGCTAATTATACAGTAACAAGAGGAAAAAAGGGGATCCCCCCCAACAGCAGCTGGGACTGCTGTTCATTTGCCAGCTATTTATAACACACTTAGACAAGGAGGCCTTATCTCCTCCTCTCACCCCATTCCCCCCAAATAACAATTCTCTAGGGTGGATCCAGTGTTATCTGAATTGATTGGACGGAGGAGCACAGCATATATAATCCATACTGAAAGAGAGAAGGGCTTCTCCTTGTACTTGATGTAGAAATAACCAACAGGCAAAATGAGCAGGAATAGGGGAAAATTAATTTACTTCCCTGCTTAATTAGTAGATGCAAGATAAATGCATCTGCTTCGCTCCCTAATTATAATAATACTTAGCAGTTATGTGAAACTATTCATCAGCACCCCCTCGACTGAAAATAAATTATTAATGCTGGCACCCCAGTGTGAGCATCTTATCTAAGCAGAAGGACCATGGTGTTGGTGGGGAGCAGAAGACAGAAGAGAGGTGTCACAACCTTTCCTTATCCTTAGACAAAAGCTGCTTCCTGGGTCCCAGCCCCCAGGCCCAGGACCTGTGGTTTAGGATAACCTGTCTGTCCAGGGTGCCACCAGCTGCAGGGGAAGCGCCCCTGAGGCCCAGCACTGAGAACAACTGCTTTCCCAGCCGTCCTCAGGGGCAAAGGACAGTGGTGGCCCAGAGAGGGCAGAGGCTCTGGGTGTCCTATGAAGCGGGCAGCCATCTCCGGATGAGCCCCGCTGGCCCCTGCAGCCTGTTCATGGGCCTGCTGCCCAGTTCTGAGTCTCATCCTCAGCTCTCAGATCCAAATTCTCCCTTCCAGCTGAGGTGGGATCCAAATTCTGCTCGTATCAACTTAAAACTTCCAATCCAGTCTGTGAGTCCCACATATATCAGATGCTAGAAACTTCTTTGCTTCCATATCCAAGAGCCTCTCAGTTCTTGTACTTTAGGGCAGACTCCTTAAGGAAACATGATTTCAGATTCCAATAGGGTAGAGTCTCCAGCCTCCTGAGTGACTGGCATGGTGTCTGGTAGCCATCCTGGAGGGACACATCCTTCTTGTCCCCTCCCACACCATCCTCAGCCTGCTCCTGGAAGCTGTGCTGCCTGCCACGGACCACACCAGCCAGGGTGGGAGTCAGTGTCCAGACCAGGACTCAGGGACGCAGGATGGGAAGGGAAGGGAAGGGGAGGGGAGGGGAGAGGAGGGAAGGGGAGGGAAGGGGAGAGGAGGGAAGGTCTCCCTATACTTCCCAGTAGTTTCAGAGACCTCATCCTCAGAGTCACATTACTATTATTAAAGGAAAGAAATTCAGTTAGCACTGTGCTTGTTTGATATAACTTTAGTAAAGTTGACTTTAAAACTAAAATTCTCAAATAATTTGATAAAGGATGATTTTTTTGACTCTCAAAACATGGAAGCATATAGCCATGGAGACTATCTATATTTATGAGATCTTGATTTTGTTTTGCAGCCAGGCTGGGGGAAAGGGAGCTCACTCAAAATAATTGCTCCTTAAATTGCAGCTTTATGATACTTTATTCTTTGTCTTATTTTTACAAATACAATAGGTGATATACATTTTGTTTAAAGTTAAATGTCTTAAAGATCAGATCAGCTATAATGGGATAAGAATTATAACTATTAATTATATGAGGCATGTAATTATGCAATAATTTTCGGAAAAAAATATATGAATTCAGTGCCACAGATCTCTATTTCTTTCCTGTTTCCCTAATATTGGGCTTCATGCTAAAGCCTGGATTTCCACCCACCATGCCTCCATTGCTCAGTTAAAAATACATTATTGGCTAAATCACGTGGATTTAGAAAGGAAAGAAGCAAAGAAATACACACGTTTATACCATTTCTCAGGATATGCCTGTAAGTGGGGACTCACCCCCATTTTGCAAGTTAGGAATATGCACTCGCGAGTTGTCTGATCCTGCACCCCACTGCCAGCCTCTGTTCACTACTCACGGACAGTTCAGAGCTTCTGCCCAGGACACCGAAGGCCATGGTGAGAGGCTTGGACACAAGGAGGACTTGGCCAAGCCTGGAGCTGTCAGGAGGTCACAGAGGCACCAGAATGTGGCAGAGGATCCGACGGGACCTCAAGGACCGTGGAGCTGGAACCCTGCGAATGCTTCCACACTGGCCTTCTGTTCAGTGCTGAAAGGAGGCTGCTGGACGGCCCAGCCTGTGGAGCTGGAGGCTGCCCTCTGAGAGCCGGTTCTCTGAGGGCGGATGGACATGGGAAAAGGCAGTTTTGCCAGAATGTTACAGGAGAACAGCAGACCTACAACTGGAAAACGGGCTCTACAGAGGTCACTTCCAAATCTGAGGACCGAAGCTCTGGGTTTGAACTCTTGGGAACTCAAGCTCAAAAGGAGAGAAGAAGAATGAAAAGCTAAATAAATGCTTCAAGTCGCAGAACTCTGTGTGTGTGTATGCGTGCATGTGCATGTGTGTACAAACGTGCGTGTGTGCACGTGTGCGTGTACATCTGTGTGTACACAGGGAGGGTGATGTAGGTGTCCAGAAAGGAGCTTCTGAGGACTCCACATCACATTGCTGTATTCCGCAAGCTCACCATGTGATTAAAAGAAAGTATAAATAGACTGCATTTCTGGAGCTCAGATGGGTTGATTAATACAAACAATGGAGAACAGAAAAGCAACTTAGTTTGCACAGATGGATCAGAAATGACAGTCGGGACTGATGTTCTGAGCTGCATGGTCTGAGATTTTCTGGAGAAAGCTGATCTTATTTTCATAATAAAAATAGTCACTAAATACTAAAAATAAACACAATGAAAATAGCTAATCTATTTTCTAAGTATATATGATGTGTTTCTTGTATTTAATCTGTATAAAATTAGTATTAATAATTATTATTGAAGGACTCCAACTGCTGCCGTCCTGACCAGGGACCCCTCTGGCCGCCCTCTCCCACCTCGGCTGCGCTCTGACTCTAAGAGGATCAGCCCACTCACACAGCAGCTGCCGCCCCTGCACTGTCCCAAGCTCGCCCTCGGGCACTATGACCCCGAGTGCCCCTTCAAGTCTTGTCCTCCGCAGGGAGCCACAAACCCCTCTCGGTGAACACCCCGTGACCCTGAAAGACCCCGCAGCCTGCAGGAGGGCTGGTCAGGTCTCTAGTGTCCACTCGCTGCCTCTCGGGTTTGCTGGCAGGAAATCTGTCCTGTCAAGCTCAGACCTCTGTTTCTTTCTTTCCATTTTCCTAACAACACAGGAGAAGAATAAAGCCAGGAGACCTGATGCCACCAAGTTCCCCACTCCTAATTCCAGCCCGGTTCTGATGTCGCTGTGCTTTCTACTGCACACAATGCCCTAGCAAAACCAAGAAAGCGGCACTCAGAGAGTCCAGAGGACACCTCTGTCCTTGACACCACAGCCCCTGGCACACGCAGCCCGCCTGTCCTAGACAGCACACTGCAGAGTCCTCTCAATTCCACAAATCCCGCTCGGTCCCCACTGGGGACACTACCTGGATTGTCCACAGCACCGCTCCCTCACACAAGGGAGGCTCAGCGAGGCTGAGACATGAGCCACACTGTGTCCTCTGCTCGGCGCCCGAGGGTAGGTAACGAGACACACCCGCTTTGCAGAGAAGCCAGAGCTCCGCTCAGCACCGACATATGCCGTACTGAAAAGGGCCGCAGGCCTTTCTCTTCCCCAAACCTTCAAAACAGAAGGTCTCTATCCAAAATAGAAGTCATGTTGCACTATTTCCTACCAGAAAGAAACAAGGGGACTCTCAGAGCTCTAACGTTCTATTTCCAAGTTCAGAGCAAACAAAAAATATGTCAGCCCAGAGGGGATGGATTCGGAGGCAGGGAAGCTAGACAGGCAAACTTTATTCTAAGTTTAAATCTCAACATATGGGCCATTCCTATTTTGGGATGACAAACACTGACTTTCGTATTTTGGTAATTAATAATGTAAAAGCAGGAGCTAAGCCGAACTTTGAGGTTCCAGTGTGCTACCCCAGTATCAAAACAGGAGCGTGCGCCTCTGCTGTTTGTGGATCTGAAGATCTGAAATGGCCTCATCCGAGGCCTCCCACTATCAAAAGCAGAGTTTGAGTGAGATCTAAACTTAAGCACTTGCTTCTCCTGAAGAATGTCACTTTCTGGGATCCACTTTTAACATTTGCATCCCTAAGGTGATATGTGCTAAGACCCAGTCTTGGAGGGAGACCCCTTCAGGGTGGAGGCTGAGAAGTGTTTCTGAAGGCCGATGTTGGGGATCTCGCATCCATAGCCCCAGAACAGTGCTTCACAGAGGCCAAACTTGGGGTTCCACAGACTACTGGACCATTCTGATTCGTCCGGATAATGTTAAACATATAAAATTTAAAAAGGCAAATGAGATAAACCCTCTGCACTTTACCATGGAGGAGAAGGGAGGTCCTCTGGGTCCATATTCAAAGATACTGCTAACATCAGGAGCCAACTTGGAAGCCCCCACATCGTGGTCTTTCTCCACACCTAGACTGAATTTCTTTTCTCCAATCAGCCACCCCTTAACCCAGAGCAGGTCCCTAATTAACAGAGACATTGCACCATTTTCTATAGGGACTCCAGGCTGGGGTAAAACCCAGGACATTTCCTGTATTTAGGCCTTTAGTCCCAGAATGCTCACCCTTTGCATAGTTTGCAAACTTGAAAGTGTGAGAGATGTGTATCTGTCTTTCATTTTTGTCTCCAATTAGAAATAACACATCAGGAGCTTAGAGTTGAGAATATGCCACCTGAGTCTCCAGGGTTCTGGGGTACAGTGTTCAGTGGTTACCTATCCAATCGCAAGCGTCCAGACACAAGGGCAGGGTTTGCTATCCCAGTGTCGGACCACACCAATACCTGCCAGAGATGTTACAGTGTTTATAACCACCTCTCCCTGGCCTGGGGAAATCTGACTGCCTACCATGGCCGCGTTACTCCTGGACCAGAAAGCTGGAAGAACTTTAGGGCTTCCAGGACCATCTGCACTGTAGCCTTGTCTGCTCTGGGCTGGATTGCATTCCCAGGATCTGTCTGAAGAGAGAGACATTAACAGACATGACATTTTCTTTCTCATCCTATCAAAAGTGGTGGTTTTACCCAAAAGATTAACTAAATATATCCCCAACACCTGCTTTGTTCTGGCAAGTGGATCCCTCTCTTCTACTGTATCTTATAAGTTGTCATTTCCAAAGTCATTCCAACGAATCTTAGAATCTCAACTTCCTTTCTATGGGGACTCTCAAAATTCACACACGAATCGGGAACTGACAGGTAGAGTGTAAATGTGCGTGCACATGTGCATATGTACACTCCTATTTCATTATTTATTATTATCATTTCTCTATGGTTACCAATCTTTTTTATTTCAACAGCTCAGATGATTATATGATTTCATTTCTTTATTCTATTTAATGTGATAAATTACATGATTGATTTTCAAATGTCAATTCCCAGAAAAGAAAGAAAGAAACTCAGTTAAAAGTTACGTTGGCTTTTATATCACACTAGATGTGGTATCATAAGTATGTAAGCACTTTTTTTTGCACTATGAGGCAGATTGAACCTCTTTGCAAGCAGCCAGATTTTGACATTATGCTATTTTCAATAGGATGAGTTGGTTATGAGTTGAAAACTTAGGTCCACACAAAACCCTGTATACAAAGGTGTACAGGAGCTCCACTCACAATTTCTAAAAAGTTGAAGCAACCAAGTCATCTTTCAGTAGGTGTGTGGATAAACAAATTGGTGCAGTGATTCCTAGAAACATTATCCAGAAATAAAAAGAAATAAGCTATTAAGCGATGAAATGTTACACAAAGAACAAAAGTATATAAGCAAAAGAAGCCAGTCTAAAGTGTTTCTGTACTAGGATTCCGACCGTGTGACATTCTGGACAGAAAGGAAAGCTGTACAGACAGTGCAAAACCCAGTGACTGCCGTGGTTTGAGGTGGAGGGAAGGCTGGGTAAACAGGTGGTCTGCGGGGTGTTGTAGTTCTGTATGACACTATAATGGTAGATACATAGCATCACACGTTTGCTCAAACCCATACAACTGTACAGAGTGAAGCCTAACATGGACTGTGGCCTTTGACTAATAAAAGTCAGGACCATCCATCCTGGTCCGCTGCTGTAGTACATGTATCAGGTTAATGCAAAAACATTAATAATAGGGACACACAGTGGGGAGACGGGTAGTGTATGGGGTTCTGTGCTCTCTAAGTAGTTTTTCTGGAAATCTAAATTCCCATGAAAAAGGTTTTTTAAAAAAAAATCATGGAGACCTGAGTAAACTCCACCAAGATGATATAAAGATGACAAATTAGCATATAAAGCATTTGCTCTCATGTTAGTCATTAGGTAAATGCAAAATAAAACAATAATAAAGTATCAGAACAGACCTACAAGAATGGCTCATTAAAAGCCCTGGCAACACCAGCAGTGGGCGCGGGTATACGGCAACCGGGAGCCATCCATGTACACTGTGGTGGGAATGCAAATATTGTGGCTAGTTTGTAACTATTTTGACCATTTGTTATATGGTCAGGCATCTAAGAATCTAGTCCAGAATGATGTTTGTAAGCATGTTTTCCATTACCTCTTCAAGTTACTTTGCTAGTTATCTCCCTGTGAAACTGAGTGCTATGGACACACTATCTGTTTACTTATGTATATCTGTGCTTTATACATAGGAAGTGGAGGATAATGTTGCCCCCAAATCAAATCTTTTGCCTTAGGAATGTTACTTTCTTCATCGAGAATGTGTGCTCTAGGAAAATGAAAGCTTGTGTTTCTACAAAAACTAATCTATGAATACTGATAGACGCTCCATTCACAATTGCTAAATGTGCAGAATAGTGCAAATATGCTTCATGGAATAAAAGAAAGCTGCAATATCACCATGCAACAGAGTGCTGTTCAACAGCAAAAAGGAAATAAAATACTGATACTTAACGATTTAGACTAATCGCAATGGTGTTATGGTGGGTACCATATATTCCGTTTATATGGTATTCTCAAAAACACAGAGCTCTAGGGACAGATAATAGAGTCATTGATGCCAAGAATTAGGGGTGAGTTTAACGGTGTGCATGAAAAGGAGAGAGAAAACTATTTTACTTAGTGTGTTTTTATGAAAGATGCAAACTTACAAGAATAGGAATTAAAAATAATCTCACACAAACAAAACCCAAGATAGTAAACTGCTAACAGACCTACTAGACAAAAAGTATTATTGGGAATCCTAGAAGCAAAGGGAATACACATTTGGAATCAGGATGTAGAAAATGAAATGTGGATCAATGGAAATAGGATAAAAACAATAAAATATAATGCATTTATGTTTGCAGCAAATATAAATTTAAGACATGTGACAATATTACAAAGGATGGTGTGGGTGGAAATATACTCTTGTATGATTCTTGAATTAGATGAACAGAATACTCTTACTCAAAAGTAGACTCAGATTAATTAAAATATGTATTATAAACTTTGGGACCATCCCTAAAAGTTTTAAATGGTATAAGTAAGTCAAGAGAGGAAACAAAATCCTCAAAAAGTCCAAAAGGAGTCAGAAAAGAACAGATAAAAAGCATCAAGCAATAAAGTAGTTGTTAATTCAGTCATATCTGTAATCCCATGGGAAGGAACTGGGGTACATACATCATTTTTAAAAATTGAGATTTTGAAATTGGGTACAAAGTAAGACCTGACTACCACTATCCAGACTTCAAATCCACTTTAAATTACAAAAAGTGACCAAAAATTACACAGAGTGTTAACTTCAAAAGAAGGAATATTATCAAAGATAAAACTCAACATCAACAATACACACTTTAATTTTCTGAGATGATGTATTAATCCTGAAAGTGCCTACATCTAGCAGAGATTCAAACTACCATCACCCCTCGACATTCAAGGAAGATTAGTCCCAGACCCCTCCCAGATTTAAAAATCTGTGGCTACTCAAGTTGCTGATGTAGAGAGGTATAATGTCTGCGTATAACGCGCACATACCCACCTGCGTACTTTAAGTCACCTCTAATAGGTCTGAAGTGAGCCTCAGGGAAGCCCATGACCCCTTCTCTGTTCCCTGATAATGCAAGCAGGCAGGAAATCAGAGGGTCCCACAACCCACGATGAAACGCAGGTCCTGGCACGTGGCTCCAGCTGGACCTCGGCTGCAGGGCACAACCACACTTAGGGTGCGGGGCAGAAAAGAGGCCTCCGGGTCTATCTTGGGGAAGCAGTGATTCCAACGAAACCTAAAGAGCCTGAAGACAAAACGTGCTGTGCGTAAGCCCAGTTTCTGAATGAAAAATCTGTTTCTCACAGTAGTGCAGGTTGGTTGTTTTGAAATTACTTTAAATATATTCTAGATATTGACAAAACAATACATAACTGACCAATTAAAAGAGTTTTTCTCTTTCATAAAAAGATATTATGATAAAGAATGGTAGGGTAGAAGGAGCCCATGATGCTGGGTTGGAGTTGGGTAGATAAAAATGAACTTACATTTTTTGAAATGTGTGTATATATATATGCATCTATACACATGTGTATCTCCAGCTGGATCTAAACTGTGTAGCATAACCACAGTTCAGAGTGGTTTTTGTTCAATTATATGTTACTATGTCATACACATAGATGAGAATGTACATGTGTGCATGTACATTTTTCTAGGGAAGAGACAGAAATCAATCCTGATCTCTCTATTCCGAGCTCTATACAGAATGACCCATTCCAGGACTGGAGAAAGAAGATAACACAATTGAATATGTTGATAACAGAAACTAAGGAAAATGCTTTAAAAAGCAGAAATATGTCAGCAGGATGTACGTCTTTAAATCATTAGCGCCAACCCGAAAGCGAGCCCTGGGACAAAGTTGAGATCCCTTGAGTTAGGAAATGTCAATGACAGCTTAGAGCAACAGCCCAAAGAATAAAATAAATGTCTGTAAGTCTACACTGTTAGAAATCGTTGATAAATAAAAATAAAGAAGAAAGGGAAGCTTTTCACGCCAAGGGATCCCATGGACAAACACAGAAGGATGAAGGAACGTGGGCCTCGGCACTGACACGCCACAGTGACAATGGCTGTCCCTAAAGGGTGCGATATCAAAGCAGCTCAGACTACTGCACACTTCTGACAAATCTTTGAGATATGTTTATGAGCCAATATGTCCACGACTTTGGTATTTCTCTTTCCAGAAGACAGGATTATCTCCTTGTCCCAGGTTACGCGTTGCACTTGGTGTGTCACATCTAGCAGGAAAAGATATTCCTATCTTTATAGCTGGGAACCCTGGAGGACATGACCTTCAGCCGGAGGTCCAGGTTAGCATCCCAGGTCATTCTGACATTTCATGTCCTTGAGAGTAGCACCATCAAATCTGAGGTGTTCTTCCCCAAAATCTACAGCTCAGTCTGAGCGTGTGTGTCGGTGTCGCTCCCGGCCGGCAGGAAAAACACACGACAGATTCTGACGGTGTGCAACCTTGTCTTTATTTGTCTCCGCGTGGGCCCCGCGAGGCCTCTGCTCTGCCACCAGCCCTTTCTCGCCGGTGGACTTTCTCTATCTCTCTCTCTTAGCAGCGTGGGTCACACACATATATACGGACTCATTGTCCAATAGGGCAACAGCAGGCATGTGAGCTGATTGGTCACCGTCATTAGTTGCTGGGTAGATCAGTCTATTGCGTGGGCTGTTTACGTCACCAGGGCAATCAGGGGGCAAGAAGCAGGCGCCAACTTGGCTCACTCGATGGGAGGGGTAATTTAGCTCAGGCTTTGCTCCTTCCTACAGGCCCCACGTCCGCCAAGTAAAGCGACCGGTGTCGGCCGCGGCTCCCAACATCTCCCCCTATTTTATTTATTTTGAATGAATGTATGCATCGCAGCCCGCCCTGGATCAAGTGCAGAGGCTTATGCCCTGTGTTGAGGCCCACCGTAGGCCCTTGGCTTGGACCCTGGTCGGCCGTCCCCGGGTCCACCAAGGCCTTGAGACCCTCGTCCTTTTTCCAGGGCCAGGAGTGAACTGGACGGAACCTGGATGCACATAGGCATGCACTCATGCCCCTCCGTGCGATCCCCTCGGAGAGACATCTAGATCTGGGCAGATTCTAGTAATCCAGCGGCTTTCGTGCAGTATGGGGTAGGGCCTGGCTTAGGTCGAGTCGTGCTGGGGAGGCACGCTCTTACCCGTCATTGACTCACCTACCCTGCTGTGTGGTGTCAATAGGGAAGGAGTGCGGAAGACCCGCCACATCTAGACCCGGTCGTAGGCCAGTCGAGCGAGCCATGCGTAAGCCTGGGGGTCATTGTGCCCATCACGGGCTGCTGCCAGGGCCGCATGGGCAACCATGCGGACCTGACGACGTGCCGCCGCAAGGCGTCCATTAATGAACGATGTGACCCATCGGAGCAAGCATGGTCCTACAAGTAAGAGCAGAAGCAAGGAGCACAGGGGACCTAACAATGGTAAAATATAGGGGAGCAAGCCATTCCAGGCTCCCCAAAAGGGATTGTCTTGTAGTTCTTTTCTTCTCTTTTCTAGGTCTTCTTGCAGTTTCTTTAATCAGTCTCGAACGATTCCGGACTTGTTGGCATAAAAGCAGCATCTTTCCTGTAAGGCAATACAGATACCTCCCCTCTCTACAGTGAGTAGATCTAGGCCCCTTCTATTCTGCAGAACAACCTCTGCAAGGGAATCAATTTGATCTTGTATCTCCTGAAGGGTTCTCTCAACTATAGACATGTCTTCTATCAATTGCTTGGATAACTGAGTATATTTGGTTAATGAAACTCCTAGGCCCGCAGTCCCGGCGGCCAGGGCTCCAGTTATCCCCAGACCAGCCAAGAGAGGTAAAATCAGTACATCTCTCTTATGTCTTTTTATAAAGGTGTCCACAGCTGGGATGGGCATGGGTTGGTCCCCAGGGACAATACCAATGTCAGGCAACAAGTAAGCTAGGCCACATAGGCCGGTCCAATTACTGGGCAGGTAAGTATAAGCATGACCATTGCCGCAAGCAAATACTTTGCCAAAGGGGGCACATAGCGGCGAGCTACTACTTACATTGGTTATGGACTCACACGAGGCGACTGCCAGCGCTCCAACAACAATATCATAACTATTATTTTGTGGGTACTTTTGGAAACAGGATGCATTAAACTGTCCCATAAACTGGACCCGAAATGGAGGCCCATGTGAGCAATTATAGGGTGCGTTGTAATTGTAAGGTTCACTTTCATTGTCTCTAAACGGCATGGCCAACGGCCATGATTCTCCCATCATCATACACAGCCAACAATCGGAGGCCAGCCCTGGGTCAGTAAGATTGAGTGCTTTGTGGGTAGCCTCTAATATGGATTCAGTAGCGGGGTCAAGGTTAATGCCTCGGGATTTTGGGCATAGGAGTGGATGGTAATTGACTTCAGGGAACGGATTTAATTGTTCCCATCGCTCGATGACCTGCTCCTGCCGGTACTGGTCTTGGACCCCTCCACCGTCAGAGATGTGAACGGGAGCGGTCATAGACCAACAGACCGTTTCTCCAACCTCTCCATTACAACCTGACTGCATGAATGGGGAACCGCCTACAGCAGCGGGAATATGGTTAGGGGCAACAGGGCTTTTAGTTGTAGTTAGCGTTGCCATCCAATAGGTTGTACTCTTGAGTTTGCATTGTTTTGTCTCTGTATAGCATGTAACATGCATGGATTCCTCAAACTTAGTGCAGGGACATGTGGCGAGATCACCAGGCCCTGAGGGACTCACCTTAGGCTTAAGTATGCACTGATAGGATGGTTGACTAAATCCTCCTGCAGTGGAGCTGTACACAACTGAGTAAGCTGTTTTATCCCCACAATCGGTCCCTGGTCCTTTTTTGGCGCTAGGTGGTATACTGCTTACCGTGCCACCTCCGCAATCGCACGGACTGCCAAGAAGGCTCGTGCGAAGATCTATTCCAGAAGCGGGGCCCCCCAGCCCCGCATGTACCATACTTATCCTGAGGAGTGCTAGGACAACGCCCCCAACGAAAAAAGCAGCCTTTTTCGGGTTCATCTGGCTGTCAGGCCTGCTGCTGGTCTCCGGCAGGACAGGATTAGTCTTCAGTCGAAGGGCTTGTCGCACGCGTCAGTCTTTCTGGGACCCACAATGGTTCTCGTCCCGGTTCCTGCGGGAAAACACAAACCGTACCGCGGTTCCAGCTGACTACCGGATCCGGGCCCATCCATTGTCCCGTCAGGACATCTTTCCATTTTACCCATCCCTTATTGCTAGGAGATGGATTACAATGCTCCATAGCCGGGGGGTGGTTGTTATTGTTCAGGTTTAAAAAATTGTATGTGAATAGTGCCATGGATAGCCGTGCCTTTGGGGGCAGGCCCTGGCCTACTCCCCCTTTTTGTTTATATAAGATTTCTTTGAGGCTTTTGTGAGCTCTTTCAATAATTCCTTGGCCTTGAGGATTATATGGGATCCCATGTTTTAAGTGTACTTCCATAGTCTTACAGAACTCATTGAAGGCTTTTCCTGTATAGGCTGGTCCGTTGTCTGTCTTTAATATTTTGGGCTTGCCCCACGCGGCCCAAGCCGCTAAGCA
The DNA here is from genome assembly GCF_034190915.1 of Cavia porcellus. Classification (NCBI taxonomy): domain Eukaryota; kingdom Metazoa; phylum Chordata; class Mammalia; order Rodentia; family Caviidae; genus Cavia; species Cavia porcellus. The sequence continues at coordinate 5,136,248 of NW_026947506.1, forward strand.
ATGATTGATCACATTAGATACCTTTTCACCTGTCTCTGCAGTTGCAAATATAATATGAGAACAGGTGTCCGTGGAGACATGGACATACTTAAGAGATCCAAATTCTGTTATGTGTGTGACATCCATTTGCCAAATATCGCCAGGGATCAACCCTCTGGGGTTAACCCCCATTGATATGGCAGGCGTGTGTGTGGCGCATGATGTCCCGCGCGTCAGCCCTGGAGATGCGGTACTGGTTGGCTAGCGTCCTGGCATTGACATGGAATTCGTCATGGAACTGACGGGCTTGCTCTATTGGAGATAACATATTGAAAATCCATAACGGGCAAGTGGCCGCGTCAGCAGCCGCATTGCCCTGTACCATGGGCCCTGGTAGGTGTGTATGTGCCCTTATGTGAGTGATGTATATTTTGTTGTATCTATTCATGAGCAATGTCTGGATAGACAAAAACAAGTTAGTTACTTTGGAGGTTGGTTTAATTGGGCCTGCAGTCTCAAGGACCTGCATGGCATTGACAACATATTTCGAATCAGAAACAATATTAAGGGCCCCTGGGAACTTCTCGAGGACGGTTTGTACAATTTGTAACTCCACCACCTGTGGTTGATCTGGTTCAAACTGTATGTTAACTGGAGGCATGCCCAAGACCACATAGGCCCCTATCCCGGTTTTTGACCCATCAGTATAGACTGTTGTTGCAGGAGTAAGGGGTGCAGGGGCGGTGATTTTTGGAAATATCACCGGATGTTGAGTAATAAACTGTAGTATAGGGTCCTTAGGGAACTGATTGTCTATCTCCCCAAGAAATACACATCTCAGGATGGCCCAAGTATCTATGCAAGCAGTCAGAATTTTTATTTGAGAAGCGGTATAAGGCACCCGAATAGCATGAGGCGTGGAGCCAAAATGCTGGATGGCTCTACTATGTGCCTCCAGAGCCAGAGAAGCAACTGCTTCCGGGTAATGTTCAATAATCTTGGCAGGTGAAACCTTAGGGTGCACCCACAGAAGTGGTCCTTTCTGCCAAATCACTGCCGTGGGCTGGGAACTGGTCTGCAACAAGCAGACCTCAAAAGGCTGTTCTGGGTCAATTCTCTGTAATGTAGCTTTGCTTAGGGCCTCTTCTATCTTTTTTAGAGCAACTCTGGCCTCTGGGGTGAACTCTCTAGGGGAGGCAGTATCCGGATCCCCTCTTAGGAGATCAAACAGGGGCTTTAAGTCTGAATTAGGGATGTGCAAGTAAGGTCTGATCCAATTTATATCTCCCAGTAACTTTTGCATGTCATTTAGGGTTGTAAGATTATCTGTTCTGATGGTTACCTTCTGTGGAGAAATCGATGTAGGGGAGACTTTGGTACCCAAGTAAGTCACTATGTCTCCTCCTTGAATCTTGTCAGGGGCAATATGTAGATTAGCCTTTCTCAGGGCCTCGACCAACTGGCCGAGCATATTATTCAGCATGTCTGGGTCCCTGCCACTGAGCAAAAGGTCGTCCATGTAATGCACACATCTTATCTTGGGAAAGGATTTCCGTAGGGGGGCCAGTAGGGAATCAAGGTAAATCTGACACATAGTGGGACTGTTGGCCATACCTTGGGGCAGCGTTATCCACTTGTATCTGAGATCAGGGCTTTCTTGGTTAATGGTGGGTAAGGTAAAGGCGAACCTATGGGTGTCCTCTGGATGCAGGGGGATGGAGAAGAAACAGTCTCTAAGATCTATAACATAAATCGGCCAAGACTGAGGGATGGCTGAGAGAGCTGGCAGCCCCCTCTGGACTGCCCCCAGGGGCTGCATCTGCGCGTTGACCGCCCTTAAATCATGGAGCAGCCTCCACTTGCCTGATTTCTTTCTAATAACAAAAACAGGGGTATTCCAAGGGGAGGTTGATGGCTTTATGTGCCCTGCCTGAAGCTGGGTTTTGACTATCTCGGTTAACGCTAAAAGCTTCTCCTTGGGTAGGGGCCACTGAGGTACCCAAACTGGATTCAGGGACTTCCAAGTGATCTTAATTGGAGTAGGCAGGAGAACTTCCTCAGCGGCCCCTAGGAAAAACCCAGCCCGTGTCTACCTTCCCTTTTCTCTACAGGTACGGGAGATGTCCGGCCCTGCAGGGCAAAGCCCAGGCCCTTGCTGGGAACATATCCCTGATTCTTAAGTATACCCTTGGCTTGAGGAGAGCAGGTGGATGTAAGAGTGACATCCATCTGAGTGAGGATGTCTCTTCCCCACAAAGATACCGGCAGCTGTAGAACAAAAGGTTGAAAATGTCCTTGGTGACCCTCCTCATCACACCAAGGCAGGGTCACGGCACTAACCTGGGGGGCAGCCACCATCCCCAACCCTTGGAGTGTGTTGTCAGCTGTATTGGTGGGCCAGCTAGAAGGCCAGTCCCTCTTGGAGACAATGGAGCGGTCTGCCCCTGTATCCAAGAGTCCTGTTATATTTCTACCATTAACCCTGAGCGAGAGCATGGGTCTTTTATCAAGAGTCATATGAAGTCCTTCAAAAATTTCTCCAGAGGAGCCAAAACCCTGATCCCCTCTAACCCGTTGTCTAGACTGGAATCTCTCATGGAGACTGGGGAGCAATAAAAGTTGTGCTATCTTATCCCCCTCATTAATCACCATGGTCCCTACATGAGATTGGACCATAATCTTAATGTTTCCTGTGTAGTCTGAGTCTATAACCCCAGGGAGCACGGTAAGGCCCCGGAGGGCTGTGGAGGACCGTCCAATCACTAAACCAACTGACTTTTCAGGTAGCGGTCCCTTGAAGGTGGTCCCGACCACCTGAACGCCCATATCGGGCGTTAATAGGAGTCTGGAGGCGACACAGAGGTCCACGCCTGCTGACCCAGGGGTAGCCCTTGTGGAGGGCTGCCACTTTGTGTTGTCCTGTCTAGGGGGCGGGGGCCCGTCCGTAAGGAGGGCCCCCTCTGGCCGTTTTTTGGCTCCTGAATTTCCCTGCCACTAATGCGGTTTCCCTGGGCATCAAAAACTGATCTGCAATCTTTCGCTTTGTGTGTTCCCTTCCTGCATCGTTCGCACACGCCTATTGGCCCTTCCCGTGTATTAACACTGTGTGGACAGTCTCTCCTAATATGCCCTGGTTCCCCGCAGCCAAAACATCCTTTGGGCTTACAATCTCGCTTAGGTCCAGAAGCACCCTTAGCTTGTGCTGTCGCGGCTACAAAGGCCGCCGCAAGCTTTGCTGCAGTCATCTGCCCTCCAATCTCCCTACAAATCCTAATCCAAGCATTGAGATCCTTGTTTTTATGCGGGGCAAGAGCCGCTTTGCACTCCGTTGTGCATTGTTCAAAAATGAGTTGTTTGATCAGGGGCTTCGCCACTTCTTGGTCTGAAAAAACTTTATCAGCCGCGTCCTGCACCCTAGCCACGAAATCAACAAATGGCTCTGTGGCACCCTGTACTATCTTTGAAAGGCATAGTGAGGCCGCCCCCGCACCGTTCACCTGTTTCCATGCGCGGAGCCCAATATTAGAGATTTGGTCATACACCTCATTGGGGAACTGAGTTTGGTCATCCCTATATTGACCTGAGCCCTGGAGCATATCTTCATTCCACCTTGCATGCCCCCTGTTAACATTCTTTTCTGCTTGCTTGATGGCAAACTCGGCATACCAGGCTCGCCAATCAAGATAACTACCCGAAGGAAGGCATGCCTTGGCCAGCTGCATCCAATCACCCGGTGTAAGAGGCTGAGAGGCAAGATTCTCTAGCATAGCTATGGTATAAGGAGCTGTGGGCCCGAAGGTCGTGACAGCGCTTTTTAATTCTCTGATCTGTTTTATTTCAAACGGTTCCCAAACATTGCGCCCTTTGCCTGGGGCCATTTGCACAGGATATACTCCATAAGGACCATAATCTAGTCCTTGCATCGGTGGATCCCCTCCGAACCATCGTTCACCCTTCCATAACCGCCCATGAAAATATCGTCCGCCCCGCGGCACGACGTCATAGGATGGAGGTCGCGACAGAGTGGAACGGGGCGTCACTTCCTGTGCCGGCTGAGAGAAGGGAGGGTCCCCCGTAGCAGCCTCTCGGCGGGGAACCGCTTCTGGAAAAGAACTCCAGGGCGGAGCGGATGGCTCTCTATCTCCTCCCCCCGCCAGAGGGTGCTCGGGGGTCCTTTCTCCTCTCTCTGCTTTTCTCGAGCGGCGCACGCACACAATTCACGGCGCAACTCGGCATAGGGATTCCGGGCCTCTCGGCTTCCTGCCCCACCTTCTGGTTCCTCCTCGCTATCTGAGTCGGAGGACTCCAGAGCTTGGGTGTCCTCTATCTTTCCCTGGATCTTCTCCCCCTGGACAGATCCCTCCCGAGAGCATTCCGATTTTGCCTGCTCAAAAGCCTTGCGTGCGTCCATGATTTCCGCGTCTCTAACTGCCGACGGGAACCCCTTCCCCTCCCCTTCAAGGCACGCATGTATCATTTCCCACAGGGGGCGAATAGCCGGCGAAATATCGCCTCCCAATTCCGCCGAGGCGAGGTCCCCGCCTAACTTTTCCCATGACGGCAGGTTTAAATGCCCTGTGGGTAAAAACCAGGGAGCCACCCTATCTACCTTTGCTATGAATAGTTCCAGTGTTTTTTGACCTACCCTGAGGTCTCTAGCTTTTAAAAGCTTTCTAAGGGCCTTTACCAAGGGCCGCGCCTCCGCGCTCGGTAAATTACCCATCTTTAACCTCTAAGGGCTGTAACTCACCGCGTGTGACTTAGAGAACCCGTCACCTACGCGTGAGCCTGAGGGGAGTCTAAATGCCCTGTAGGTGCGCGCCACCCAGAGCCCAGGCTTATCCCCCACTCACCTGTCCGGCAGCACCACGCTGGAGCGTTGCACACCACCGAGGGGAGTGATCAGGTCCCCGTACGGGCCACCAGATGTCGGTGTCGCTCCTGGCCGGCAGGAAAAACACACGACAGATTCTGACGGTGTGCAACCTTGTCTTTATTTGTCTCCGTGTGGGCCCCGCGAGGCCTCTGCTCTGCCACCAGCCCTTTCTCGCCGGTGGACTTTCTCTATCTCTCTCTCTTAGCAGCGTGGGTCACACATATATATACGGACTCATTGTCCAATAGGGCAACAGCAGGCATGTGAGCTGATTGGTCATCGTCATTAGTTGCTGGGTAGATCAGTCTATTGCGTGGGCTGTTTACGTCACCAGGGCAATCAGGGGGCAAGAAGCAGGTGCCAACTTGGCTCACTCGATGGGAGGGGTAATTTAGCTCAGGCTTTGCTCCTTCCTACAGGCCTCACGTCCGCCAAGTAAAGCGACCGGTGTCGGCCACGGCTCCCAACACGTGTGAAAACATCAGACAAGCACAATAAATCCGGGAGCATTTTGCAGGCTACCTGGCAGCTCATTTCAGAAGTGTCAAGGTCAGCATGACAGACAAGGAATAATTGACAAGCAAGGATAGTTTAGACTAAGAACACATGATAAATAAATGTCATGTAAATTTTTTTAAAAGCCATTAGTGGAAAAACAGGCGCTCAGCACAGAGTCTGCAGTTTATCGCTAGTATCGCGCTAATGCTTGTTTCTTACTTTTGATGGTTGTGCCACAGCTAAGGGTCGTGAGCACCGGGAGGAGCTGGGTGCGGGGTGTGTAGAAACAAACTCTGCAGCTCTTCTTCAAGAGAAACAGAATAATGAATACAAACTCAATTTGTACATTTTTGCTGAATTTGGTTACATTTTTCATGCTAGTGATAGTCACATCAAAAATTATCTTTCATAAATCTTAAATTATTGAAAAATAAACTTTAGGAGAAAAACAATAGTGAGTCCACCAATACTGTTCTTGGAAACAAAGATCCCCAGGGTGTTAGTGCATTTTGTCATCCTGTTTTGAATTAGTGCCAAGCTGTAGGCAGTGCTTGTGGTTTTAATGTTTTAGAAGAAACATGAACATTTCTCTCCTCGTTACCCCTCCTGCACAGCATCCAGGTGGAGGCAGATTCAATTCCTTAGGCTTTTGCCAGAATAGTTTGGCTCCTGTAAATGAGAATCATAGATCTCACCAATTTGGAAATTAAAAGCCAGTCTTGCAGTCACTTGTGACATTTTTCACGCTATTTTGCTGTCTCGCAAATAGGTCTTTTTCTCTCACATTTTCCAGGAGCCATTCTCTATGTAACCATCACACACACAAAAGTTTCAATTAAAACAATTGTTTTATATTACATAGTTATATAATGTATGCATTTTATATATGTATAATTTGCATGTCTAGATATTTTACATATTATACTGTAAATTTTGAGCGTGCTTTCTGTTCTAATTCTGTTTTATCCCACCATTAACCTTGTCCTGTACATGTGAACACATTCAGATGCTATTCTGCCTGTCCATGTCTGAGTCCAGTAGGACTGAAGCCCATGCATCTAGGAAGGTTGAAAAGAGCTCTTCCTAAAGCCTGTTGCACGGACCTGCATTCCCTCAAGAGGGCTCTGCACTGAATTAATATGAAAATGCTGAATTCCCTGTTTCTTTCTGGGGGATGCCGAAACACATTAAAGTCTCAGAAAAAGCTAACAGAAAAGACAAGCCTTTAACACAAAGATGCCCAAATTATTTTCTCATGCACTTTCTATTAATTTCTATTAATTTCTGGTTCACCTTGGAAAACTCTGTGCTGTAGTAAACAGAATATACCATTAATACCAGAGCAGAGAGCCACTGCCATCCTAGGCACTCACAGCACTTGGTGCACTGTCTAGATGTGAAGAAAGAGACTTTTTTTGGTACTTGGAATTGAACTCAGGACGTTGTGCTTGCCAGGCAGGCACTGTGCTGCTGAGCTATATTCCTGGCCAATGAAGAGAGATTTCTGAGCCCATAGCCACATATACACACAGATGGAATGATTGGTTAAATTATGATGAAGGAGAAAAGCAAAGAAGGGAAAGAAACGAGAGGGGAGAGAGAATAAGAGGGGAGGGCAGGATGGAGGGATGGAGGATGGAAGGAAGGACTGGATCAGTGTTTGAACACAGCCCACCCTGAAAGAGAAGAGCATGAAGGAGACTAAAAGCAGTCAAGTAAAATATTTTGGGTTGTGTCTTAGAGATGACCCAGGACATGAAAGAAAAGCAAGTGTTAATATTTATTAAATGCTGCCTGGTCTTTCTCATTTTCTACATCTTTAGAGCACTCTATGGCCATTTTATAGTGCTTACTGTCTTGATTGCTTTTCTCTCATTGTTGAAACAAAATACCTGACCCCCAATATGAAGGAAGGGAAGGTTTATTTAGCTTGCAGTTTTTGGAGGTTTCAGTCTATACTCAGTTGAGTCCAAGGCAGGGTAGCGCAGCTGAGGGGCAGCCAGTTATGACACCCACAAGTAACAAGAGCAAAAGGGCACAAAAGGGGAAGAACACACCTCCTTCCCTCCCTTGTATGTATGCTGGCTCCGCCCCTGGGCGGGTGCAGCATTCACTCAGCCAATGCCAGTACTAGACAATGAAGCAATCACGAACTCTAGATTTGGCCACCTCCATGACTACATGAGGCTTTGGGGGAATACCCAGACACAAACCTTAATATTTACCATCATTCTTTTTCAGTCCTTATTTACCAATAACTCTTTTCCACCCATGTAAGCTTCCAGTGAAAATAATATTCATAGTGATATCATGGATGCCCAGTCAAAGCCTAATGCCAAGTGGGTAGTCAATAAGTAAGCCATAAATATGCCAGGACTGGTGACACAGGCTTACAATCCTGGCACTTTAGGAAGCTGTGATAGAGTCACAAGTTCAAGCCCAGGCTGGGGAAATTAGAGAGACTGAGCCTCAAAATAAAAAATGGGCTGGAGAGGTGGCTCAAAGCAGTGGCCCTGAGTTTAATCTATAGTACTGAAAAGAGAAAGAGAGAGGGAAATACGGTGATTTTTAAATTTTAAAAATGTTCTTTAGAGTCAAATCATACAGCAAATAACTAAAGTAAATAACAAAGTTCTGCCCTGGAACTTTTTTAAAGGAGAAAATCTGATAATGAAAGAAAAATAAAAAACAATAAAAATGCTAGAAAGTGAACCATCACAGCACCATATTCTGAGCCAACACAGCAAAAGGATGCAACCTAGAAAGAAGTCTAGAAGGAAAAAGAACTTGAAAGAAAAATTTCAAAGGAAGGCAGGATAACACAATGCAACAGTTGACGTGTGAATCTGAAATTTAAAATACCAGGTAATTTTATAAAACGTTAATTCAGATTGCCAAGCTATTCCAACATGCACACAAAATGTACCCGTAGTAGCATTTAAGGCAGCTGGTGACTGCTGAGGAGGACTCCCGGGGAAGCCCGAGGTCTCACTGATTTTAGGACTAGGTCTTGCAAACACCCAGCAGCAGAAAATTTCCACACGACAAAAAATCATCTAAAGCCCAGCAGAAGGAAAGAAAACTCAGCTTCATTTAGGAGAAAAACATAATCCTGATAATCAAAATATACCTGGATCCTAAGACAGAAACCTGTAAATCAATGACTATAAGATTTGGAAACCCTGGAGTCTGTCTTAATAAAAGTTGATGGCTTGCTAACACATTACTATCATGACGAAATACGATGGCACAAGATGGGTAAACATAAGAATCCAGAGAGTAACAAAACACCAAGATACTTGGTCATTTCAGAAAAACAGCAAAATAAGCCGAGTCACAACAGAAACCAAAAGAGTTCTTAAACCGTAAAACACTTTCTAATCGATAGATAAGCACCAATACAGGTTTGAGAAGGCAGCTGAGAGCAAAGCAATAAAGTTCATTTTGTAAACACCAGTAATCAAGGGTGACTCTCACTGTTGTGAGCACATGGTCCATCTGTTATAATCAAGTTACTGTGTAATAAAAACGATGTTATTCGATCGAGAATTATGTTTTGATTATTTGTTACTTTCCAGATTTAGCTGTTGTGGTTTCTGTCACCTAGAGCATTGATTCGAGTTCTCCAGAAGAATAGAATTTATATAAATCCTGCAAGGGGATTTATTAGGAAGGCTTGTACCACTAGAGGCAGGAGAGCCCTCAGAGGCTGCCTGTCCTCGGGGAAGCCAGAGGACCCAGGAGCTGCTGCCTCCAAGAAGCAGGAAATCACAGCACAAGAAAGACCAAGCTACTGCACCAGTCTGAGAGCCCGACTCACTCCCCACTGCTGGAACGCAGGACCCTGCACCTCCAGGTTAAAGGAGGAAAGGTTTGCATCCTCCCACAGGTGCAGAGGTTCTGGCCACAGGCAGCAGTTCTCGAGGGAGGTGGCCCAGCAAAGGAAAGACAGTTTAGGCAGGGCAGGGAGCAGACGGCGGGAAGAAGGGAAGCAGAGCCAGCCTCAAGGTTGCACGCAGCTCTGAACCCACCCGTGGATTAACCCAGTGATGAGCATCCCACAGACAGGAGCCAGTCCCCACCTCAAAGCCCGCCTGTGTCTGAAAACATGATAATAAAGTCATGCATGCCAAGGAACCTAGACTGTTTTTGATTAGAATGGCAAAGGATAAATAAGATTGATACCTGCACTAGGAAGACTAAAGAAAGCGCTTTCTTCTGTGTCATGAAAATACACCGTGCAAACAAGAGCAGACCACTGTTGGGAATAAAAATGCAATGCCCCTTTTAGTTTTTGACAGGATTAAAGAAAGCGCCCATTACGAGGGGAGAGACTATTAAATTAAGTGGTTCCCAGGTTTGCAGTCTTCGTAGCCGTGACAGAGAGAAAGACATGTGCTGTTTGATAATGGGAATGGGTGAGTAAGTTACGGTTGATGCACCAAATTGAATATTGTGAGGAGCTATTAAAACTGTGCTTCTGGAAGTCACGTAGGGACACTTGTGTACATTAATTTTAACAGAAACAAAGAGGTGCAAAATAGAATGAACACTCCGTTTGTAATGAAGCTATCTGCACATGAAACCTACCACGACACTGAGCACAACAGAATTAACCAGAGAGGCATTGAATGACAACAGACTGGAAGAGAACGCGCAGCCACCCTGCACTGCGTGGGCACACAGGGAACCTGTGTGTCAGTGTCTTCCCCGCCATGCTGTTGGAAGCACTGCTTCCCAAGCCAAGGCCACACAGGGTGCAGGTGATGCCAGGGACGACTCGGAGACCTTGTGTCTACTGCATGGAGGAAGAGCTGCCATTCAGGAGGCCGGGAGCCGCTGCGGTGTACCCTGTAGAGTTTGATGGAAAAAAGTAAGAAGAGAGAGAGGAGAAGGGAGAGAGAGGGAAAGCTGAAGGCTGAGCAAAGATGTGAACCACAGATTCATCATTCAGTTACAAGTACAGCACCTAAGTGGACCCAAAAGGATGTTACAAAGTGTATGAGGATTCCAGAAGACAGCACAAAACTCCGCATGAGTAACTCCGATTAAGAGTTAATACCTCCCAGGCCTACTGATGCATGCCTATAATCTCAGCACTCAGGAGGCTGAGGCAGGAGGATCGCCATGAGTTCAAGGCCAGCCTGGATGACACAGGGAGTTCAACACCAGCCTGCGCTAGATAGCAAGACCTTGTCTCAAAAAAACAAAACAAAACCAAAAAAAGGTGGGTTTTTTTATGCCAATGAGTTGGAATGTGAAGCTTGCATCCTTAAGTAGCTATGAGTAGAAAGATATTTTTAGGGATTGAGTTTCCTGGAGTGAAAGGACTTCTGTGCTTTGGAGGGAAGACATTCAATTTCTATAGATGAGGGCGAGCTGCAGTGTGTGCAGGTATGTGTGTTTGCACATGTGCGTACATGCACACCCAGGCCCAGGAGTGTGTGTACACACGTCTTCTCTTTAAGCATTGAACACTGAAGGCCTGGATGGGCTTTGTTGAGGAGCGAGTTTCCGACTGAGCAGATGAAGAACAAAAGCCACTGTGTTTTGGCACAAAGTTCGTGCAACTCCAGAGTTGAGGCACAGCTTGGTAAAGTGGTCTTACTCATCCCAAGGATTTGTAGTGTAAGCATCCCAATGTATTGTTCCAGTCCCCTAGGGATTCATAATAATGCCCCCAAATTGTGTGGCTGAAGGCAGTACAGTTTACCTAGCTCACAAATCTACAGTCTGAATGAGGATTGAGCAAGGCTGCCTCCCTGAAGCATCACCTCATGTGGCTCCAAGGCTGTGAACTTCTGAGCACAGGCTGATTCCAGGGAAGTGCTCCATTCTCTTTTCACAGGGCAGACAGGCCAGGGTGGGTTTACATCAGCACAGGATGTGATTCGCCTTAGAGGGTGAGGAGTATCCCAGATAGGACAGAGAGAGCCTGAGAGAGCCAGAGAGACAGAGAGAAACAATGTAGAAGTCACTTGCCTTTTGTGTCCCAACCCAGAAAGCTATAGGGTCACCACTAATTCTGTCACGTAAGGCAGTTACAAAAGTGCACCTGCTTCAAGGGAAGGGATCTGAATCATCTCCTGATGGAGGAGTGTCACTGCCATCTGTAAGAATTGTGAGATCTGATAAACACTGGTGTTTCTGGCTGTGGAGTATACCATCTGGGGTAACCCATGCTTCCCCCTAGAACTTCAAGTCTTTCCTCAAAGAGGTACCATTTCAGAATGCAGGTTCTAGTGACCTGTGTGGGTCCTCCAGGCGGATCCCTCAAGGACTGCATGTTGAGTATGGTTGCTTGAGATCCAAAGACTTTTCAGCTGAATAGGTGAGTCCGGTGCCTCTTGCATGCTTCACGAGTAGTGATGGGGCAGGTATTGTTAACTATGAATCTCTCCATTCCACACGGAGGAAATAGCAGGCCTGTCGTAGGTGCAGTTCTGCAGCAGTTCTGAAGCCCGGCCGGACCATGACACCGGCACAGAAGGAGAACTCAGCCTTCCTGTCTGGCATCGGCTCTCCGTGGCTCTCACGTCCACACACTGACCTCTTGGGTCTGTCCGAGCTCATCCTTTTTATCATAAGAAACGACTGGCATTTGTAGCTATGTAGATTCCTCACACTACTTTCCAACTGTAGGGATTTGATATTGTCTTTATTTCTTTCAGTCCAAACTGAAGTTTTAGTGAACTAATTTATAATCAACTCTAATAGACCACGTGCCACATTTATGCAGCTATATTTTCTATTAAAGAAAAGCCTTATTCTATTTTAGGTTTTCTGGCAAAATCAGCTCTGCAGCATGGCCTTTACAAAGTCCTTTGTTGGGAGGGAAGGCTGTGAAAGGCATGCTTTTAGTCCAGTTGAGTGGCGTCAGACACGCCTTAGCTCTTTCTGAAGTCTCAGTAAGATGTCTTACAGTCCCACCTCGAATTTACCTTTGCTCTTTAGCCCTTTATAATTTTGGAATCGAATCTCTAGGAGTGAGAACCAGTTTTATTTTCCATCCCAGTTAAGTCTCCACCTCTGCATATTTAAGATCTTCCTTCAGCCTGTCTCTCCTGCTCACATTTATGATAAGCAAGACAAAGATATCAGGCAACCATCAGCTCTTTGTCTGGAAAAATCTTGAGCTAGATGAGCTGTTCATTAGCTGCATTTTCTATTTGCCACGTTACAGCATAGGATACTGCTGACACATTTCCCTAAGCCACTTAAAGCAAGTGTGCCCAAACCCTGGGCCACAGACAGGTATAAAGTGTCAGTACCTGGCCCTATAGGGACTTACTCACATAGCAGAAAGTGAGTGGCAGGCCAGGAGTGAGGGTCCATCTGTGTTCACAGGTGTTCACTGCAGCTGTCAGACCAGGGAAACCATTTGTTTCTCAAAGAAGAATAGATTGTACTGTGAGCTGCACAGAGAGCAAGGTTGCCTACTGGGTATGAGAATCTAATGCCTGATGAACTGAAGTGGAGCTGAGGTGGTGATGCTAGCATTGGGGAGCAGCTGCAAATACAGATTAACATTAGTGGGAAGTTTTTGCAGCACAAAGACCATTGTAAGTTGAGTACATTACAGTGATAGGACAGTAAGGCTGCATCCTGTGTCAGGTTTTACAGGTGCAAGTGAGCTGAAGTACTTCAATTATACAGCTGCATCTTGGGCAGAACTTAATTCACAATGTAACAATTATCTTAGCTCATGGATAGCTGATCCACTATTTTATTTACTCACATCCATAACTCTTTCCCACAGTGAGAGACTTGCCTCCATCACGATTTTGGTAATCCAAAAAGCTTAACCTTAGCCAACATGAATAAGAAGTGAATGTCACTGGAGTGGCCTTAAGAAAGAGGGAAAGACCCAACTCTGAGGCAGCAAAAGATTTGACTACCAACACAAAGAAAACTGCCCCTAGAAACAGTTAAATTACAGATTCATTGCAACATATGGTTCATATTCTCCAAGCTCACGTTGCATAATAAGTGCTGACCCCACTATGCAAGGAAACCATGAAGGCTTCAACATTGCTTCATCATGTGGAACCCAAGCACCCTGCATCAAAAGGCAAGGGGTTAGAGTTTTTCAAAGGAAATAAAAATGTGAACACCAAGAACAGAGCAATTATTAAAAAATATAACTTGATGAAATGTGTCTGCCCTGACAGCATCCTTTGTGGTGGCTACTGCACTGCTAAGGGTTAGAAGCCCTTTACTGTTGGTGAGGAGTCAATCCTGTCTGCTGATAAAGATGGTGGTGATGAACCTTTCAGAGAGACTGCTGTTCCTAAAGTGCCACGTGTTTCCTTTCCAGGTAGCACAATAAGTACATGAATTGACAAAACAGCAAAGGATACTAACATGCAATTCCTAGAGAGGATTAATGAGTCAGAACACAATGCAGACTGAGAAGTCTCCCAGCTTTGATGACATGTCAACAATGCTTGCTTTTGTGTGATATGTTTTACAGAAGGATTTGCATAAGGATATTTTATGTACACTTTGCTGTCAACCAACACCATAGCTTCAGAACCAAGTCTTTGAAGAACTACATTTCAGGAAATCTGAGGGCCTCACTTTGTGCCCTTAGATACTCACATGGAGCAGCTGAGATTCCTGGGTGTCTTTGTGAGTCCACTAATCAAGTCGAGGAGTTTTTCTGAATGTGCGTCTACACATTGTGTCCTCTATACAGAATGCTGGCTGGCCTAAAAATGTCACCCAAACAATGGCATTCTGCAGGATATTATTAAAATTATCAGCCAAATTAAAGTACAAGCCCTTTATTCACATCTGTCCACAGAGTTCCGTGAGGAGATAGATGAATAGTACCCATGTCTGCTCTTAAACGCAGAAGTGGGATAGCTGGACAGAGTTTTTGAGATAGGAAAGCCATCCCATGATTCCTTTCAGAAACACATGCACCACTAGCAGCAGATTTCAGTGACACAGGATGGGTCAAAAACCTTGCATACTCCAGTGACATGTTCAACCTGCTCAACAAACTCAATCAATTACTCCAGGAGAGAGTGTCCAAGTCACCAGATAAAGTGGCTACATCCAAAGTCAAACTGGAACTATGGGGATTGTAAGTGAGCACTGGGATTTTTGAAATGATCCAAAACATTAGCAGAGGTTTTGTGTGCGACTAGGCTGGGGCATGATCACCTATCTCAGCTTTCAAAAGAGTTTGAGCATCAGTTCCTGTTGTAGCCAGGGGTTTCAAGGAGAGTAATTACATACAGGACATATAATTTATGGTATTATTTATAATGGTCACCAAGGAGTCAAATACAAAGAAAGTGCAGGGTATCTTTCCACAACACTAAAGACAGAAAATCCAACTGAGGGCCTGGATACCATGGCAATAACCTGCATGGTTTCAGTGGAAAACCCAGAGCCCATGACAATGACTCATGCAAGTCTGTATCACGGATCTGCACTGGGAAGGCCTAAAGGTCAGAAATGAAAGCTGGAAAGTCTATGCCAGCGGAGTGAAGGCTCTGTGCCGGCACCTGAGGGTTCTGCACTGGAGCCAGGAAGCAAGGCTCAAAATAAGGACCAGGGTTCCCCTAAAATTACCACAGCCATCCTCGGCATGATGAGAACAGCCAAATGCATATTAGGAAGCCAGCGTGCCAAGCTTCTTCTGGGGATTAAACAGCACACATCTTCCCCTTGGGAGACAGGAAGCGATGCTCAAAGTAAGGACCAGAGCTCCCCCAAAGTGAACCGCAGCCATTCTCACCAAGGTCCTGAGCTCCTCTGATGATTACAGCTGAGTTCATACCAGGGCTGAAGCTCCATAAGCTCCTCCAGGAAAACCAATGGCTCCAAACAACAACACTGACGGAAACACACAACACCTCTCTCTTCCTCTCCAGGTCTCCTTTTTGTGCTGGGAACAGTCCTCAGGGGAGCCATCCATGCTGACAGCTGAGCACCACACTGATTCAATGTAGGTAGTGTTTAAATTGACCACCAGTTCCAAATCCTATACACTTCCCAACTACAAAAGTCCACTAAAGTGGGAACAAATGCATTCACAACGCATTTGCAAACAATCCGGGAGAATTAACTTGTCTGTGATAGAAGATCAGCAGCAGGAGGACACAAATTATAGTACCTTTAACCATAGGGCTGAGCCAACTTCAGATCTCCATGCATTCGGGATTCAAGGCAGAGGCTGTCACAGAAGCACTGAAAAGCCCAATTCCGTTTTCAACATTCTGTCTTTGTGAAGCAGGGTTTCGTGCAGTGACGGCAACCAAAAGGAGATTACAGAGCTGACGTCGGGTGTCACTGTCTCCCGTCATCCAGGCGGGACTGCCTAGTTGCAGGTAGACAAGCTCAGGGCTCCCACTGACTCTGCATTATGATTGGTTGTGCCACCATTTATTACAACAATAACAGAAGCAAAGTGCACTATAATTTTAATCCATGGAAATCATCATGAGACCACCCTTCCCCCACAGCCGTGCAAAAATTATCTCCCATTAAGCCAGTTGGTGGCACCAAAAGGTGGGGACAGCTGACCTAAAGGACCCTCTTTCCTTTCATTTTCAGATTAGCTTTTCTTTACTTTCCTTTAAATTCTCACCAACAGCTCATAAAAGGGCCCTCAGACTCCCTCTAAGTCCTTCTGCCTGCTCTCCATCAGTCAAACTATTACCACAATTTTAGGTTTTGGTGAGGGCTGCATCTAATGCCCGTGCCCAGTATCGGTACCAGTGAACCAGCTGGTGCTTCCTAACAAACCACGTCAAACTCAACAACCTAAGACAGCAACATGGAGTCACCTCACGGCTCTGCAACCCGGCCAGGGGAGACACAGTTTGTGTCACTCAGAGGTACTTGGTGGCTCAGCTCTGCTCTCCGCCCACCACCCCTGCCCTGTGTTTGGCGTGGAACACTGCTGTCCGCTGGGAGCCTCAGTTTCCTGCAATGGGAAAGGAGAACAAGCAGAAGGAGGAGGAGGAGGAGAGGAGAGCTTTAAATGTTTTCAGATTTATAGCATTTTACGTTTATGACGGGTTTGTCAGGATGGAATCGCATAGTAGGTTGAGGAGCCTCTGTAGAGGACGTAGGCTCGGTCATTCTGCAAACGTCTTTTTGCTCCCTTTACAAGATACGTCTTTATTATAGCAGTTCCTGGCCAAGGAGGCACAGCTAGCCGAGCCCGGTGCTGCTCTGGCTACTGTGGCTACTTACTGGACATCTCATCAGGCTTGGCTTCTTCTAAACGTCTTACGTGTTTAAAACTAGAACAGGGTGGCGGACTCTTTCACCAAAATCCTCCTGCAGGAATCTACTTCCCAGCTGTACCTTTTTCTCCCCTCTTTTATCACCATCCCAGAAACAGAGTTTCCTCCGCATCCGTCAGCCAGTTCCATGGTAAACACAGTCACACCCGTGTTCTGACTGCTGCAGGACAGCGGCCGGTCCAAAACGGGCCAAGCAGTGTGCGGGTTAGTGAGCAATATGGAGAGACCTGTGATACGCTACTAACATTAAAGTCCCCGGCTTAGATGTTGACTCACTGCTTCCTTTTTTTCATGAGACAGCAGATTATTATCCTAAAAATTCCAGTTATCCTTAACTAATTAAAAATGCTCAGTGTTACTTGAGACATAATAAACTTTGCATATGTGTATATGTGTATACTATATAGGCAAACAATATCTATTATTATATGATAATTTTTGGGTCATTTTGAGTCAAAAGTTTCACTATGCAGTTCAGGCTGGTCTTGGGCTCATTTTATAGCCCAGGTTGGCCTTGAACTCACAGAAATCCTCCTGCCTCAGCATCCTGAGTACTAGGATTACAGGTGTGCACCACTATGCCTGGTGGTTATTTTCTGTATGTATGCACCAAATATGCAAGAATATGTGTATACATAGAAAAATATGCACATGATATAGTAAAAATAAAGTATAATTAAATCAGGCAGGTCAAAACCTTTTTGTGGCCAGAAGAAAGATACAGGTGCACTGGACTTTATTATCTAAATGCCATTGATTTAGCAAGCCAACTTCCTTCCTATCAGAATGAATTATCTCAATACTCTTCTGCATACAGATCAGACCTAGAAATGCCTTAAATGGTTTCACTTTCCAATTAATATTGACTGGCACCTCCGTTCATCCCCGGGGAAGCTTTCTGTCTTTTCTCAGCCACATTTCAATATCCGGCTGTGCACTACCGTTACGTAAACATCCCCAACCCAGCCACCAGGTCACTCGTCCTGGTTTGTCCCGGTGGTCATGGGCAACTGAAAGCCTCACTGTCTATTTTTGAGGCTCATTTCTTGTAGGGAATAATGATATCACAGCCAACTTAATTTGCACTTAAATTTGGTACCATTATGTAACGGCACAGAGATCACCCACTTTGGAATCAGACCAAAGTTACGAGCTGCAGGACCGCATCTAAGGTCCTTAACTTTTGCTAAGCATCATGCATGGTCTGCAGATACTCACATGGATGTCGTAAGGCTAGTGTGTGAGTTAAGTGCAATACAACCTGAACTAATCAGGGGTGCTTTTTACAGAGTCACCACTCACTAAAAGCTCTACGCCCCCTCTTCCTCCTTGCTATGTATTCCCCTCCGGGTCCTAGAAACAGGAATAATGTGTTTCATGAAACACAGTGATTCCTGGCTGCCCTCTCCAAATAATAAAGGGGGTAGGATTTTAAATAAACAGCATTGTCTAGGAAGTGACTTGAGGAACCAAGGAACAGCAAGCTTGTAAACCTTGAGGTAGAAAAAGTTTAATTACACAGACTACGAAAATGCCAGCCTAGGTCAGAGCCTTGGGAAGGCAGAGGAGCTACCCTGGGGAAAGGTGGGTTTGAAGGAGGGGGCGTCTCCTCCCGAGGAAGCTGGCTTCCACCCAGATCAAAGATCTAAGGAGGACTCACCAGGGCTCTCCACGTTTATTTTTCGCAAACAAAACAAAATGAAAAAAGGCTATGACAATTACTTTCTGATAAAATAAAAAACAAAACAGAGAGGAGGATGAAGCACTTACAGCCGTCTCTGCTTTGGCATACTTTCCAGAAGTAAAGCCCACTTAATTTGTCCAAGTCTCTATTTTTATTCCTAGAAGACAGATGGTCATAGTAGCTTTCTACTTGTAAAGTACCCGAAGGATTTTGTTTATAAAAATCAATAAGTCTGAAGCTCTTTATTTTTTCAAGCCAGTCCATTTCATCTTTCACCTGTCTGCTGAAAGAAACCATGCATCTTCCTGCAGGCTGTTGGATTTTGTCAATTCTCTGCAGCCCATTAGCAGCCGGCCAGGATTCAAGGTCACTCCCTTTAGCACTGGCTTCCTGGCAGAGGTCTCCTGTCCTGATGAAGGTCCTTAAAGTTGGAAAATGGGCCTGGACTATTTTGGGTCCAGTGCAAAGCAATTCATCACCTGCCTGCTGTCCCTGTCTGATTCTGTTTTGTTTCACAGCTGAGGTGTCTTCAGTTTTAGCAGAGCTGAAACTGCCCGCCCTCCCTCCACGTCCCGGGAGACCCACAGGGATTCATTCTCTGAGACAGCAAGGCTGAGGTCGGGCAGAGACTTGGGATTACTGGCCTGGAACAGCCAGTATCTGTCAGGAACTATGTAACCAAGTGAGCTCCTCAAATGCCAGGGTGTTAAGAAGTCATCCTAAACCAAATTCCTAATTCAAACACACTGATAGAAATGTTATAATTCTATATTTAAGACTTCCCCAGTTTTTGGGGGGGGTAACTCCATGCTACACCATTTTATGTTCTTGTTGTTGCTATTGTATTTATTAATTTCTTTTTTTCTGCTTTAAAAAAGAACCTACAGTGGGTGTGATGGCGCACACCTTTAATCCCAGCACTCTGAACGCTGAGACAGGAGGATCACAGCAAGCTGGAGGCCAGCCCAGCTACATAGTGAGCTCAAGATCAGCCTGAATTGCATAACAAGACCCTGTCTCAAAAAAACAAACAAGCATAAAACTGACTTTCCCTATTCTAACAGTATACATTGAAAACTCAGTTTTATTCACCAAATTCTTTTTCTGGTGCTGGGTTTGAAAGGAGGGTCTTATGCACGCTAGTCATGTACTGTTAACTCCAACCCACATACAGAGCCATAAATTTTCCCTATTATTTTATTTTTTGAAACACTGTGTTGTCCAAGCTGGCACTGAACTCAGTTTGCAGACCAGGCTGGCCTCAAACTTCAGCAATCCCCTTGCCTCAGCCTTCTGAGTGCTGAGATGGCAGGCGTGAGCCACCACACATGGCCTCTAACATTTTATTTTAAGGCTATGAGTCAGTCAACTTATACCACTGGACTAGTTAGAATTCTGCCAAGAAAGAGAGCCAAAGGAGGCCGAAGGGAGGTGTGCCTCGCTCAGCCCTCCAGTTCAATGCTGCTGCTGTTAGACTCGCCCTGATCAGTTCCCCAGAATAAGTAGCTACCTAGGCATCCGACGGCCCAGCCAGGCGGACACGTCCACTCACCAGCACAACTGTCTTCCTAGGTGTGTTATTTTTACTGTAAATCATAACTAATAGATTTCATGTTAATGCTTTCTCTAATTTAATAACTATAAATATATGTTTCGTGTAAACACATAACTTTTTGGTGAGTCTGATCTTTTTGCTCTTTTTATCATTAATTCTTGTATTGCGTTTTGTTTAACAGGTATAGATTATGTGAAATACGCTTGCTGTAACTTGTCAAGATTTCTTCTGACTTTTAATTCATAGTCAATATTTCTGAAAGCCTCGTGCGTGCTATTTTTTGAAGTACAGCTTTGTGAAATTCAACCCTGTAGATGTTTGTTTGCACAAGTAAATTTATTTCATTATTTAAATTGGCAAAAAAAATTTATATTGAACTCAGATTCTATTTCTTCAAACATTTTATGCTTCACTCTGCCGATACTTATTTTGGATGCTTATCTGTTCTGGGAAAAAGTCTCTCACTAGATTCTCAGCCTGTCAGTTTTCCCTCTATGACTAATCATTGTTACTTCATGTATTTTAAGCAACATTGCTGGGTGCATAAATATTATTGACGATATTATTTTGTTGGTTGATTACGCCTTTCATCAATGTGAAAGATTGTGCTTTTTAAAAGCTTTTCAACCTGAATTCTATTTATTCCTGCTTATTTTGTGTTCATAAATAATCTTCTTTATAGATTTTACCTATTCCAGTTGATAATGATGCTTCAGATTTTCCATTTTTCATCTGATTTAGTGGTTTCTATTTTTATCACATTACAAGCCCCCTGTTATTTTTGAGGTATTTATATTTTATCGCCTCTTTTGAGTCAAGGAATTTCAGTTATGATTGCTCTTCTGAGGATTTGGAAGGTATTTTATTTTCATTTCAGATGTTTACGCTTAAGATATTGCTATGTGTCCCAAAGGTTTTATTTTTCAAACAAAACTTTGCTACTGTTAATACATATTTATGAATCACTCTTCTCACCAATTTGTCCTGTTCCTTACCCAATAGGACAATAATAGGGCTTTACCCACGCCTTTTCTCTACAGAGTACAAGGATTCCCATTGGTTGAATACGGTTTCTGTTATCACAGGGCAGGTTTTTATGAAATCAGTGACCACTATCGTTTTTGTATACTTTGCTGTGGAGGATTACTGCTTAACCAGGGGGCACATTTGTGCACACATCTGTGCAGTCTGTTTGGGGGGGCAGTTGGGCACCTCCTGTGAATTTCTGACAAAGTCTCATCACTTTAACACAGGGCTCCAATTTGTGGCTGCCGTTCTGAGTTAGGCTCTGCAGGAGGTGAGGTTGCACAGGGTCAGCAAACAAGTCCCCAGGTGCATCCCAGCTACTCTGACTGCTTAGGGACCCTGGGCCCACCTGCCTGCTTCCGCTTCTTCCCCTTCCAGGCTCCTGAATACTTAGAGACACAGCCACCCTTGCAGTAGCGTCCTCTGGGTTTGTTTATGCCTGGGGTTTTCTTTTCTTTTTAATCTAAAAGTAGCCACAAGGTGATCAAAATATACAGTGAATGCATAAATCTTTAGCATTTGATTACACCAAAAGACACATTAGCATCAATCCCCTCAAAATGCTCCCAAATAATCAGAATACTTCTTTAAAAATTCAAACACTCTAGATTTGAACCCGTCATTCTTGCCACTTTCTGAAGCAGTTCTGGAAATCCTCTTTCATGAGTGCATTCGGATGACTACCTGCTGAGTGCCGTCCAACGGAAAAGCAGCTCCCGAAAACAATGTAGTGTCCTCCTCCTCCAGGCTCACCAGAGTTGGCACATGGTGACTTCTGGCTCTTCCCCAAAGCCAAAGTAAGCAGGAAGGTAAATGGCTTGAATCCACCCAGTTCATCAAGGCAGCCCCAACAGTGTAGCTACAGAAGTCGTATGTTTTACGCATTCAGGCATTACTTGGGTGACTCTGTACCAAAAATTACCTTTTATATTTTCAATGACCTTTAGGATTTATTGCACTTCTTTTCCACTTTTTCTGTCGATGTACTGTTCTTGTGTAGTTTTCTGTAGTTTTCTTTTTGCATTTATGATTGTCTGCCTGGTAACGACACCATGGGCTGGGAATGGAGAAGTGATTGACATAAAGCTCCTCCTGCCCTCTCGAAGCATGAAACATCTTTCCTTTTGGAGAACTGCACATTTTTACTGTGCTGGCATAGTCATGGTTTTGAAAATCTCTTCTAAATCTTTTAATTGATTTGTATTTGTGCTTACAACCTCGTCATTTCCTAATGTGTTAGAGTTTCCATTTTCTGGGGTTTTTTTCATAACTTAGTTTTTGAGAATTTCATTTATTTTTGTAAGAGAGACAGTGTTTTCTTTATTAATGGTAGTATATACCTATTTGGTTGTTATTCTTTCAGTTTGTATAATGATTAGTTCTATTCTTTTTAGTTTTGCTTGTAATTTTTCTGTATTTTGTAGTCATCTTCTAATGTATTTTTCTACTAGCATTAAAAAAATTTTACAAATTTCCTAGTGTTACATATTTCAGTGTCACATACACAATATCATGCAGTTTTGTTTTTTACTTGTACATAATTTTAATTTTAATTCTGATATTTTTGCTTTGGAGATTAAGAAAGTCTTAATTGCTGTCATATAGTTTTTGTTTAATTTTATATTTGGTATTTTACTTACAAGATTGTGAACAATAAAAGAAACTAACAGGACAACTTTTTGAAATTTTGAATGTGTTTAACTTTGTAAGTGAAAAAAGAATACACATCTAATGTAAGGAATAAAATTTTCTTTGTATGAGTCTATCAAATCAAATTCTTGAATGATCAAATTCTTTCCTATCTGCCTGCTCATTGTCTACTTATGTGAGCCTTCTAAAATGTTCTGTGAGTATCTTCAGTCTAATTTCACATTGTCAAGTTTGGTCGTCTGCATTTTTACTCTAGTGGGCTGCATTTTGCTTCTGTGTAAAGAAATACATTTGAATGCATCTTTGCACCCAGTGCTGTGCTCCTCCCCCGGCAATGCACTGGGCTTTCCCTCTCCCTCTAGCTTAATGCTTTTGCCTGGTTCATCTGTGCTAGAATAAGCATATCTTAATTTTCTTTGGTCTTTTCATTGAACATACTACTTGAAATATCAAGCAAATTGTCCCTGGACACATGCGTTTCAGAGCAGTATTCCGGAAACCAACATTGTGAGTGAGAATTTAATTCCATTCACACTTATCTATTGATTGTGTTGGTTAAAATGCTTAGTTTTATTTTTTCCATCCAATTTTGTATTTTTGTTTTAAACCACCTGCTATTTACTGTTGGTTTTCTCTTCTCTGCTCACCTTGACTTGTGCTGCTGTAAGCCGTTTGTTCTCTGCCTTTGTCTTCAAATTCTACTAGATTTTTACATGAACTCAAATATTGCCCTTTTGACTATAAAAATAATAAGTTGCCTCAGTTAGATCTCAACTAGAGTAATATTAACTTTCGTTGTTTTATCAATATTAAATAATAATTTTTCGAATAAAAATTTTGCTCGTCTACTCTGTCCCCCACTTCATGAAAATGAAACCATAGGAAGACTTTTCAATCCTTGGTATCCTACCCTAAAATTTAAGCATTTTCTGAAACCATTTGGAATATTTTACTCCCAGATTACTATAGATTCTCCTGATATTCTGTATGTCTGTCTTTACTTAGGGATAGAACATAAATTGTCAATGTAGTGTTATTATGTTTATACACTAAGTGTATGATTATATCCATAATAAATATATATGAACGTGCATATTATTTATGATTTCTGTTTATATTTTAAACTTTGCATCTTTTATTTAGCATAATTGCTTTACTTAAATTATCATCTGATAAATATATATCAAAATGCCTTTATTTTTTCTTCATGTCAAACTATTATGAAATATATATTGTGAATCCTTGAAGGAAGCACACACACACACACACACACACACACACACACACCGCCCGCCCTTCCCTAAGAGATGAATGAGATTTTGACTGAGAATAAATTTTTGTCTCATATTCTTCTCTCTAAGTCGATATGTGTCATTTCATATCATCTGAGGAATCTAAGGCTATCTCACTCCGGTTCCTTTGTATAAAATCGGTCCATTCTGCTTTAAAGTTGGAGGCAATTTCTTCTAGTTGGTATTTATTTGTCTGCACTGGCTTCCATTAATCTCTCTTTATTTCTTCATGCACCAGATTCAGTGATGCGTCAGTATGTGAACTTAATTGCTCTCTGATTCTGGTTGTAAACTGAATCAGAGGAGTGCAGAACCAAATTTCCCCTTGAGATCAACACTGAGCCTCACCACTGAATTTATTCCATTCTCATCCAATTCATCTTGGAACCAGAATTGTGGAAAGAACCATTTGTGAACCGAGGTGCCTATTTGATCTGTTCCATTTCTCAAGCTGGAAAACTAGCATCTGCAGAAATAACTCCAGGTACTTTGCAGTTTGTATTTTAAAATCTTACACATGCAATTCTTGACACAAAATCAGCAGTCTTTTGTTCTTTGATTCCTCCCAGCATACAGGGAGGAGCTTCAAGGAATTCTTAACATTGTCATGTTCCCAATATCTCCTGTTTTCTCCTAGTTGGTCATCACATATCTTAAAATGTCAACTATCTGCCTTTTCCAGATGCCCTCAGTGACTGCACAGAGTGGATTCGCATCCTACTTGCTTGTATAACTTTGCACCTATTTATGCTAATGAAGGGAGTATAATTTTTCAGGCTTAGAGTTACTAAATTACTCTAGTCAACTTCTAGTTCATTATCAACCTGTGAGCATATACTAGAAGCAATCCTACAGCACAAGTAAATATTACTTGGCATTGTTTTTCTAAAACAATGGTTTTCCAATAACATATTACTAAACCTATGATTGACCTAACTTCACATGCGTGTACCATCAACCGGTATTTGGAAAATTAGACACTAATGCGTGTATATTTAAACAAACACAATTCAGAAGTCTTATTTTCTTGTAAAGGCCAGGTACACTAAGAAAGTTTTACTCCAAATACCTCTAATATTAACTGTAATGTATAAAACTTTCCACCTTAATTCAATGAAAATTTTGAGCTATTTTGAGTGACTGAATAGCCAGTTTAATCAATCACAAAAACTGCCTATGAGTGAGAAAGAAAAAAGAATCCTTGCAGGAAGGCAAGAAACAAAAATGAGAAAGAATATATATATATATATATATATATATATATATATATATATATGTGTGTGTGTGTGTGAGAGTATGTGTATATCCTATATATACATACATGTGCATATATACATGTATGTGTATATATATATATATATATATATATATAAACTTATGTGTATATATACACTATTTCTTTGGTATGGTTTCCCTATCTTAGCATTGGTTTTCAAAGCACAACTTCTGGCTCCAGCCTACACTCCTAATCCTCATGAATCTGCTCTTCTTACCTCTGGAATTGTTCAAATAGGACACACGGACTTCCTGCGAGTTGTGGAAGCCTAACCCAGTCACAAGGAGAATCAAAGCCCAATATGCACTTTCATATCCCTTACCTTGTTCAGACCTCTGCACATTTAAGTTTGCTAATCCACATACGATCTTCTTTCCAGAACTGAACCACAGTGGGTGCAGAGTATGAGAAGAGATAATTTGCAAAATGTGTTTTGCGCTATACAGAGAAGACTGATTTCTGTGACTCCATAAAAAAACCATCATAGAAGAGACACTATATCCAGCCTCATTCTCCATACAAACATGTGACCAAAACCTAGAGTACTGGATGGATTTATGACTGAGCAGTCCAGGGGTCAGGCAAAGAACTGGAATGTTACCAGGTTTGCTGTATGTAACATAGTGCCCCTCTCCAAGATGTCTATGCACTAATCCCCCAACTGTGTAAATATGCATGTCAGTTAAACTTAACTGTCAGTTTGTTAGGCTTGGGAGCCACCTAGGGGATTGGCAGCCACCTGGGGGATTCCTGATTTTGTCTGTGCAGATCACCGCGATGTGACATTGGAATCCATACTTATCTCTTACCTTTTCTTATCTGATGCTGTCCTTACAGTCCACTTCTTGGTCACCATGAATTTAACAGCTTTGCTCCCCACATATTTCCACCATAATGCTCCTGCTCAGGAGCCAGCTGACCATGGACAACTGACCATGAACAGAAACACTGACTCAAGTAAATCTCTTTTGTTTAAGCTGTGTCACACATTTGGTCTCTATAAGAGGAAGCTGACTAATGCAGAAAACTGGCATGAAGAGCAATGTCATTACTGTGACTATGCCTGATGATGTGGTTAAGCTGTCTTTGGATCCGGCTTGTAGGAGGAAGTTGGAAAGATTTGGAGATACAGGCTAGCGAGGCCCTAGCATACTGTAAGCAGAGCCAGATGGGTGAATCTGCTCAGAGATCATAAGATCAGAGCACTGATAAGAATGTAAACAATAAACACCTGACTCGGGAGGTTTCATACAGGTGTAAGGACTCTGTGGAAACTGGACCACAAGCTATGGGCATTACATTATAGCAGAAAAGAAATTGCCTGAATTTTGTCCATAGACTTTGAGGCTGGATTTTAATGTGGGAGACTAATAAACCTAGCAAAGGAAATTTCAAGGTATCCCAACATTCTGACTGTGGCACAGGTACTGCTAGATGTCTTTAGATAGATTTACAGTGAGAATCAGAGGCAAAAATTAATATAAAAATTTCAAAAACTCTTAAATTTTAGTGAAAAGTGCCATGTGTAAAGTTGGTCCAAAGAAGCGTGAAGAAGCTACTAAGAAACCAACACCATTAAAAGAGTCAAAATTAATTTTCAACAGATATAAGAATGAAGATGGTTTGAGGCATCTCAGGAATCAGCAAGATCCCACTCTTCACAGGCTCGAGGGCACAAAAATGCATATCTTTTTACAGAATTCTGGGTCCCTGTAAGAGAAAGGCCATCTAAGAAATTGGTTCACTATGCTCAACCAAGAGGGCACAGAGGCCTCTGCGGCCTCGGTCCAAGGGGGTCTGCCTATTGTTCCTGCTGATAAAATGCCTCGGTGTCACCCACATTGATACTGATTGTTTAGGAAAGAACTGTGGGGTCTGGGGGCTTTTATATGTTCCAAAAAAAGATAAGATAAAACTTCCGGGAGGCCAAGTAAAGATTCCCTGAGAGAGCAAGGGCTGAAGCTGTGGAAATGAAGCTCAAGGTGCGGTGGGAAATGCAGCAGCAAGACTGGGACTCCAGGAGTGTGAAGAGCCTATCAGGAAAACTGAAGACCAACAATGCAGGCAGCCCTGCAGATAAGCCAGGTGGGCTGCAACCAGCAAGGCCATAAAGCAGGAGCCCCTGAGCTTTCGGGACTCACCTTTTACCACCGCGTCCCCGGGATGCTGGACATGGCGACAGAAGGCGTGACGCTGGCCCTGCTCCTTTCAGTCTCGCTCTGGTCACGTGTGTTTCTAGTTCCCTACTCCCGCCTGTTAGAATAGAAATGTTTCCCCTTTCCTAGGCACTTTGGGATACATAATTGGGTTTTTGAGTTTTAAAGGAGAATGAGAGACAAATATTTGTTCTTAGCAATAGAAAGTCTGACTAATATGATAGTTAGAGTCTATGGTGATAAATAATGTTGCAGGTGGATATAAGATTGCTGGTTGCCTTCAAATGAGAAAATTATTCTGGATTATACAAGTGGGCCCAGGGAGAGAAAGAGAGTCAGAGACAGAGAGAGAGAGAGAGAGAGAGAGAGAGAGAGAGAGAGAGAGAGAGACACAGAGACACACAGAGAGTGACAGAGACAGAGAGAGACAGAGACAGAGATAGACAGAGACATGGAGGAGGAGGAGGAGGAAGAGGAGGAAGTGAGGCAGAAAGGAAGCAACAAATGTGCAAGAAGCACAGAAGAGGAGAGAGATGAAGAGGTCACAGAAACACAAACCCGCCTTATTCTGTGTGAGCCTCAGTCTTCCACTGCTGGCTCTGACAGTTTAGGGTTTGTAAATGTAGGAAGGGGACCTTAAGCCAACAACCGTGGGCAACTTCTAGAACGTTGAAAGGCACAGAAACAAATTTTCCCTGGGAGACTCCAGGAAAGAAAACAGCCCCGCTGACTTTGGATTTTAGCCTGCTGAGCTGAGTTTCGGACGCCTGACCCCAGATCTCTATTTGTGTTGTTAAAACCAAAGCCTGTGGCAGTTTGCTACAGCACCAGCAGGAGGCTGAGCAGGGCGCAGTCACTGTGCGGCTAAGCAGCGGCCCTTCGTCTCTCTCTGCTTCCTAATTCCCGGATCGCTGTCTCCTCAGCTCTTAGGTCCCCCACTCTTTCCTCCCACTTCCCCCCACGCCTCCTTTGGAGCTGATCCCTCAAACCTTCCCTGAAAGCCTCCCTCCCTTATCTCCTGTCTTCCATTCTTTCCACCCCTCCACTGGGGCATTTTTTCCTCTCTTTTCTTTACCCCATTTCCCCTCCTCCCTTGTTTTCTGTGTCCTACCTCATACATCTTCCTTGGAAGGGTGAGAAGCTACAGGCAGACAGCAGGCCGTGTGAGATTGCCTGAGTGTGCCCGGTGCACACTTTTCTTTCTAGGGGAACTTTTACTGAGGCTCAGCACGTGCCTTGAGTAATCAGTGAAAATAAACCACATTGCAGGAAAGATCTACAGAACAGTGGGGACAGTGACAGCTTCTAGTCACCCCAGCCCCGTAAGAGCTTGAATTTGGCGGATATATGTTTCTGTCTGCGGATTCTTGATCTTACTGGAAATGCTACTCCGTGAAGGAGTTTCTCAGAGTGGAGCTCCTGAGATGCTAAGATGTGTATCCAAAGCTGTAAGTCTGTTCAGAATAACCGAGTGCCTAAGACTGAAATTCTGCAAGAGTCTTTTAATTTAAAAAGTACTAGATAAGAAACTTCCACAGGAAGCTAAACGGGAGATAACCCAAATTCTGCTAAAACAGATGCTGACAATTGGAAAACCGTAGCCAAGTTTCAACTTTCACTGTGAAAGCAGCATGTAAATTTTAAATAGCATTTGGATTTGGGCCGAGTGGTCAATGTAGGTAGGAGATGCATAGAAAGTACTCAGTCCATGTGCTGAGTCCAAAAGTACTCAGTACTCAGTCAAGTACTGAGTCCAAAATACTCAGTTCTCTCCCTCCTGTTGCTGCTGGTTTCCAGCAGTCTGAAGAACTGCATTTTTGAAGAAGGGTTTCGACATGGCTCATTTTCCAGCTGTGTGTAGAGGAAATCAGTGATTGGTAGAGGAAAATAACAGACAGCTTATATGTTAATTCATAAGATATTTGCATAGAGTTAACTGCAAAGTCAGACCATTAGGCCCTTCCAGAAGGTCTCACGAGGAGCCGCTCAGACCCTAGCAAGCCCATATTGCATGCAATCCCCACAGAAAGGATGGGAGATTTGTCACAGGCAGTCAGGAGTCCAGGGAGAACAGGAGTCAGTTCTGCTGAAAGGTTTTCCTACCTTGAATTTTGGAACCATATTATGTTGGAAGTACCATTATTCATTCCTATGGGGGAGGCTTAGGGGACCTGTAGGAGTATGGACCAAATAATAGCTCAATTCCAGCCTTGGAAGGGAGAATCTCTGGTCTGTAGCTTTGGTCTGAGAGGTGATTATGGAAATCCTGGTTGTGGCACATCAAGTGCACGTAGGAGAAAGCCTCTGCTCCTTGCCTTGACCCCGCCTCGTTCTCCATCTCCATGCTCATGCTGCGTCCTTCCGTGACTGCTCACCACACTTTGGCGGTATGAGCCTCCTTTCTGTCTCAAATGTAGGAATCTTACGTGGTATCTTTTTCCATTTGTTTAATACCCCGATCAATAGACTAAGCACTCTGAGGACAGAACCCTTCCTGTCTTTGCCTTTCTGTTCACAGCACGAGTGCAAGAAATAATTTTTGAATGAATGAACAAAAGACCCACAATATGGCCCCAAACATCAAAAAAAAAAATAGACTTTATATGTTTTAAACAGAAGTCCTTTGTCTGAGGGACTAAGATGTTTGGGGGTGTGATTTACTTACTCCCCATGTAAATCCAGAGTTAGTCAGACCCCCAAAATTGAAAGATCCAATCCAAAAATGGGCATCTGAAATGAATACATAGTTCTCAGAAGAAGAAATACAAAAGGCAAATAAATACATGCAAAAATGTTCACCATCGTTACTCATTAGAGAAATGCAAACTAAAACCACATTGAGATTTCATGTCACTTCTGAAAGAATGGCCAGGATCAAGAAAACTACCAACAACAAATGCTGGAGAGGCTGTGGAGAAAAAGGAACTCTCCTGCACTGTTGGTGGGAGTGTGGACTGGTGCAACCACTGTGGAGGTCAGTCTGGAGGTTTCTCAAAAAGCTGGGATTGGAAGTCCCATTTGTTCCAGCTATTCCACTTCTAGGCATATTCCCAGAAGAACTGAAAATATCCTACCACAGTGATATATATGCACACATGTTTATAGCAGCACAATTTGTAATAGCCAGATCTTGGAAACAACCTAAGTGTCCATCAACTGAGAAATGGATTAAAAAGTTGTGGTATTTTTATACAATGGAGTACTACTCAGCTATAAAGAATGATCACATTGAGATATTTATAAATAAATAGGCACAGCTTGAGACCATACTAATAAGCGAAATAAATCAAACTCACATGTATAAATACCAAAGTTTCACTACTGTAAGAAATTTTAAAAATACATAAAAGTATATGGTAAACATGATATCCCATTATATTGCTTTGAAGCCTTATAATGTTTTCATTCATTAATTGGAATGGTTTTATTCTGGGTTGTTTGATTTTATTGTCTGTGATCTTATGAACAGTTATTTTAAAGAAAACAAGACAATATAATAGCTAGTGCTGATTTAATATCATCTTGTTTTGAAGTCCCATGAAGCTTTTGTTCTTCTGTCTCCATCTGTTTATCATGTTGTATCTTATTGGATTTTATTATATGTAATAGTATAATCAAAATTTTTTATAGACAAGGAGATAATATAGAAACCATTGTTTGTTTTCTGTTAGTTGGTTCTAAATACCCTGTAATACTTTCATTCTCTTGAATGGTTTTACAGTCATGTTGTGTTTGATGCTATAATATATGAAGTTATACTCAAATATTTCAAGGAAAAAGACATTATGGTAGCTACTGTTATGTCAGGTTGTCTTGTGGTGAAATGCCAGAGCATTTCACTCCCAAAAAACCCAAGGACTATGTTGCTTAAATTGTTCTGTTCTGACCTGTGTTATTATGTTGTTATGTCCTCTTTTATCTTAATCCCCTTTTAATTTTTTAGTAAAAAAAAGCCATACCTTGTCTTCAACTTCGGGAGCAGGCTACTTGGCCAGGGACTGACAATGAGAAACGCACACCCCAAAGAAACCCTGCCAAGAAATCCAAACTTTCCAGCACACTCTGGACTCTCTAATGTTGAAAGGATCTAGAATTAAGGATTCTCAGGAGCCATTTGGGAGTCAGCCTTTTGCTGAAATCATTTCTTATAGCCTATATTAGTTCAGGTGAGGGATCAGAATGAAGGGTGAGTGTCCCCAGGACTAGGAAAATACATCTCACAAGTAGCAGTCCTGTCCAGAGGCAAATCCACTTGACACTTCATGCCATTAGCAAGGAGGAAGAAGAAAGAACAGAGGGAAAAGAGAAGCCAAGGTGCTGAGAGGGAAGGAATTAAGATGGGGCAACGAAAAGCAGAGAGAAAGCGAGGACAAGGAGAGTGGGAGAGGAGAAAAGAGACAGACAAAGCAAGAGAACGCGAAACTTAAAACAAGGGTGCCGTGTGCTTAAGGAGACTGCATGTGAACATGCAGAAGCAGGTGTCTGGACTTGTGGCCTCTGCTCCCTCTCGGCCAAAATCCCTTCCCATCTCACCACACTGAGAAAAACAAGAATTCATTCGGAATTCAAGGTCACCTGCAGGCTCACACATTAGGGATAGGGACGGTGGTATGCGTGATAACCTAGACAACCACTGATGTGTTTGTCAGTGCTTTTACAGGAATCTTAAGGCCAGCTGGGATGAGAAGGTGGGGGAAATTTGGACAGAGCATTTCACTCCCAAAAAACCCAAGGACAGAGGTCTGTAGGAGAGGACATCCTTGGAGAGAGAGAGACAGAGAGAGAGAGAGAGAGAGAGAGAGAGAGAGAGAGAGAGTGTGTGCTGGAGGCCTGAGGTGGACACTCATTCTGTCCTTCCCACGCACCTGCCCCTCACCGTGGAGTCCTGAGAAGGGGATTTCTAGAATCCAGTGCACCTGGGGAGAATCGTGATACGTACCATGGCTCTGGCTTCAACATAGACATGATGTCTAGAATGGATGCCTGTCTAGAAGGAAGGCCTACAGGGTCCACCCCTGCCTGGTCACCTTGAGCTCCTGGACACCACTTTTAACTGCCCACACCCTAAATTGGCTTCCACCAGGTGAGCTCTACCCAGTAAGGAAATTTCTTTATTCACTGTGAGCGGGGGGCCAGGACCAAGTTTCATTTCAGAAGTGAAGGATGACGCTGTTAATGAGCCAGTGAAGATGATGGGACTGGTCACTCTGCTCACGTGGCCACCCACCTTGACTGCAGGACGTGGGGCCCAGGGTTGTCACCAGGTCTGAGTCAGGCCCACCTCAGTAATTTCCTCAGGGTTTTATAGCTGGTGGTGATGAATAAGCTATCTTTCTTTTCTATAGTGAATAAAACTACTAGATGGTAGCCTGCCCATGCCTGGGTTTTCTGCAATGTGTGCTCAGGCAAGTGAGAACATCCGACTGGCACGCACGTTCCCCAGGTCCTGCATTCATCCCCATTGTGCCTTGCACACTTCTTCCGTGGTGTACACTCACCCTTTAGAGAAGAGCAGGCAGTGGTGAAAGGTTGGACAGAGACTGAGAAAGTATCTCAAAGGCACACACTTCACACTCACCAGCACAGTGACCTGGAACTTATATGCCAGTGCCCTGCAGTTTAACTCCTCGGTCGGTCCATCCATTCTGAACAAGGATGCGTGGAGAGCCTGTGCGGTCCCACTCCTTGGATAAGGTAGAGAATGGAAACTAGAGAGACTATCTCTCTGTCCTTGTGTGGTTTACATTCTAGCTGGGAAAACCTCCAGTGAACCAACAGATGAATAAGGTGATTACAGACAGTCAAAAAAGCAATACGAAGGTGAATCATGGTGACCATAGGCAGCGACCACAGAGAGCACATTCTCTGGTTAACAAGGTCAGAGAGTCCCCTTCGGGGGAAATGGTATTTAAACTGGCACCTTATTAATGAGTAGTATTTTAGTTGGCTCCACTGTGTGTTCAGCCATAGTAAAAGAGTTCTACTCAGGTCAAACACTGAACTGGACATTTTCCCCTGGGCCTTTGATTCTTATCCTGTAACCCTTAGTACGTCGATGTCCAATTCACATGGTAACAGAAACGTTCAATTCCTCCCTGTTATGGTTTACATCTAAAATAGTCCTCCAAGGTGTCACGTTTTCAGAAGTGGAAGGTGATTAGATCTTGGCTGGACGTGCTGTTAGGAGAGGAGAAAAGATCAGAAGAGTGGGCCACTGAGGGTGTGGCCGGAAATGGGTGCATTCTGGTCCTTTTTCCCCTCCCCTGTCTTCTCTCCCCTATCTCTCCTCTCTCTCTCTCTCTCTCTCTCTCTCTCTCTCCCCTCCCTTCTCTCTCATCTCTCCTTCCTGGCTGCCATGGATTCACCAGATTTCCATTATGAAATATCCATATTGGAATCAATTTACCATGGAATGACTCCTTGGAAGCCATGAGCCAAAAACAAATGTCTACTCCATTAACTGCAGTCCTCAAGTTGTCGGTATTCGACCCAGTGCTAAGTGTTGTACTAAAACGCTAAAAAACTAAAATGCAAAGTTAAAAAGATTGACTGGAGCACCGATCACACAGTTATAGATTAATTGAGGTGTCATCATACTGTTCTGCTTGCATCATCACCTTAGTAAGCTGTTTGCTGTGTCAATCTTTGTTCCCTTTATGTGAAACAAATGTTCCTGGAATTAGCAGACCAGGGGCAGTAACTTACAAAAAAAGATGTAACCACCAACTGCAAAGTGTCTCGGATCCCAAGCAAAGGGGCACAAAGGCCTTTGGCATTCTTGCTTGCTTCACATCACTCCTGACTTTGCGGTTTAATCGCTATAAAAACTGTCAAAATTCTAACCCAGTCCCACAGCTTTGCAAACTCCACCTGCGCTGTGCTGCTGGTGCCAGCTTAAATAAAAGGGCTTCTTTTGTTTTTAAAATAAGACATCTTTTTATTGAATAACATCGTGGGCCTTGTGTTTTTTTGGGGGGTACAACACTAAGAAACTGACACATACACTCCCTCACCCTTATCCACATTGTTTTGATCTGGGGGTTGAATTCCCAGCCTGCACACTGGCCATCTTTTAGATTTGGGACAGGGTCTCATTAAGTCACCAAGTTGCCTAGGCTGGACCCAAAGTCGAGATCCTCCTGGTTTTGCCTCATAAGGAGCTGGAATTGCTGCCACACCTGGATTCTTCTCCAACCTTTAATTATCTGTTGATTTCTACTGAGTTAGCCACAAATCATCCTAGTCATCCTCAACACCAACTGTCAGGACAAACGACTACTGTTCTGTGCGTTCCCGAATCACGGGAGTATCCCAAGGACAAGAAATCCATCTATGCCCTCACCGGTGCACCTCCAAAGTCTTCCATGGAGCATAACACGGGCTAGGCGTTTTGTTCTGGAAATCGTCTTGATTGTTTTTCTTATCTCCTGTAGGATAAAAGCTAAACCATCTGTGAGTGGAGCCGTTTTCTCTACATCCAAGCCTCTGATGTCTCTGTGACCTGACTTTGCCCATGAGGTCTCCATCCTTCCACAATCCAGCATCTTGTAACGATGCTTGGTTCATCCGCAGGGAAAAAAGTCTCACCTTCAGGATGCACTATAACTACCATCTCATTTATAGAGATTTCCTGGAATTCCAGCAGCCTCCTGCAATTTGAAACTTTGCTCACAGCATCCAATATTTTGACACCTGTATTTGTGCACTGTCATTATATTCTTGCAATGCTAGCTCGCTGTGAATTGCTTTAGGCAAGAAGTTTGATCCCTGACATTGTGAGCTGCCCGATTTTGTGGCATGCTAGACACAAACTAGACACTCAAAATTGTACGATAGAAGAGAAAACATGTAACTTCTATGGCTTTATTTCTGAAAGTAAAGGTTATAGACATCAATCAGCTAGTTCTGTACTTTAGACTCACCATTGACTTGAGAGGAACCAATTATGAAAGTACTCGGTCACACTGATCATCCAAAGGTGCCTTGAAATCTTCATCTGTGCCACGCTGACATGCACTATGGTTTTTACAGCATCACTGGAGGTCAACCAAATGTGACTAAGATGATGTCACACTTAACAGTTATTAATAAACACTCGTGTGCACAGGGTGTCACAATTCATTCTGGATGCTTTCTAAATGTCAGAGATCAGCTAATTCACATACTACATGAACCATTTCAAAGTAGATTAAAAGTATTAAAGCTAATTTTCTCCTTTTATATGAAGAAATAAATGCAACTTTGAAGATCAAATATGATGTTAAGGGCAAAGCACTGCACCGTGATAGTTTAATCCAATTTGTGACAAATTAGCGCAATTAGCGCAAAAGTACTTTTTCAAGCTCACTGTATCAAGACGCCATCCTGTTTATCTCCCCAGCAAGCATGATGCTTTCTCTAAGGCAGTTTTAACCTAAGCATGCCATACCAATGAAACTTAGCTTCCAGCGTGCAGATTTGCTCATCTCCCGAGTAGGAATAACATTTCATATATTCCCCTGTTTTAGTTACTTTTCTCGTTGTTGAGATGAAAATACCTGACACCCAAAATTAAAGGAGGAAAGGTTTACCGTAGCTCACAGTTGGTGGAGGTTTCAGTCCATAGTTGGCTGGCACCAAGGCAGAGTGGCATGGCAGAGGGGCAGGGGCGGCAGGAGACAGCAAACAGCAAACAAGCAGTGATTCTCTTCCTGCCCCTTGTATTGCTGTGGCACGGTGAGAGCGGAAACAGCACCCGGGATTTGGAGGCAATGAACAGCTTTGTCTGACACCGGTGGTCTTGGCTTGGCTGGCTCCCAGCAACAGAGAAAGCTAGGCCTCGCCCTCTGGTGGTCTGGGGTTTTCATAGGCTGCTTTTACGGGCAGGAAGTACAGAATCAGAGCTGTAGGTGTTTTATAGGACAGGACAGGTCCTGTGACCTTGGGGGACAGCTGGGGAACGAAAACATAGTGCCCATGATGTTGGCATGGATGAAGAGCAGGAAGTGAACTGCAGGCATCTGTGAGCACGTGAGGAGGCCGTGTTGTA
The DNA here is from genome assembly GCF_034190915.1 of Cavia porcellus. NCBI lineage: Eukaryota > Metazoa > Chordata > Mammalia > Rodentia > Caviidae > Cavia > Cavia porcellus. The sequence continues at coordinate 5,172,535 of NW_026947506.1, forward strand.
TGGGACAGCTTAGAAAATTAAAAGCAGGATAAAAGGGGCTTTTCCCCTCTAGTGTCTTATCCCAGCTATCTGCCCTCAGGGCAGGCAGCACGCACACCCAGCTTGGGGCACCTTTAATCCCACCCCAAACCACCAAGCCAGTTAGCGGGCTGATTTAGAACTCACACCCTTGGTTCCAGTGTCACACACTCCAGATCCGCACATGGCCAAAAGGCCCCAGCTGTGACCACGTGAGGACATCTAGACCCAAGCCCAGAACCACCTTGTCGCCTTCTTTAAATGAGCACTGAGTTAACACACATAGAAATCTATAGTATAGCTCTGAGTAGTTATTAAATAAAGAATAAAATTAAGAACCGTGGTAAGCACTAATGTATCCCATACATTACTCTAATTATTTTACATACATTAGCTCACTAATCCTTCCGACAATGTGTTGAACACTACTACAGGCTCTTTTTTATAAAAGGGAAATAAGAACCCCAAAGTTTTCCTTTTTCTCAGCCCTTATAGCTTAGCGGTGTTAGAGATGAATCTCAGTCCACAACAGTCAAGGCTCTGTGGAAGGCTGTGAGTGCATGGGTAGTGATGGTCTGATTCAGAGCAGACCAAGCAAACCATCAGAAATGAGTCTCCCACTCACTGAGACTCCGCTGTGCTCATGCATTTTAATCCCCAAATAAATAATGCTATGTAACACTAATTCCTATCATTAGGAATGCGTAATATGCAATAGTATAACCATGTGTAATATGCCATTGTATAAACATATATATGTATATGGTGTACGTTGTAGTATACATGTTTATTTAGTACTATGGAAAACTATTAAATAACGCAGCATAAATTGAAGTTATAAAGGCAGATAGATATCACATCAGGCATAGTGGCACTCTGGAATGCTGAGGCAGAAGGATCTCAAGATCAGACCAATCCTGGGCAACTCTGTGACTTCATACCCCCATCTCAATAAAAAAAAGAAGAAAAAGAAAGAAAAGAAATTAAAACAGCTGGAGATGTAATTCATTGCAAAGACCCTGGGATCAATACCCTCATCACCCAAACAATGTAGATTCTGTATTACGATCATAGAAAATTAAAAGGGGGAGATAAATAAAAATAAAATAACCAATATTTATATTTTGAAATGCATGTTGTATGTTAAGTATATGTCAAGACTTCTCAAAAGGGAACTATCATCAATAATAAAATCTCAGTATGAGCAACGTGCATCGTTATTTGTTAATAATCTTTGTTTCACTCTTGGTGATAGAAAGATTCAATGTCTGGCGCCAAATTCAGTTGAGTTTGATGCTTGGTTCAGTGCCTATAGTATCTGGAAAAGATGCCCACAGAGACCCATGACTCCCCCGGAAGAAGCCACCACTGTCTGTGCATAATTAATCACCGAATGATTTTCCATCCCAATTATGAGGTCGTATGCGCAGCGCTTGGAGCCCTGTACTTCCATGGCTCCTGAAGTCAATCAGCAGTTCCTACACTCTAATGAGAAGATATTTCATTTGGATATTTTTACAAATTGGCTCAACACTCATCGAAATTCTGTATTTGGAAAATTTCTAAACACATAAAAATTCCAATTCCAACTTGTGTGTGTGTGTGTGTGTGTGTGTGTGTGTGTGTGTGTGTGTATGTGTGTGTGCACGCACACTTGTGTGCAAGCATAACGGATTTTATGATTTTGCTTCTTTTTCAAAGCTTTCCTGAGTCCGTGTGTGCACTAGGTGACGATGACGCTCCTCCTGGGGAGTTTATCCGTGTGTCCAGGCCTCTTCATCCTTTCTCATTCCCTCCATCTCACTGACCCCTTTCCTTTTGCAGAAGATTTATCGCACTGTTTGCTAATGTCTTTCATCTTGCTCTTTAATTTATTTATACTTTGGGTTTTTCACGGGAGAGACACTACATAATGTTTAAACTTGTGTGTCTCACTGACTTCCCTGAACACTGTGGTCTCAGGTGCATGTTTTCCTACAGTGACTCCCCTTCATCCTTCTTTACTTTGGGGGGCAGCTTATTAGGCATTCTTCCCCCTCCTGGGTGCTGAGCAGTTGCTTTTGGGTTTGCAGTGTGCACCATTGGCCTGGCTCAGCCCGCAGTTCTGTACCGCAGCGCTCACGGCGCTAAGAGCTCAGCCGCAGCAGCCTCCCCTTCCCTCGGCAGCTCCTCGGCCACCGCTTTCGTGTGTGCTATTTCCACCCCTGTGATGAATCACACGACGCACTTAAATTGCTTCAGACAGCAAACTCTCCGGTAGGGAGATTTCCTAAAACAAAAACATCCTCAATATTGCATCCACCATTTGGAAAGTTGTATGGTTTCCACTAAACATTTCTTATAGTGCAGGTCGGCTGGTAATAAACTCTTTTAGTTGCTATAAGCTGCTGAGAAAGTGTTCTCTGCCTTCATTTTTGCCCATATCTTATTGGCTATATAATTGCAGGCCGGTAGTTTGGGTTTTCTTCTGTAATGCCTTAAAAATATCTCCAACCTTAGTTTATTTTTAAGGTAAAATCTGATGGGCCCTTTTTTTCTTCCTTTATTTGGTTCATGTTTTTGTGTCTTATCTAAGAGACACTTGTTTAACCCAGGTCAGTAAGCTCTAAACATAAAAGATAAGCCCATGAACTTTCTAGAACAAAAATATAGGAAGAAATAATTTGACCTGGAGTTTCTTTAACATTTAAATCTTTACTAATCAAATACAAAAAATACAAACTTTAGATTAGCAGAAAGTTCCAGTAACACAAATATTTTTACCCAGAACATATAAACATTAAAAGTCAAATAAAAATAAATGTTTTTATAAAGCAACTTAAAAACCGGCAAAACCTTTGAATAGAAATTTCACCCAAGAAAACATATAAAAAATAAATAAACAAGAGGAAACATTAATACCATTTCACACCAGGGAGACCAAATAATGGCCCATTGAGAAATTCCTAGTACGTAATTACTAGAAATGCTACAATTAAAAAGACACACGAGGTTAAGGCAATGACCTGGAATAATTGACACTCTGGGATGCCGTTAATTGCAGCATAATTTGATAGATTCCCGTGAAGTTAACTTCTCTCTTGTTATGCCAGACCCCATGGTCTCCCTCAAAAATATTGATCCAAAAGAAACGGAAACTTAAGTCTTCACAGTAACTTGAAAGCAGTTTATCGCTACTTTATCAAAAGTAAACTGTAAATAATTCCAATTTCTACTTACCTGGCAGATCTGTGTGACTAAACAGGGACAGACTAATAATACATGAACCAAAATAATGACTCAAAAAGTATTCGGATAAATGGAAAAGCCAGACACAAAAATTGAGAATGTGAACCAGCTTCTCAAGCAGAATGTAAATATTATTTACTGTGAAACACATACCAGAAAAGGGAAGATCAGTGAATGAGTGGAGGGGAGAGGGAAGGAGAGGGAAGGAGAAGAGAGGAGAGGAGAGGGAAGGGAAGGAGAGGTGAGGGGAGGGGAGGGGAGGGGAGGGGAGGAGAGGAGAGGAGAGGAGAGGAGAGGAGAGGGAAGGGAAGGAGAGGTGAGGTGAGGGGAGGGGAGGGGAGGGGAGGGGAGGAGAGGAGAGGAGAGGAGAGGAGAGGAGAGGGAAGGGAAGGAGAGGTGAGGGGAGGGGAGGGGAGGGGAGGGGAGGAGAGGAGAGGAGAGGAGAGGAGAGGAGAGGGAAGGGAAGGGAAGGAGAGGTGAGGGGAGGGGAGGGGAGGGGAGGGGAGGAGAGGAGAGGAGAGGAGAGGAGAGGAGAGGAGAGGAGAGGAGAGGAGAGGGAAGGGAAGGAGAGGTGAGGTGAGGGGAGGGGAGGGGAGGGGAGGGGAGGAGAGGAGAGGAGAGGAGAGGAGAGGAGAGGAGAGGAGAGGAAAGGAAAGGAAAGCAAAAGAAAGGAAAGATTAAAATGTGTCCTGTGCATGTACCAGCTCAACACAGGCATAAACATTACGTACTACACAATTGTACCAATAAAAGGCAAAAGATTAACAACTGAATATACCTCGTGATTCCATTTACATGAAATGCTATGAAAGCCAAAACACCAGTGACAGAAGGTGGCACAGGGTTGGCTGGGCCTGGGATGAAGGGAGAGGGCTGGCTCTGAGAACCAGGAGACCAGGGAAACACTCAATAGTTGGCAGTGGTGAACAGCTATTCGCATTTGTGAAAACTTACAAACTTACAAAATTAAAATTGATGCATTTTGCTATGCAAAAACAATTGCTTCAGAAACCCCAAGATAAAATAAGCAACGATACAAAACCTTACATCACTGAAAAATAAGAACTTACAATTAATATAGATACAAAAAAAATTGTTAGAACAAATGCCACCAAATGTTATTGTCCTTAGCACTCTGTTGTTAAAATATGATGAACAGCTAAGCAGATTTTCCTGGAATACAAACACGAATCAATCTTGAGAAGTCTATCGACACGTTTTACTCTTTCAAGAAATCCCTAAAAGAAAACAATAGGTTGTTCTCCCTACACACAGAAACTGGATTCAATTCTGTATTCATGAATACAGGCAGAGACTGAGAGGCGATCACAGCATTCAGTCAACTGAGATGATGATTACTGATGTCAGTAATAAGGCAACATACAGAATAATTCTTTTCAGCAATTGTACTGGAAGTGCTCTTTGGTGTAATTAAAATCAAAGGAGCTTATAGACAATAGGAAAAATGTTTCCAATGTCGTTATTGTCAGGCAGTTTGATTATATAACAAGAAAACCCAAGATAATCAACTGAAAATTACTATATGAAGGTGTAAAATTTTGAAAAAGTCAAGGGCAGAAGTTCAGTAGATATAAATTGGAAATGTTGTTATGTTCTAGAAGTAATAAACTAGGAAAAAACTAGAGAAAAACTTTATGTTTCATACCCACCAAGATTTAGAGATAATCCTAAATAAAAATACAAACAAATTATGAACTTTATTAAAATGTATGAAAGTACCAAAAAATTTGACACATACAGAATGTTCCCCAGTCAACATACATAGTATCTTAAGTATCATAGTATTGTCCTATTTATTAAAGTTTTAGATTTATAGGAAAGTGTGTAAATAGGTGCAAATATACCAAGTATCTAACTCATATTGAAAATATAATTTTATACCTATTAAGACACTGTAAGTTTTTTTCTACTAAAAGTGTGCTATATAAAGAAGTTGAATTTAGAGATCAAGACATCATTTAAGAATTGTGTGCAAGAAATATATAATGAAAGAGAATAACTTAAAATTATGAACAGTGTACCAGGAACTTATTTGTTAATGCTATCTGTGTTCGAATTAACACTCTCCTAAAAAGAGACAAATGGGAATAAAGAGCTGATTATAAGGACAGAACGTGAAACAGGATTCATCCCCTTCGTGTGATCCTCTGCTGTGATCTAACTGTTCTCCCAAGATTCAGGCTGACACTGAATGACCTCGGGATGTTAAGAAGTGCAATCTTTGGGTATAAATGCACTAATGCCCTCCTCACAGGAGTGGGCTAATTAGGAGGAAACTGGTTTTTCACGAGGCCAGAACCTGATGTTTGCTTTGTCAGCACGTGTATTAGAAGGTCAGAGCACACCCTTTTCTTTTGCCAACCTTTGGGACTGGCTACCTTTCCACCTTGCGATTCTGCAGTGCAGCAGTGCTCACAGAGGGCTGGAGACACGCCCTGGGACTTCCTGGCCTGTGGAACCATGAGAGAAATAACCTTCTATTGTTTATAACCTACACGGTCCGTGACGTTCTTCTATAACAGCAGAGAATAGGCTGAGACATCGTCCCAGTAACGAAGACTAAGTTTTGTGGTGTTTGAAGGAGGATAAATGTATATAATAAAGAAAACATTAAAGAAATGTATAAAAATATCCAGAAACAGAAAAATAAAATAGAAAATGATAATCAAAAGTGATGAAAGAGAAAATAGGCAAATACAATCAGAAAGGGAAAGAAAGAAAGAAAAAAAGAAAAACCAATAACTATCTGTCTTGGTTACTTTTTACTCGTTACTGAGACAAAATACCTAAGCCCAAAGTTGGGAAAAGAAAGGTTTATTTCTTACAGTTTTTGGACGTTTCAGTCCACACTCAGTTGGCTCCAAGGCAGGCGGGCATGGCTGGACCACAGTTCATGGCGGCTGCAAACAGCAAGCAGGAACCAGCAAAGAGCAAGACACACCTTCTTCCTGCCATTACATCACATCCTGGCTCCACCCCTATGTGGGCGGGGCACTGACATCATAGATCCAAGCACTAGACAATGAACTATCACAAATGCACAATGCAAACTCCTGAGGCCTGGGGGACACAGACGTAAACTATGACACTATCATTCTTTAAAATCAGTGACAAAGAGAAAACTATAGAAGTAGCCAGCAAAAGATGAGGAAGGCTGAGCATACAATGCCAAGCTAAGGATACAGAAGGTGTCCATCATCTTTAAAGATTCTTGAAACGCTAAAAACTCTCAGCTGAATAATTCTACACCTTTTGAAAAACACCTTCCAAATAAAGGCAAATCAGCTTCTCCAAATACATAGAAAAGCTGACAGAATTCATCCAAGGCAGGCGTCTACTGAGAAAAGAATATATATATTCTTCTGTCATGATTTATGTCATGAAAAAAACCAGTAATCATAATTAAGCGCATAAACTATTTGAAAAGATAATTGACTCTTGCAATACAATAATGAGACAGCAGAAGTTTCAACATGTTAGAGGCAAAATTAATGACAAAAAAGAAAACAGCAGAGTCGTGAAGCGGGGGTCAGGTTGCAGATCCCTTACTCAAAACGGTTCAGGCCAGAAGCGTTTCAGGTTTCGGATCTTGAAATTCTTGTTATACCCATAATGAGGTGTTCGAGGAATGAGTCTGAAGTCCATCCCGGAAATTTGTTTGTGTTTCACGGATTCCTTATTCACGTGGACTGCAGCTAATTGTATGCAGTATTTTTAGTATGTCTTTGTTTTGACTGAGACTGATTTCCTGAGGACGGATGTGACATTTTCCACGTGTGGGGTTATAGTGGCACTAAAATTTCCAGAGTTGGGAACATTTCCTATTCTGAATTTTTGATTCAGAGATGCTAAATAGATAGTTATTAAGTTCTCACCTAAGAAAGTGCGAGACAGTATCAGGAAACAGTGCATGCTGCACTCTATAACAAAGAGTAAACTATAATACAGAAAAGGAAAAAACATAGCTTGTAAGCCAGGAAGGAAATAAATAGACTCATACATAATTTTCTATATGTCCAAAAGAGGGAAGAGAAATATCAAATGGAGAGAAAAACCAGAGAGGACAAATAGAAAACAAACAAGATAGGAAACTTAAATCAAAACAAATCGATAAACACACTTGGTGTAAGTAGTCTGAGCCAGTTGTTCTCTCCCCAAACAAAAAGCAGTAATTGTTAGACTGGATGAAATAGCAAGACCAAAATCATTGTGCCTCCAAGAACCTCACTTTAAAAGCTGATCCAGTCAGGGAAGGAAAAGGGCTGAAAGGAATCTTATTATGCTAAAACTGAATAAGACATGATGATACTAAATTAAATAAATCACACACAAGAGGTGTTGCATGGTTTCTCTTCTATGAGAGACCCTAAACCTAAATAATTTAAAGAATGAACTAAAAGACAGGACACAGGCTTTGTGGAGATGGGGACGGAACAGGGAGACGGGGGCCAAGAAAACAGAGGGAAAAGGGGGTAAAAATGGAGACAGTTGTCACCTAGACGCACCAGCTCCTCAGGACATTGAACTTTGGAAGTATAACAAACACAGACTGCTAAGAAATGGTTTGTAAAAGACAAAAGCTGGGTAAATATTAACATAGATATCACAGCTGAGAACATTACTGGGCATAAATAAATTTATTTTATCACAGGAGAGGAACCAGTTCATAAATAGAAGACAGCAATTCTAAATATTTGCCTGAAAAAGAGCTTCAGATACGTGCAGCTTTTCAGAGGTAAGTGGGGAGCCACAGGCTGGCTCACACCGCCGCTGCTGCTTTGGGGAGCCCTGTAGGAAGAATTTGTTCCAGGGCGAAGGGGAGAGAAAGGGAGGAGGGGAAACAGGAGGAAAGGTGAAGGGGTTCTCAAAGAAGAATGGAAGGAAATGAAAGAAAACAAAAATTTGTAAATGGGGAGGGAAAGAGTCAAAGGGAGAGGAGAGTGAGAAAAAAGATATATTACTTGCAAGTACAAATTTCCTGTGATAATCATTATGCAGAGCACCCATGTACTCATAAAAAATTTAACTGTAAAGACAGACAAACTCATATTTATAGTCAGAGACATCACTATTCTTTCAATAATTGATAAATCAACTAGACAGCTAATCTGTAAGGATGTAGCAAAACCGAGTAACGCTCTGAAACACTAAAATTTACATTTATTTCAAGATGTATGGAACGCTTAGCAAGACGGACCGCCCCTGAGGCGCACAGCTCGTCTGGATAAATTCAGAGCGACTCAAGTCAAGCGAAGCAGTCTCTGGCCACACTGGAATTCAGTTGAAAATGTTAACAAAAAGTACTAGGAAAATCCTCAGGAATTTGAAGTGTAAGTAAAACAATCTAAGTCGTGAATGACTTCAAGGGAAAACTAAACTGTTTTGCACTTAGTGTGAAAATAGAAATAACAGAGTGTGTGACAAAGCAGTTCTTAAAGCAAAACGTGCGGCGTGAAATTCTGATATTAGAAAAGAAAACAGATCTCAAACTAGTGAGCTCAGTTTCCATTTGAGGAAACTGTGGAAAGAAGAAATAAAGCCCAAAATCAGCAGGATAAAATATGGTCATTTCTTAAAACATCCCATACACACCTACAGACTGATCTGACAATTTCCATTCCAAGTATTTACTTATGCAACAGAAGACAAAGCACGCTTTTCTCAAGCAAACATTCATAGAAGTTTTACTTTTAAAATTAAGAGACAGAAAGATCTAGGTGGTTTATTAAAAGGTTAATATGCAAACAAGTTTTTATATATTCATGTGCTATGATACACTCGACAGTGAAAAGGAACTTATCATAAAACAATCACATGGATGCATTTCAAAATGTTTATGCTTCAGGGAAGGAGCCAGAGTCTCGCCCCACAAAACGCTCATGCATTGTATCATTCCAGGTATGTATAATAAGTATTTAAAAACTAAGCTACTAAATGCATGAAGAAAGAAGACTAGTGAGAAAAATAAAGGATGGCGATAAGTCTAAGCAAGGGAGTGGGTGTAGGAATGGTCAAAGGGAAAAATACTAAAAAAGAGAGACTTGTAGAAGTGACTGATCTGCTCAATGTCTGATTGCAGCAGTAATTTCCAAGGTGAACACGTGAGCCAAAATTTACCGAATCGCACACTTTACATGGGTAAGTTATCAGGTCAGGTAGACATCAGAAAAGCTGTCAAAACACCACAACTAAAACTAAAAAAGAAAGACAAAAAGAAAAAGAAAATATTGCCATGATTAAAGTGAAGACATTTCCAAGAAACTAAAAAAAAAAAAAAAAAAAAAAAAAACTAATGAAAAAGTCAGAATTAAGGTAGCAGAACCCTGAATGTGAATAGTAAATATATAAAAAGTTGTCAACATCATTGCTAAAGTCTGAAACAATGCTGAGATTCCATCTCACCCCGAAAGAATGGCTGTCATCAAAAAATCAACCAATAACAAATGCTGCAGAGGCTGTGGGGAAAAAGGAACTCTTCTCCACTGCTGGTGGGAGTGTAGGCTGGTGCAAACACTGTGGAAATCAGCGTGGAGATTCCTCAAAAAAGACTCCAAACAGAGGTCCTGTTTCACCAGCTATTCTCGTGGGTATCTTCCTGGAGGAATTAAAAACATTATACCACGGAAGCATATGTGCAGCCAGGTTTACAGCAGCACAATTGGTAACAGCTAAACCTTGAGAACAAACCATATTCCCATCAACTGAGGAATGGATCAAAGGATGTGGTATCTTTACACAATAAAGTACTATTCAGAACAAAGAAGGACAAACCTGAGTCTTTTATAGGTAAATGAATGCAATTTGAGACTATGCTCACAAGTGAAATAAATCAGTCTCACTTCTATAAGCATCATATTGTGTCCTCCGTGCAAGAAGCCGAAAGTGTAAATAAGGTCCAAAATGTACAACTGATATTGCGAAATACAAAGAAACTGTTTAAAGGGAAAGATAAACTGGATTGGGGGAGAAGAAAGGAAGAAAGAGAAAAGAAAAAAATACAAGCTATTTAAGATAGTTATAACACTAGTTTCTTTTAGTTCTTTGAAAGGAAAGATTTGTGCTAATATCGTTTGTACCATCTTAATGCCTATATTGTAATCTGAGGATCTACTTGACGATAGTAATACATACTGTATCATCTGTTGTTGCTCTCCTATTATTTTGTTTTTAAAGTTTGTTTTATTTTTTCTTTAAAATAAAAGAAGAAAGCATTTGCAGAACAAACGTCCAACAAAAAGCTTGTATCTAAAAATACATCAAGAATTTCTAAAAATGATTTTAAAAAATGCTTTTTTTTCCAAGAAGCCCTTCCACATCTGTTGAATAACTAAAGCATAACGTAGTCAATTTACAGATTCAAGAAGCTTATTTAATGGTGAGTAGATCACATACACACACACACACACACACACACACACACACACACACACACACAGTCTCCACTAGTTAACATGCTAAAACCAAAAATGCAGATAAAACTTTAACATGAACCACAAAAGAAAATCACACTATATAAAGAGGAACATTGGCTGAGTGGTCACTATGATCTTATAAAACCCAGCAAAGTGAGACACGTGAAAACACATCAGAAAACTAGTGACAGAAAAATAATTTCAATCTAGAATTCCACACTTCTCAGAGTTTGAGATAAATGTACATTTAAATAAAATCTGTTGGCTCTAGCACCAAATTATAAGCTATGCCACCACTTGGAGGAGTGTCTGCAAATTTAATGTTGGGAATACAAGGATGAAGCTGGACAGCGTAGGACCCTGGACAGCCCCACAAAACAAAGAATTATCCAGCCCAAAATGTCCAGAGATACGTATGACATTGTGGTACGGACTTATGAACTGGTGAACAGATCAGTGAAAGAGAACACAGCATCCAGAAATACAGTTCTTTGCTTGTAAACAAAAATACTTACTGGAAAAGAAAAAAATACTGCCTGTATATGACATAGCTCATGGGGCTTAATACATAAATTAAAACTAAAGGGATTTCATTGGGCAATCTAGGAGAATATATTTGTGATTGGCAATATTTGTACTGTTACAGAAAGAAATAACCCTAAAGGAAGAACCAAAATACAAGACTTATTTATTACTTTTAAAATATGTTCATCAAACAAGCCTTTGTAGAAAAGTTCAGTCTAAATGGAAATTAAACACTATATTTCCAAAAAAATCTATGAATGAAAATAAAAATCCCAAAAATGTGATATTGGAAAATAAAAGTTTTTAACTGTGAGAAAATGAAAGTATATTAAAATTAGCAAAATGTATTAAATCAGCACTTGGCGGGACAGTTAGGCCTCTGGTGGCCAAGAAAGCAAGAGAAGCCTCAGATCACTGCCCTGAACTTTGACTTTATGAAACCAGAAAAAGAGAATAAAGCTAAACACAAAGCAAACAGAAAATCAAAGCACAGAAAAACAGAAGTCCTAATGGGGCCAACGTTCTTTTTTTTTGAAAATATAAACATTCATTTAGCCTTTCCCGAAATTTTTAACCTGAAAAGACAGAAGACAGACTGAAAGAGTCAATGTCACTACCAACCACGTGGGAAACAAAACCTTTTTAAGGAGACGCTGTGTCAATAAATTAAGCAGCTTAAATGAAATGAATTCTGAGGGACGAATTATCAAAGATGATTCCAGGAAAACAGAAAATTTAGACAGGTACATAACAAGTAAATAAATTCCATTAGCAACTGAAAATATTGTCGCAAAAACAAGTCCAGACCAAAATAACTTTACTTGTGAAATCTATCAAAATACTTGAAGAATGCTATCGGTACCAGGGATCGAACTCATGACTGCCTGCTTGCAAGGCAGGCACTTATGCCGCTGAGCTAAATCCCCAGCCCAAGAATGCTATCTTTAAAATAATACCAACCTTTCACAACTTCTAGAAAACAAAAAAGGGAGGAACCATTCCTGTTTGACTCTGTCAAGCCAATATTACCAAAAGTAAAAGGCACAAGAAGAAAAGACCATGACAAATAGATGCAAAAATCTTCAACTGCGTGATAGAAAATGAAACCAAACAACACAATAATACGCCACAATCAAGTGAGAGTTACGTTCGAAAGGCAAGGTTTCTAATATGCAAGCTAAAGTAATGTGCCACATTCATAAAATAAAGACAAACAGCAATGATCACAGTAAATGTGAAAGAAGCATTTGACAAAATCCATCCACTATTTAAGGTAAAAATCTCTCAACAAAGAATAAATGAGAATATCCTCAACACAACAAATGGGTTAAAAGTCTATAGCTTGCATCACACTCAATCTTAAAAGACGGGCCGTGTCTCCCTGAGATCCGCAGTAAGGCAGGTGCTGAATCTTGTCACTTTCCTCAGACACTATACCGGGAGGCACAGCCAATCAGTCAATCACAGTGCAGTAAACCACATTCACACTGGGGAAGAGGAGTGAGAGCCTTTCTTTGTGCACCTGGTCTCATACACAGAAAGTTCTGATAAATACACACAAACACACACACCCCACTGGAACTCGGAATACGGACCAGCAAGATCACAGTGTTCAAAAATCATTACACAAAACTCAAGAGTATCTGTGTATGTACTCAATAAATAATCTGAATATGAGATGAAAATGCTACTCACACCAGCATGTAAAATAATAGGACACATAGAACAATTTAATAATGTCCTGGACACAGAAAAGCACAAACACTGTTGAAAGTATGCTAAGAAAGTTGCAGTAAACTGAGTCATCCCACATCTACAGACTGCAGGGCTAACTAGTTTCTGCATAGTGGCCTGGCTAAATTGATCTGTGAATTGGGTACAATCTTTACCAAAATTTAACAACTGTTCCTTTTCTTTTAAGTGTTTTTTTACAGGCTTGCAGTAAAATTTTCAATACAGAGGGCCCAAATTAGCCAAAACAAGGGAGAATGGGGAAATAGCCTCTGTGCATAAAATAGATTCTTCCCGAAGGTGGCCTGCAGTGATCTGGAATTCTCTCTGAGTCATGGGATTAGGAAATGCCTAGCAGATTGGCCAAGCACACTTTGTGGTGTGTTGGCGGGTCCTGGGCATTGTCCCCGGTCCTACGTAAGTGTCCTTCGCCCCTTCTCTCTGGCATTGTCCCCCTGCTCTGCTGTTTGGCCACATACTACCCAGCTTTGCCCCACGATGCCCTTGCTGCAAGATGGTCCTTTCCCTCCTTCACACTGTGAGTGCTGGCTGTGGTGTCCAGCAGTGACAGAGCTGACCACCCTCCCAGCCATGAGAGTCGGTTTACACAGGCTTAGGAGGAGGAAGGGACAGAGCGGACAGAGGAGGAGGCTGCGTACAGCTCCAGCTCCCAAAGCCAGTGCTGAGCTCCACAGAGACAGCATGGGGCGAGTGAGACCAGACGGGCCCTCGGTGCCTCGCGGAAGAGGGCAAGTGACCGTAGCAAAGGAGACCCTAAGAAGCCACGAGGTGAAATATCACCATATGCCTTCCGTGTGCCCAGAGGAGCCCAGGAAGGTGCACCCAGAGGCTCCCATTCTCTTCTCAGAGTTTCCTAAGGAGAGGTCAGCGAGGTGCAAGGCCAGGTCTGCCAGAGAGAAAGGACAGTCTGAAGGCAGGGCAGAGGGGACAAGGCTCGCTATGAAAGACAGATGAAAACTCACGTTCCTCCCGAGGGAGAAATGAAAAAGAAGCTCGGGGACCCCAATGCGCCCCAGAGGCCTCCTCCGGGCTTCTTCTTGTTTTTCTGAGCATCGTCCACAGATCAAAGGAGAACGCCCTGGCCTGTCCACTGGGGATGTCACAGGAAACCCTGGAGAAACGGGCATGACACTGCAGCTGGGGACAGCAGCCTTAGGAGGAGACAGGAAAGCGTGAGGCAGCCAGAAAGGGAGCTGTCCAGGCTGCAAACAGCAAGGAAGAGGAGGGAGAGGAGGGAGAGGAGGGAGAGGAGGGAGAGGAGGAAGGCGGAGACGGTGAGGGTGAGGATGAAGATGACGACAAACACGATGATGATGATAGATGGGTTCTAGCGCGGTTTTCCTTGTCTATAAAGCACTTAACCCCCCATGTACGCAGCTCACTCCTTTGAAGAAAATAATTCAAGTGTGAGACTGTGTAAGATTTGTCTCTAAACTGCACAGTGTCTTTTTGATAGTTACCACACTACCGCACATGTCTTTAGATAGCCCTAGCTGGGTGGTCTTTGCAGGAGACACTGACCTTGCCTGGCACAGTAAGGGGGCTACAAACTGGCCTGGAAACTCAAAGCAGGTTCTCGCTGGTGCACTGCACAAGTTCGTTATCTATGAGGCGGTAGCATCTCATCTTCAGTGGTCTCTGACAAAGCTTGTGCGAAACACTTGTTGTCTGTTCATTGAATACCATTCTGTAATTTCCCCCCAAAAAGTTGCAGCTGTTTGTTGACATTCTGAATGCTTCTAAGTAAATACAATTTTTAATTAAAAAGTAGAGTAGGAAGGGACCACTTCTGCTCAAACAGAGGAAGCAGGGAACAGAGAAAGGCATGCAGGTCACACCAGGAGGGAACGTGATGTGTTTCCCAATGGACAATCCCACCACCTTCTGAGAATAAATGTTACAGAAAATGAACTGTAATGCAGAAATAATGGCTAATCCACATAATTTTATTTTGATAATTTTTAAAGCTGAAATCTAGGTAGTTCTCCTATGTTTGGTCTTATGAAAACTGTGATACAAATTCAGTATTCTCAATCTGGCATTTAACACTGAGAACTCAGTAGTTTCCAGGACTGTCTAGACCAGAACGAGCTAAGCCAGGAGCTCTGATTTCCTGGCCTCTCTGACCCGCCGAGGAGGTGGTGCATTAAATCCCCACAGCTTGAAGAGATATGGCCATTAAGAATAACCAAGCTTAAATTAATTCCCTGCTTTTTAAATGAACCCCATCATTCTGGCTGACATGCTGTTTACATCCAGGGAAAATATTTTTATCATTCAGCACAACAGCATTTTCCCTGAGGGTCCTAGTGCCGGTGTATATCGCTACCTTCCTTAGCTCTCCAGTCTCTGTGAGTCTGGCAATGAGAGCATGGTCATATGTTGGTGTTTAGCTGGAAACCGGTGCTGTTACCCAGTATCCAGTTCCTTTTGCTCAGAGCACGCTGTGTCTTCGAGCATCCTGCCTTTCCCGATGGCCTCCTCCCATCTCTGCTCAGGCAAGTGGGTTTAATTGGTAACCACCACAGACTGGGGATTTGTCTGCGGTGGGCAGAGGAAGATTGAAGATAACCCTCCCACCATAAGATAATAAGTACTTCAGGAAGGGACCAGAGACCCAGTTTGTTCCAGAGAGACATGGCAGGAGTCTTTGCAGTAGGAGTAGGGCAGCTATTTGGCGACCGTCTCAACTCTTAAAAGCAGTTGCTAGACATTAAGGTGGATTTTTTATTTCATTGTTGGGTTACACAGGAACAGTCACATCAGTAGGTCTTCTCCGAACATCAGTGCCAGGCGGACACCAAGAAGAAAGCAAGTCAGAGAGAAAATATGGAGCCGTTTCCTGATTCCGTCAACATAGCTGTCGCCCAGTGTCACCCAGTTTGCACTGGGTTTTCTGTCTCTTTGACTTCAAGCATTTTAATTTATGTAGGCTCTGATAAAACCAAGCTTATGGAATTGTGTGAGAGCCTGGCTCTGAACGGAGTGACTGTGTGCTGTGACGCGTCCTTGGTGAGTTTTCCAAGGTGCCTTCCAACACGCATTCATTAGCAACACAAAGTACAACTGATAAAAAATGATTAAAGTCCACAATGACAAGATTGTCGGGAAACAGGAAGGGTCGCACATGGATTTTGGCATGACAAATTGGACCAATCTTTGTAAGAAGAAGACATTGCCGTGCAATAAAACCCGTACAATTCTTCAAAGTTTTGAGCCAGAAATTCCACTTCCATAATCATATCCCAAGGAAATTCTCTTGAATAAAAATAAATAGAATTACAGGAACTCGGGAACAAAGATGAAACTAGAAAAAGAAATTCTGTAAATCATGCAATTGTCAAGCAAATGGAAAGGAGGATACAAAGAAAATCCACATGCTTTTCCAAATAAAAATTTGGAACTACATCCAACTTAGAATGAAAATAAAATACAGCTAAGTGAGAATAGGAACACGTGATATCAAGAGCACATTCCTCCCAGCACATCAGCCTCTTTTTCGTTTCATGTGCTCATAAGTTATCACGTCAAATCTTCCATATATAGAGAGGAAGGCGACTGTCTCATAAACAGAAAACTGAAATGCAAACACACACTCTCACACCCAGCACACTAAGACCTCTCGGTGTCTGAGCATCCTGTGCTCAGGCACTGGAGAAGCAATGGAGACCCAGGGGAAACAAAGAGAAGCAAGTGTCTTCATACAGTAACAGTGTATGAACCGGTGCACAGCAGGTCAACCGGAAATCACAGGGACGAAATTAATGAACCAACTATTCACTAGTTGCAATCAGCCTGTTGCTACTCTGATTGGCAGTAAGGATGGTGACGGGTGGTGTATAACTGGGTAAATGTGGTGGAATTCTATCATGGCCTGAACATTTGTCAAAATTCATCTACTGGGCCAGGGTTGTAGCTCAGTGGCACAAGTGCCTGCCTGGTAAGTGCAAGGTCCTGAGTTCGATTGTTGGTACCAAAATATATGGAAGCTCTATCTTGTAACCTGATGGTATCTGGAGGAGGAATTTGGAGAGGAAATTAGGTTTAGATGGGTCATGGGGATAGGGCCATAGTAGGATTAGCATCCTTAGGGAGAGGAAAAGAGCTCGCTCTGTCTCTTTCACCCACCCCCAGGCAAGGACACAGCAAGAGGATGGAAACTGCAGGCCAACAAGGAACCCTGACCTGGAACCGAATGTACCCACACCTTGATCTTGGACTCCAGCTTCTAGAACTGGGAGGAATAAAGGTCTGTCATTTACACCACCCTGACCATGATGCTCTGTTATCGCAGACTAAGCCAGGTTGCTTTGGACTGTGTAATAAGAAATTGCTTTGTTTGAGAAACAGATATTCATGCTGAGACTCAAATGATGGAGTCTCTCGAAGAATGCTTGATGTGGAGTGGTGCATATGTGGGATGGGCTGAGGTGTGGAAGGGCGTAGCCTGCTCCAAGCAGAAATGAGAGCCTGGTGGCTGAAGCACACACCGTCCCCAGGGTAAGCTGAGCACGGAAACATACACCATCCCAGGGTAAGGTGAGCACGCCGTGGTCTTCTAGAAGTAGCCACGAGCCAGATCACCCAAGACCCTTCCTGCCCCAGCAGAGGACTAGCTATACATTGAGTGATGGAAGCAGCCAAGTAGACTTAAGCAGAGGGAAAATGATTAGATTTACTCTTAAAGAGGTCAGCCTTCCCTCTGCATAGGCAGTGAGTGAATTATAAGGGTCAAAGTTTAGCAGCAGGGAGAATGGTAAGGGGGCCACGGTATTTCTCCCAGTGAGATAGGGCTGTGGCTGAGACCAGAGTAGCAACAGAGGCATGATTAGTGGTAGCATCAACAGGACATGGAAAGGAATTCAAGACAGAAGCACGGGCAGTGGAGAGTCCTCCAGGAAGTGCCCAAGGTGGATGGGCGGGACTTCTGACCACTTGGCTGCAGACCAGGAAGGCTAGAGGACATGGCCCATGGGTGACTGCATGCAGCCTCCACGGAGAAACAGCAGGCAGAAAATCTGTACACAGTGAGCTGAGCCCAGCAAGTGTCTGATGAGAAGCACTAACCAAGACACAGAGCCAGTGGGGTCTGGAATCGGGGAGTCAACGCCCAAGGTGAACGGGGGACCATGGATCCTGCACATGAAGAAAATGCACACACTTTTGACCCCTACTGCATAGTGCAGGATCATGGGCTCCATTTCTCATGTTGCTATGGAAAGCTTCCAAATCTATGTCTATTCCAGAATTCTCTCCAGAGACCTGGACTGAGACAGACAGCACTCTTCAGGACTTACCTGACTGTCTTGCACCTGATGTCGCCTGTACAGAAGATAATCAGGATCTCCTCTTACCCTGTGCCAAATACCTGTGCCTATGCACTTTAGTCCACTGAGCAGAGTCGTTGTGTACCGCTAGATTCTCTGTTTATTTTAAAGAGCATCGATTTCTGATGACCTTGTCATTGAAAGCCTTGCGTTGCTTGTCTCCTGTGACATCCTTCCCTGAACTCGTGACCTTTCTAGGAAACAGTAGCTCTTCCCTGCCACTTCCTATCATGAAATTATGCACCTCTTTGTCACTTCCCATCACATTTTTAGACTATCTCTCCCCCACCCCACCCCATTCATGTCTAAATTTCCAGAACCTGGGGCTGGGGACATGGCTCAGTGGCACAAGTGCCTTCTAGGCAAGTGCGAGGTCATGAGTTTGATTCCCAGTACTAAACACTAAAAGAAGTTTCACAGAACCTGATGAGGGACTGAGACACATTAGATAGTAGATTCTCAGGACTTATTTGTTTGAAAGGATGGATGGAGGGATGGGTGGATGGATGGAGGAAAGGAAGGATGTAAATCTGTCCACTAGAAGAAAAGGTCACCAGTCCTCAGTGAAATGCCACCTTTGGAATACTGTTTTTGAGAGAAGCAAAATGGCATGGCAACGGAGCTTCGCAGGAAGAGCTTAAAAAGAGCACTTATTTCAGGGTTCCTTGCAGGATTTTTGGCCTGTGTTCTATAAATCCTAGGCTACCAGACAGGGCTCAGTGGGAGCACGAGAGCCTCCGTGGTGTGGATGCCATGCAGAGCCAAGGCTCTTTGTTACAGAACGAAACCACCTTCTTCAAGAACCAAAGCGGCTGAAGCAGGATCTAGGAGAAGGCAGCCCGCTTCAACCTTGTTCATGCAAAGTGTGTGACAACTATGTGACCTCCAGGACAGCTGCCGCTGCCTCCTTCTACCTTGGTGTCTCCAAAGAATCCCCCAAGCATGGCGGAGAGACACAGAGAGACATGATTTCTGGGAAGTTCTCCTTCAGGCTAACCATGAACACAAAGCCACCAGGCCCAGCAAGGATGATTGCAGAGTTACAGAAGGGATCACTGGGTGACCTGAGGCCTCACTGTTCTTAGCAGAACCGGAGAGCTAATCCATCAATCAGGTTGGGCTTCCCAGGATAGTTTGCGTTAGCTGTTAATTCTGCAGCCCCTCTACCACTTTAATAAAGGACACTCAACACTCGGAGCCTAGCTGTGACCCTCTTTATTAGTGCATTCAAGCTGCAAAGGACAGGCATCTAGGTCAAGCTTGGCAGAGCCCTTTGGCCCCACGGGGAGGAGCTGAAGGGCCGCTGTCCCTTGCTCCCAACACTGTCCGACATCACCAAGTCCAACCTGACCGTGAGGATTTGTTTCACTGTATCTGCACTGTGGATGACTTCATCCACAAATGAATGGATGGATTCATACCTAATTGCCTCATAGACCACAGGACCCATAGCATGAAAACAAGCCAATTGCTCAAAGTCCTAATTATTTCTCAGGATCTGTGTTTGCCCCGGAACCATCACACAGAGGATCCTGTGGTAGAAGTGAACCACAGCCCCAGCAGCACTCCAGCAGCACGCACAGTCACAAGTGCCACAGGGCTGTTTATTAAAGTGTCCTTCTGTTTAATCAAGAGGCACCACGCAAAAGCACCGTTTAATAAAGAGATTGATGGGGGCCCAGTACGATGGACATAAGCCAGATAAACAGTTAACACAGTAAATGACGAGGCTGTGTTTCCTAGCTGTGATTCGGCAGCCCTTCCTCTTCCCTAGGTAGACTTAGTGCAGCCTTTTAAGGTTAGGAAGTCTGAGCCGTGGAGACCCAGGGCACGGAAAGACAGAAAGTACCTGGAACAGAACGTGCAGGCATCTTGTCGTTGTGTGCTAGTCGAAGGTGCTCAGGTCACGGAGGGGGAGTCAGCAAAGTCCAGGGTGAGCTGACCCCACCTCGAGGAACAACGTGGCAGCAGAAGGAACACAAAATCAGAACAATTTAGGACATACTGCCGCAACTACACAGTACCTGGATCTTACAGCCCCCAGTGACAAAGCTTGTACCTAATATTATTATGCCCCATCCATAGAGATCCCGGGTAGGACTCTGACCACCCCGAGCATTCAGAGACCTCAGCGGGAGCAGGTGCCATGCTGAGCACTGCCAGCAGCCACGTCAGAGAAGTCAGCTCTCACGTGAGATCTGAGTGTTCCAGCCACAAAGACACACACCCCACCTGCACAAGCGCACTGCAGAACTGGGCACAGAGCTCTCCTTCACCTCAGGGCCCAGAGGAGCTGCCCAGCATACAACAGAGAGGAAGTGGCCGCCATGGGCAGCAGTGCCTGGTCAGCACTGGGCAGGCACGTCCCACCTTCTGCCCCAGCCCCGTGGAAGCCCATGCTGAGGCTGCTGGCCTCCGCGTCCTTCAGGGGGTGATGATCTCAGGCCCCTCCTTCCTGCTGTCCATGTGGACCTCCTGAGCAGGAAGCCAGCGCGTTACCCATGGATTTCCCTGCAGGAGTTAATTCGCAGGTCCTACTGCACACCCCTCAGCTGTCCCCACAACTACCCCAGGATTCTGAGTTCTTTTTTTTTTTTTTTTTTTTTTTTTTAATTTAAGAGGAAAAAGAGAAAAACACAAAACAAACCAAAGCGGTGTAAGGGTACACGTAATACAAAAAAACAAAACAAAACAAAAAAAAAAAAACAAACAAACAAAAAAAAACATAACAGTAAGAAATCACCTGTTAGTATATTACATATTATCATCTTGAAAATAGTTCCTCAAATCACAGTATCAAAGAATACAAGGTGGACATTCAAACAGGTAGACTGCAAACAGCTGTGTTCAATGATCCAAAAACATTGATACAGTCAGCTATTTAACACCCCTAAACACACTTGCTGTTATATCCGTTAGAGCTCTTTTTCTTTTTTTTTTTTCCCTCTCTTTTTTACAACAAAATTCACGCACTTTGGATTTCATTACTCCTTAGTGCTTATTACTTTTTTTTTGGGGGGGGGGAGAATACAGTCAAATATGGCAAAACAAAGCTGTCAGTCAATACCAAGGATAGACATAGCACATGATGTAGAACAGAGTACAAGTTTATCAACAATGGTTATCAACGTTGTCCCTTGATTCCTTAAAAAGAATTGTCTATGTCATTAGATATTATAAAGTTGGACAAAACAGTAGAGAACAAGACCAATAAAACTTAGGCATTGTAAACATTACAGGACTTTCAAAGAAAAGCATGGGCTTGGCCTCAGCACTGTGGCAGATGCGAAAGAGTGACTGACCAGGGAGAAGGGACTGACCACTGCTGAGGTCAGTGCTCCAGTCCTGTGATTACAGTCATTCATGTACAAAACAGTAACAGTGCATTCTGTGTTATGTCCTCCCTCCCTCTGTCTTCCTTTCTTCCTCCTCTTCTTCTTTCTCCTCCTCTTCCTCTTCCTCTCCTTCTCTGTCTCTGTCTCTGTCTCTCTCTCTGTCTCTCTCTGTCTCTCTCTCTGTGTCTCTCTGTCTCTGTCTCTGTCTTTCTCTCTCTCTGTGTCTCTCTCTGTCTGTCTCTGTCTCTCTCTCTGTCTGTCTCTCTCTGTCTCTGTCTCTCTGTCTCTGTCTCTGTCTCTCTCTCTCTCTGTCTCTCTCTGTCTCTCTCTCTCTCTCTCTCTCTCTCTCTCTCTCTCTCTCTCTCTCTCTCTGCCTCATCTCTTTCAGGCATTTCGCTATACTTATTCACTGGAAAACATTTCATCCTTTGGAGAACATGTAATGAAGTTTTACTAATAGAAAATAGCAAGATTTCTTTGGCTCCTAACAATTCTGTGGTCAGTCTCCGAACGTCCTGTATCCGTGCCAGCACGCTTGTAGGACAAGAAAACACACGGACTTCAAGTCAGGCAGAACCACGTTAAGTTCTGTCCATAGAAAATCAGCAACACCCCAGATGATGTGTTAGTTTCTCCCAACTCTTCACCTGCAAAATGAAAATGGTTTATATATGGGGCTGGTTTCCCTTACCTTAAAATAGATACACAATTTATATCACGGTGTTGACTTTGGGATTAGTATTAAATATGGAAACTGATCAAACAGCACGGAACACTGGAGAAGTGATTGTTATTATACAAAAGCTGTTATAATTACTCATTTGCGAGAAGTGCATTGATCAGTTTCAACAAATATTTATCCATTTCTGTCATTGGTGAATCCCTACAGAGATACACAGGCATGCTGTGGGGGCCCTCGGGATCTCTCTCCAAGTCGTGGGGGCTGAAGATGCAGGCAGCACCCTCCCGGACCAGAAACCTGCTCAGTGCCGGGAGCCCACACAGAGGAACTTCTCTGACTGGGTCATTAGTGAGAGAAGAGGACAGGAGATTGACAGGCGCAAAGAGAAGCAGCTCCCCAACGCCGGCAGTTGAAGGGTGAGTGTATCCCCCATGGGAAGGGTCCCCGAGAAAGTTTGGAATGGACGAAGGAAAACCAATAAAGTGAACCAGAGAGATTTAGATGAGCTTTAAATGCCACGCGGAGACAGCCACTGCTTTGACTCCCCAGCCCCTCATAGATAACGCTGGGGGCGCTCAAGCTCAGAGTTCTTAAATCCACCCCTCAACCTCACGTATTATATGTATTTTTAAAGGCTTTTAAAATTCCGGATTGGTTTTGTTGTCTGAGACTGTTCTTACTGGAATCATGCAATTCTGTTTCCTCAGCCTTTATAAACAATGCTGAAAAGACATCATACGTTAAATGTTAAAGCCTTTTGCTCCCCTAATTTTTTAACTGTGTCTTCTTTAGATGCGTTCAGCATCTCTTTCATTACTTCTCATTTCTTCTTTTTCCTGGGAGATTGTTTCCAATTTGAATTCCTTTAAAGCTTCCCGGAGTTGCTTCTTTATTTCAGTTGCTATTATTCCAGGTATTTGAGGTGTATGGCATATATTTTCTTCTATGTACATGGCTCCTAGGCTTTCTTGGGATGGGCTGGAGGTTTGAGATTGCATTTTGGTCTTTCATCTTGTCATTTTCCTATATTTCGGTGTTTCAAGTGATGTTCCAAAGCGTCCCTTGGGCGTGTTAGAAATCGTCTCCTCTGCCCTCGGCTCCTGGGACTGAATGGTGACGGCTGAGCATGGTCCAGTCAGGCCCACAGGACCTCCTGTGCCACCTCCAGTATTCCAGGAAGCTGGGTGGGCTCCTAACCCCTGTGGATGATGGCCCAAAGCTCTCCAGGGCAAGCACCAATGCACTGGAACTCACGTGCCCTCAACTCCCCTGACTGAAAAAGGTCACTGGCGTGGCCTAGTCGGGCCTCGAAACCTCCCAAGCCTAGTCTAGTGTGGCTGGAAGCTGGGCGGGTCCTTGACCACTGGGAGCAATGATCTTAAAACTCTCCCCAGGCCCTGCCACTTGTATACAGGAAATCACCTCCGGCAGCCCAATTCCCCAGATTGAAAGAAATAAATGTTAAAGCCTTTATCATTAATTTTCTAAAAGCCCACCTTTAAAGCTGATCATTATGTACCTGGAGATTTACTGTGATGAAGTTCATTTCAACAGCAAAAATATTGCAATCCAAATATACTCTAACTGAAGCGTGTCTTTCAGGGGAGAGGGGTAGGAATTTCTATCATTTATGGTGCACGCACTCAGTAAAGTACTGAGTCAAATTTAAAACTGAAGGTTTAGACTACAGATGCTCCTTGACTTAGGATAGGGTTCCATCCTGATAAAACCATTGCCCATGAAAAATATTGCGAGTCAAAAATGCTCTGATGCCCTTTACCTCCCAACAGCATAGCTCAGCAATGCAGCGCCCTGGAGAATGTCGGTTGTTTTCCTTGGGATCATGCGGCTGGCCAGGCAACATCTTTGGTTCCCAAGAGAAAAATCGTATCACACAGCACAAGCCCAGGGACAGATCCAAGTGCAAAATTAAAATACAGCTTTGAATAAATGCATCTTGCTTTCCCTCTGTTGTAAAGTCAAAAAGCACAGCTTGAACGTTGTACATCAGAGACGATCTCTATTTAATTACAGGAAAGGTCACACAGCTCTTTCTAAATCTGGTGTTCTTGGATTTCCTCTCTACCCAACTTCATAGGTCTCTATGCCTTCCGTCCCTTTAGTGGACTTTCCTTCTCTCTCTCACCAATATCAGAACCCCCAGGGCCTCCTTTGATCTACAGTGTACCCTGTTATCCAAATCCAGGGCCAAGACCAAGGTCAAGATCAATCATCCCCTTTCAGACTCCAGCCTAGACTTCTGTGAACTGCAGACCTGTAGATCTCATGATTTACTTCAAATTTCCTCTTGAATCTTTCTAGCATCTCAGTTGCCCAAAATGGGTCTCTTGGTTGCTCATCTCCTCTCAGAAGAAAGCAACTCAAGCTTGGTCTTCCTCCAGGCTAAGCTGTACCAGTAAACACCTGCACATTTGCAGCCTCTGGACGGCAAGCTGACCACCCCAGTGCACAGTGGGTCTGGTCCCCCAGCACACGTCAGGGGTTTGTGTCTTCTCCACCTCCAGAGCCCAGCTGCTGTTGCCAGACTAACACAATGGCTTTCTGATTTGTCTGTCTACTGATTTGCAAAGACATCAGAAGGAAAACTTAAGATTAAGTAACATACTTTCTTGCTTGAAATGCATTTGTAGCTTCTTGCTTGATTTCAAGTAAAATCCCTCTTCTGTTTTAGAAGGCCCTTGGGCTCCCCTCCACCTGGCTTCCTAATTCCCTCTGGTCCCACAACGCCAACCTCCCTTCAGGGCCTCACACACAAAGGCCTTCAGAGTTGCTGTTCCTTCTACCTGCGTAGAGATCTCCTCCACTGCTGGCCTGTCACGGCCCTGGCTCTAGAAGCTCCTCCACCTCTGCTCATCCAGAGTTCTCCTCCATCCTATCGGAACCCTCAGTTCAAACTCTGATGCTCTGCATCCTATCTGGCTTCCTGTCTGGCATCACCCACTGAGCTAGGAGCTCCAGGAGGGAAGGAGAAACATTCACCTCCACTCCAGGCTTGGAGGGGCTGCACCAAGGAGGTATCAGGGTGTGTTCTATGATTGCATAGCTACACACAAACACCAAATGCCTGGCTCTAGACATCATCCCATTAAACTGGCTTTTTAAAAAGTATGGAGTGTGTGTGTGTGTGTGTGTGTGTGTGTGTGTGTGCGTGTGTGCGTGTGTGTGTGTGTGCGCGCGTGTGCGTGCGTGTGTGTGTGTGTGTGTGTGTGTGTGTGTGTGTGTGCATGTGTGTTTGGTGTGCAGAAATACTGGAAAAGTTGAAGCCAAAATCTTAACTTTGGTGATTGATGAGTCATGTTATTTCTCATAACTTAATTGCTTTTCCTGTGTCTCAGTATTCTACAATGCTTATGGCTTAAATAGTTTTTTAAAAGCAATTTAAAAAAAGAAGACACCAATTTCAAGCCAAGGCTTTGAGGGGGCAGGGCTGGCCCCGCTGTTCTCCGTAAACACTCTGGCTCCTGAGAAGACCTGTCTGAGCAGACGTGAGGAGCACATCCTTGACTTGGGCCGGTCTGTTGACTTTAATTTGCTCAGGAGTAAATTCACTTCTGTCAGGCCCAGCCTCTTTCTCCTACATTCCGTCTTGGTAGGGTGAAGATCCCTGGCCTCCTCCTGCCTCTCTCTCCTCTGCACATTTTCCTATCTCTTGTAGTAATTGAGGGGAGTTAACCTGGGATCAGAGGACATAAAGGAGATAACTCCTTGGGCTTAGTTCAGTCTGCATTTTAACAAGCTGCCTCCTGGTTTCACAGGATGCACCCCACGGGGGTGATTACAGAAACCAGCTCCCCTACCTTACTCCCCCCACCCCCCGCTGAGCCTCTCATCTTTTGGCCTGCAGGAGCTGTCCTGCCCCAGTTCTGAGGGCAGTCAGGTGTCCACCTGCATCGCCCCCCCTAGGACTGACCTAGAACGCAGCTCGCGCGCTGCCTGACCCCAGCAGCCTGGACGCCTCTGGCAGCAGAAAGCCCAGAGGCATCAGCAGGGCTCTGCAAGTTCTGCCTCCGTTTTACCCACAGACAGCGGCGCCAACCTCCTGATGCCAGCGATGTTTGAAGTTCTCCACAGGCCAGCTCAGGAGGCCGCGGGTGACCAGGCAACTCTTTGAAGGCTTCTTCCTGGAATATGCATAATTTGTCTCTGCTCTGGTCCAAATTAAAAGTTTTATTCATGCTTTACTGCTCACCTCAAGTGCACTCTCCTGGGAAGCTTCCTGGGGTGGGTTCCTCCACCCGCCCTGGCCTTTTAAAAGTAGCTCACATTGTCCCGTGTCAGTGAGGGCAGCTGGCCGCCGGACAGACCATGCTAGTGTTCATAGCTGTATCTGCAGCCCAGCCACAAGGAGCAGAGAAGCAGCACCGGCCAGGGACCCTCCCGCCCTGCCTTTGTCCGTCTGTCCTCCCTCCTTCATAGTGTCTGTCCACTGAACCCAGTGTCTGTCCACTGAGCTGCATCCCTAGGCCTTCTATTTTTCATCATTTATTTTGAGACAGGGCCACTCACTGCCCAGATTGGGCTGGAACTCGCTCTCCTTTTGCCCATTACAAGCATGCTCCCCCACAGCCAGCCACACAAGATGATTCTTGAGGCCCAACCCCTCCAAGCTCTCCCTGGACCTCTAATCCCTGACTCTCTACCCTATTTAGTTTTGAGACACCCAGTGTCCAGCATCAGCCTTGTCCCATCAGGTATGAGGACTTTTTTGGACTTGATGGCCCGGCTTCCCGCTAGAGTCCCGATCCCCAAGTTAGAATACACTCGGGGTGACAGCTACTCTGTCAGAATTCTCCCCTCATCTCTGCCAGGGAATGAAATTTTGCAGCAAGTGCATCACATGGTACTTTTCCGAGTCTCCTGAGGAGCACTGACTGCATTTCCTGAGAGCGAGGATCTGCCTCTTTCCAATTGTGTGACCCACACTTGGCAGCAGACCCTGAAACTCTGGTGAATGTGCAGGGAATATTTGGCAGCATTAAGAAGCAAATGAGTTCAGAGTCTGTGTTAGTTACTTTTCGGTCCCTGCTGAGCCAACCTACCTGACACCAAAAATGAAAGGCAGAAAAAGTTTATTTAGATCACAGTTTGTGGAGGTTTCACTCTATAATCAGCTGGCTCCAATGCAGAGTGCCAGGGCAGAGGGGCAACAATTCAAGGGAGCAGAAGACAGCAAAAGCAACAGAGCAAAAGGGGAAAACAAGCCTCTTTTCCTCCCTTATATTGTAAGCAGGCTGCCACCCACACCATCTCCCTGCCATCCTCTTGCACAAGCTCAGGATGTTTACAAAGTGAGGCCCTGGCCCCCTGCTGAGTCACTTTGTTACACTTCTAAACTTCTCAAGTTGACACAGTGAATCAACCATCACAACATCCCAGGCTGTAAACACCTGACCTAGGGCATGGCTTCTACACCCTAGGATGTGGAACAGCTGACTCACTCAGTTAAACTTCTAAACCTCTCAGGTTGACACAAGGTATCACCCACTACAGAGGTCCTAAGTAGTAATGGACCTCTGTGCACACCAGACACTGGTGGACTCCTGGGCTCTGCCTTTCCTTCCCTGTGGTTCACTGTGTGAGTGTGTGCCTGTGTGTGAAAGGCACCACCCAGGCAATGGAACCCCAGGTTTTCTGCCTTACCCCTGCTTATTGGCAGTCTGCACCTCAATCTCTACCCAGCTGGATTCTCTCTCCCACCACTCGTCCTCTAAACCCCCAAAGTGTCTGTTTCCCTGGAACTTTAGATCATAGTGCAATGGCTTTTCTTTTTAACATTCTCCTCATCTGCATAACAAAATTATTTTCAGTATTAATCATGGTAATAATAATGGCCAGATATAAAAACACCATAAAATAAAAACACAAGGGAAAATCTTGTACTGAATTTCAATTCTTCGTGAAGTCCTGATGCTAAGTAGAAAATAATTGTTTCACTAATTTAAAACTTAAGCTCAGACTCTAGTGGAAGCGACACAGGATCTGTTCACGTGTTTCAGACAGGCCATTAACTTCCAATCTCCTACTGAAATATAGACACCTGAAAGACCTCCAGGGCAGAGCATTCCACTGGGACAGAAATGAGCTCAGATGATTCTAGAGTGACTCCTGACACGATGGTGCATAGCCAAGTCTATGTGCCGGGGGCCCAACGTATAATTGTTTTTCCCTAAATTGATATTGGTGCTATTTGATATAATGTTCATTTTAAAAATAAGTAATAAAAACTGAACCATAACTAGAGCAATTGCTTACAACTTAGGTCATTTAAAAAAAAAACTCAAGAGAGGAGAAAAATAAGAAAACAGGATAGTTTTACTCAAACTGTTTAGAATTCAAATGTAGAAATAATACGGGTTTATGTTCCCCCAAATCCATTGTTGATGCCCTAACTCCAGCATTTGGAATGTATGACCCTGTAAACAGAGAAAATTTGGACCCACAGAAAAACATGAGGCATGTGTGAGCACAGAGCAAGACCACGTGACTAAGTGGCCACCTTCAAGCCAAGGAGAAAGATCTTGGAAGAAGCCAATCCCATTGACACCTTGATCTTTGGAGTCTTCTATTCTCCACAACAGTAAAATCAATCCTAAAAGCCACATGCAGATGTTCCATCACAGAAATTCATGCCAGTCACAGAGGCAATCATATATCCCAGAAGACACATGGTAAAGATCTCAGGGACCCTAGAAACACTTATTTCAAGGTCCCAGAGCCACCAGCAGCTCCCCACACAGTTGCTGATACATGGATCCAAAATTGTCCACAGAGATGTTCCATCCACACAGCTTTGGTCTCTGTGCCCCTTTTCAGGGGAAATGGCCCCATTTCAACCCAGATTCATCCAGGACTTTCTCCTGGGACAGGGCAATGACACCTGTGGATATTCAGGCACTAATAAGGATTTCAGGAAACAGTCTGTCTTGGATCAAAGAGGCAGACAGGTGATTCACTCTCCGTGCTCTGCAGAGAAGATTCCCAAAGCTCAGGCCAATGACATCTCAAGGTCAGAGCAAGGAACAGAGAGGCCCAGCCTGCCGGGTTCACAGCTCCTTCCCGATACCTGTCTGTACCTCACATCTTCGGACCCAGTTCCCCACCTGCCCAGGTCCAGCCCACTGCCCTTGCTACACACACAGTTTTGGTGTCCACTGGACATGCTGTCCTCCTGCCCCTGGGCACATGGCAGAAGAGGGTAGACCACAGGCAGTGGCACCAAGGCTATCTCATGTGAACAGAAGTCTGCAGAGAACAGCCAGCCCCGAATGCACACCAGCACCCGAAGGGCCAGAGATGCTCCTCCGCAACCTGCAGCAGCCTTCTCTGCTTCCCTTTCTCAGCAAGCGAGCACCTCCGTGAAGGCGAATCAGCTCGGGGGCTTGAGGACTGACCAGTGAGAGAGGTTGGTGCAGCAGGCAAAGGACAAAGAGGCCAGGGTATGGTTTGTTCAGAAGCTGCCAGTTGGCGGGTAGGGGGCTCTCCGGGACTGTCTCTCTGGCTCCCCCTGTGGATACAGCCTTTCACCTCCCCACTGGCTACCCCGCAGGACTCAGCATCTCACTGTGGCTTTCCCAAAGTGAGATGGCTTTCCCTCTAACAGCACTGAGGCGGTAGTAATTTCATGCACAGGCCAGGTCATTAGGCTGCCTCTCTCTCGGGCTCCCACTGCGGAACTCAGCTCATTCTGGCTGGGATTACTTGAGAGCCTCAAACACCCCCGAGGAGCTCCAGCAGTTTTCCATTAAAGATCAGTAAAAAGACCCCTGCTGAGTTGCTCCTCCAGAACATCATGGGCAGCACTGGCAGGTGGGGAGAGCTGGGTTTTAGCATCATCGGTGAAAGCTCTCCGGCTCCCCCGCCTCTGCCTGCACTCTGACAGCTTGCACAAGAGTATAGTGCGCAGGTGCGGTGGGCATGTTTACCCCCTGGGGAGACATTAGGTTCAGAACTGTCTGAGCATCGTGGTAATCAAAGGCTCTCCATCTATTTCAGTATTTTTTTCAAATTCATTCAGGCAATGCACGCCCACACTGTGTGTATCCAGGGCTACTTCCCCAGCGACCTGCCCGAGGAAGGAGGCTCCCAATTGGGCATCAGTGACCATGCCCACTTGCACACGTTGCCCATCAGATCATCAGTAGTGTACGTCCTCCCCCTGGGCTGTGGACGGGGCAGAGGGCAGGGAGACAGGTGCCCACTGAGTAAGCAGGAAGCTGAGACCTTTTCCCTCTAACAGGACAGACATCCTTTGGAGAAACTCAAACAAACCAGAACCAACAAAGATGCCTGGTGGGCCCTGGAGTTCTTGTCATGGTAGCAAATAGTCTCTCAGTTAGCAGAGCTTTCCCGGGGCTCCTCAGCTTCCTCCTATCCAGGACAGTGTCCCCGACTCCTTTCCATCAGAACCCAGAGAGGATTCTGCTGTATGGTCACCTGGGATTTCACTCTCCTCAGGGAGTTGTAATTTGGAGAGAAATGAAGCACAGGGTTGGAGGAGGTTGCAAGGATCTGATGGGATAAGAACCCAGTTTCTAAACCCTGTTTCTCTGCTCACTAAACAGGTGACAGTGTGTGTCCATGAGTTTAGACGGACAGAAGGACGCAGCAGCGTGATTTAAGTAAGAGTTTATTTCCCCACAGTTGTGAAGGCTGAGAGACCCAGACTAAGGTCTAGCAGGGGACCTTTGGGGGTGGGACCCCCTCTTCTTCCCAGCCAGGGCTGTCTTGCTGTGTCTCCTCATAGGAGGAATGCAAAGCACACGTGAACTGTCTGTCTCTTCTTTGGAGGACGTGGCTTCAGTGCTTCGGGCCACATCTTGATGACCTCGTTCCCCTGTAATTACTTAAAGGTTTCATTTCCAAATATAGCCATACCGAGGGTCAGGGCTTCAAATAATAATGCAGGGGTTTGGCAAACACTCGGTCAATAATACCGTGGAAACTGTCTTCATCTATTTTAGCTTCAAAGAAATGGGGACACCCATCCCCGCCTTACTTAAACCACCACCGAGAGGGGAAATAATCAAAAGGAACGTGGTTAGCAATCAGGCCAGGATAATACCAATTAAAGGAATTATCATCGTCATTATTCTGCCAGTTTCAGAATATTAAGGTTAGTAAGCAAACTTCAAAGATTTCTGACTCCAATTTCTACAGGGGAGCTGGAGGAAAACAGAGCACAGGGATTTAGAATAGCAATCTACACTTCAGAGTCAGACAGAGAGCGCTCGAGCCGTGATCTATCAAACTACGTGCGATGGTAATCACACCGCGCTCAGCCTGTCTCCTTGTTTGCTTTTCGTTAATACAGACAGCGTCCCCCAAAGGTCTGTGTGTCACAGGCTTGGTCCCCGGGGAGATTCTACTGGAAGGTGCTTTAGAAGGTGCGCCCCAGTGAGACATCTTTCTGTAACTGCCCTCACAGGGGGTTGTGGGATTCAGTGTCTCTGTGTCCTGACTCAGGATGTGAGCATCCGCCCAGATGCACGTTCCTGTGATGAGACTGCCCGATACACGGCAGCCTGATGTTGGACTAGAACTTTCAGGATCAGGAGTTTAAGGAAAGTGCTCTCTGCTTCCTCAAAGAGCTTGCATTGTGGTATCAGGAAGCTGCCTCAGACGCCTTATTTGTGTAGGAAAGCAACCCTTATGCTTGTCATGAGGAAACAAAGGTCTAAAATAAGAACAAGCTGGGATTCTTGTTGTAGTGCTCTGATGTTTGATGT
The DNA here is from genome assembly GCF_034190915.1 of Cavia porcellus. Classification (NCBI taxonomy): domain Eukaryota; kingdom Metazoa; phylum Chordata; class Mammalia; order Rodentia; family Caviidae; genus Cavia; species Cavia porcellus. Next base: position 5,204,581 of record NW_026947506.1, read on the forward strand.
TCCTGGCCATGTAGTTCAGGCGAGATCACCTTCAGCCTGTGCTCAGGAGACAGACACACAGACCAAGACTAAACCAGCCGCTCTTCTGTACTTAGACATGACGGTTGGGTTAAGTGTGTGCATATAGCCCACCTTTAATGGCACAAACAACTTTCTATATTAGAGAACTCCTTTCTGTTGCTACAGGAAGCAAGGTTAAGTTATCCCTTGATTTGCAGGAGCCATTGCTTTTAGGGCCCTGCATCCCTGGAATACAAAATCCAGGGATACTCAGGTCCCCTATATAAAATGGCATGGTATTTGTGTATAACCTATGCATCTTCTGCCAGAGACAGTGCCCCTCGGCATCTGTAGGTTACACCTCTGTGAAGTCCACCAAGGGCAGATCAAATATATTTGAATAAAAGGTTTGTAATAAATATGTATACAAGTTATTTTTATTGTCATTTCCTCCCCAAACTATACAGTACAATAACTAATTACATAGTATTTATTTTAGGTATTATAAGTAATCCAAAAATAACTTCAAGTATTCAGGAGGATGCATGTAGATTACATGCAAATATGACCCCATTTTATTAAATAGACATCAGCATCCACAGACTTTCCAACCCACAGGTTCTGTTATCCTGCAGAGGGAGAGGGAGAGGGCCCTGAGAGCAGTCTCCTATGGATGCCGAGGCTCTACTGTGTTTTAAATCAGCTCTAGATTGCTTACACCTAACACAACATAATACTACATCCATCATGGCTAGACTGCGTAATTCAGTAAATAATGACAAGAGCAAAGATCTGTACAGGCTGTCTGCACTTTTCTTCAGATGTTTTAGACTCACGGTTTGCTGAATCTGAGGATACGGTTATGCATGCCAAAGACCATCCGTAAGCTCTGTAACCTAGAAATTACCGTCACTTTCTTGCCATTGCAAATGGAGTTGGGGCTCACAGGCTGCCATGCCAAGGAGGGCAGAGCTGACAGTCGAGGAGGCATTTGCACCCCAAATGAGCTCAGTAGGGTCGGCGGACACAGCCATTGTAAGAACCACCCCTTTCCCGGCACTTACAGTTACCCTAACAATAAATAGCTTACCATCTTTTTTAAAAGATATTTTGAGTTGGATTTCCCATCATTGCAATAGAAAACGGAAAAAATAAAGTAGTTGGATGCAGGAACTGGCTAACCCTAGCGTGGAATTGGCTGTGTCTGTGGAAGACCGTGGGATCCCCTCCACTACTAGCCTAGAAGTCCTTCATCCATAGCCTGCAAACATGAATTATATCAATTTACCCTGGAACTCCAGTGATGCACCTACAGAGGCCGCAGCACTAAATGCCTCTATGAGACAGAGCTAAACAAACCGGAAGACACTCTCGCCTGTTAGCAGCCGGTCTTCAATAAAGTTATATTGTTGTGAATCCCCCTAAAGCAGCAATCCAAATGGAAGCCGTGAAGGTCAGGCATACAACCACTAAAGCCTAAATCTTAGGGAGCAGGAAGCCCCAGTGAAAGCCTTATATTCGAGTAGTTACACACAGAGAGAAGAATTGAGATTAGCAGACACAAGAGAACCCCCCTATTTCCATTTCCACTGGCCCCTGGGAGTCCCCAACCCTTTCCTCCCAGAGCTATGGCCAAGTGGACCTTGCCAAGCTGGCCTTCTAAGTCTCAGTCATGAAGTCAGTTTCTTCAGGGCAACCACCCTCGCAGGCCTGAGCAGCCAGGTGCATGAAAATAGCCATCCCAGGTGCGAGGGGTTCAATCCCATCCATGGCAGAGGAGAGCAAACCTGTGCGGTAAAAAGCAACATAATTACAGGCCCAGCCATGGCTCATCCTCAGGCCCAACTAGGTGGGTTGCTTTTATCCAGCAGAGGAGCTGTTTTTGAAGGACTTGAATCAATATCGAGACACAGTGACTGACATCTTCCAACTTTTGCCTTCTGGGGGATGTGGCTGCATTGGGAAGTTGACAGGAAAATCAAGCACAGCCAGTTAGATTCCAGACTTGGGCCCTTCAAGACTGTGCTGTGATTCGGGAGTTCCTTAACCGCCATGGGAACTGCTTCTCTACTACTAGACGAGAACCTGGGAACCTGGCCTGAGCCTAAGCCCAAGGATTGGGCGGTGGGGAAGAGTAAGGGGGCCGAGGGGCTGAGCCATGTGGCAGGAGCCACACAGAGCTCTGGGGATCCCCTGTCACCCCTGCTTTGGAAGTCCCAGCCATACCAGGGGACGGGTCCTAGGCCTGGGAGTCTTCCGTAGAGCCCTGCACAAGACCAAGCAACCTTCATTTTTCTAGAATTGTTATTGACACCTTCACTTGTTCGGAATCCATTTCTCTTTGAGGAAAAGTGACCCTGGCACGATCAGGGATCTGAAGGGATCTAGGAGAACCACCTGGTACCAACACAGCTTCCTTTCTCCTCTAGTGTACACTGAGGGTGGAGCCAGCGCTGACCCAGGCCGCAGGGCTGAGCCCAGGTTCCAGGATTCCAGGCACTCTGATTGTGCAGTCCCCGTAGTGTGGTCCCCTCGTGCTTAACCATCCATCAGCAGAGGCCTGAAGACCGCAGAAGAGGAGCAAGCTACTTCCCCCGGAAGTGACCACTGCAGCTCTGCAGACGTGGATCCACCCAGGCTCAGTGTCTAGAGAGGACGGGACACCAGACCCAAAGCAGCTCTGGACCCGTGGCAGAGGGCCGGTCCTGGGGGAGAGACCAAGCCCAGTGCTTCCCCAAGGGCTTGGCAGAGAAAGGGACTCCATGTAGTTCCACAGACGTCCGACGGGGGTCAGTGGATCTATGAGTGCTTTGGCTCAGTGTCTGGGGCGGAAGCAGGGTATCAGCCCCCACCCCAGCCCACGCCCCGATGCCCCTGGACCCCTGGTTACCATGGAAACAACCTCAGGAAGCTGGGGAGTAGATGGCTTCCTCTAACTCGGTTTAAATGCAAATTCTATGGGTAATTAAGAGGCAAACCACAGTAAGAACATTACAGGAGATATATAGGCGCTGGGAAGGTAATAAACGCCTGCCTCGGAATGGAGACAGTGAAAAATTTGACAGTATGTCTCCGCAAGAAATTCTATCTTTAAAAAAAACCTCGACTGTTTCTATCTCTCCTCCAGTTTTGGAAATCGTAGAAATCGTCATTTGGACCTTTTTCTAAAAAATACTGACAATGAAGGCTCAAGATGGTTTGAAAACTCTGCTCATTAGCAGGCTTCTCCTCTCTCGGAGAGCGCGCTGGAGCCTCACTGACCAGAGTTCCTTCCATGTATCAGCTTCAATTTTCATGTTGCTGCTGAGGAATCACTTAGGAAGGAGGCGAGCCTCGCTCCCATCCCGAGCTCCAGCAAGCAAGCCCATGAGCCCCTCTAGGAACAGGTTCCCCCGGTATCCAGTCCAGTGCCGAGGACCCCTCCACCCGCCTGACTCAGCCTCTGCTGGCCTCTGGCGTGGCCCCAGGTAACGGGAAGATTCCTCCCACCCAACACGGGGAACTGTGCTGAAGCCTTGGTCTAACCACGGCGTGTTCTGGCTGGGAATTAAAAGGTCCAGCAGCCCAGGGCTGCCTGGGAAAGTCAGCAGCTTCTGAATCAGGCCTCTCCTGCTCACCTAATGAGGCCATGGGCTGCAGGGGTTGGGGAGCTGGGGACCAGGACTGACTGACGTGGGCTGCTGCATACAGGCGTGAGCCTGACCTTCCCTTAGCCTGGGCTGGTGTGCGCCATGCGCTATGAAACCCACATGTTAATGTCAGCTAGGGAAGCTGGCCTCGGGAGGCTTCCAATCCCATCCAAACACTCGGAGTCTGAAAGTGGCGTCAGAGAGGGAGGAGAGGACGGCTTTCTATTTTGTAACCCCTGCTTAACATTCGATTACTTACACCTGCATAGCTAAGATTAAATAGGAGACATAGGAGAGAAGAACTGAGCAGAGATTTGAATCGGCCCAGCCCGGCCCGGCCCATGATTTCTTAATTGAGGCCCATGCCGTGGTGTCCTTGTGGACACTAATTCTTAAAAAGCAGCCTGTTGCTGACATCAGTAACTATGAAGCACTCATAATATTAAAAAGAAAGATGAAGTAGCCTTGCTGTCGTGTGACATTCACTGCGAGCAGGGTGACCAAGGCTTGACTGGTCCTCTGAACACATTTTACATCCTGGTATCATCTCATCTCTATTTTCCACTATCAGGCAGGCAGACTCTTATAGCCCTAAAATGAAAGAAAGAAAACAAAGTGGCCAAAAGGAACCTGCAGATCCGTACTCTGCTTTGGTGACCTCCGTGTATGCCCCTGTCCACGGATCCCTCGGCTGCTCTGGCAGAGGCCAGGTGCGTGTCAGGGTGGAGGACCGCGGGTGCAGTCTTGGGAGCTGGCCCGGCAAAGATGTCCCTGTCCTTAAAGTCACAGAATGATGCCTTGAAAAGACAGAGCTCAAGACGAACATGCAGCAAAAGCAATCGCAGAAGAATCAGTTCTGGGTAAATAATGGACTTCACGAAAGCCAACAATTCCTCTACAAAAGAGAAGCAAAGAGCTACGTCCCAAACACAGCCTCATCCGTATGGGGTAAAGACAGAATCAAGTACTAATTAAGGCACCATGGTTTGGGGGCCAGAGCCCCTATCTGGCCGTGGAGAGGTCGGTCTGCTTTCAGTAGGGTGCATCCAGAAGCAGTGAACACTCTCAGCCTCCATTCAAGTGGGGATCCTAGCTCGCCCGACGGGTGGTGTCATCTGTCAGAGGAGGACAGGGTCACATTGGTTGGTGTATTTTGTGGACCCAGATGGACCTAAATGAAGGCTGGATCCCAGCACCCAGGGGTACTGAGCACACACTAGAGAGCAGTCCAGGCTGCCTCTTTCACTCACCGGATTTCGTACTGTAACTGTAACCCCCTCCGATACTGTCAGAAAGAACGCCTGGGATGGATTGTAACTTACAGTAGACAGACTCTCTGGTGGCTCCAATTATATTAATAGGGTTTCTGTGTTTTTATGACAAAAGTTAATCTGCATAACCTCTACTTGAAGATAAAGTCGTAAAAAGAATTCCAAAGAGAATTCCAAAGAGATGGCAAAATCGGATGCTCCCTCTCAGGCCCGTCATTACCATTAAATCATCTCATTCACCCAGGCTTTCACCCCCAAAAGCACCGCAGTCAACTCAAGGACTCCCAGGAAAGCAATGCCCGGGCACCTTCCCCTCCCTGTCACACTGTCCCGCAGCACTGGGAAGTCCCTCTACATTCACCTGTGGCACCTCCGTGCTGGCGGTGGTACAGGAGGTGGGTGTGACATGAGCCCTGAGGTGCAGGAGACAGAGGGAGATGTGACCTTGCACGCTGGCTCTTCCCCTTCGGACTCATCCGTGCTGTGCTGGGAGGGAACGAGCTTAATGGCACCTCCTCAGGGTGACCAAGGAAGAGTGAAACAGCACTTCGCAGAAGGTGTGAAACACTGCTGCCGATGAGCAAAGTGCGGAAGTGCGGACACCAAAGCCAGCCACACGGAAACCATGTTGGAAAATGTAAATATGGCCCTGCAGGAAATCAGGACACCCACTCTGTGGGAAAGATGTAAAAGACAAGCTTAAGACAAACAATCCTAGAGAGCGCCCACATCACCCTAAATTCCCCCTGCCACCCTGCAGCGCTCCATCCTTTAGATCCTCCAGCTCAGCAGACAGACAGCTGTCCATCAAAGCCACTCACTGTGAGGATTTGTGTGTATCTGCTCATCACTGAGATCCTGCCGACTGACGGTATACCTTGGTAAATTGGGGAGTACACGGAACGCATGAATCCCCAAATAAATAATAACTTAGAAAATGCATGACAAGGCAGAATACGGTTAGACTTCCGGAGGACAGGCATCAATAATTACAGATGTAATAGAAGAAAACTTTGCAGAACTAAAGGAAGGGACAATCACGTGCTCTAAAGAGTTAATGAGAAGAAAGTATGCCAAGGCATGTCCTGGGGGGAGGGGAAAGAGCTTTCAACTCCAAAGATAGAGATTTCTGCAGGTAGGCTTTCAAGCCAAAAATGAAATGAGAGAGAGAGAGAGAGAGAGAGAGAGAGAGAGAGAGAGAGAGAGAGACAAAGAGAGACAGAGAGAGACAGACAGACAGAGACAGAGACAGACACAGAGACACAGAGACAGACACAGAGACACAGAGACAGAGACGGGAAGGGAAGGAAAGGGAAGGGAAGGGAAGGGAAGGGAAGGGAAGGGAAGGGAAGGAAAATCTTGTATCCTTCAAAAAGATTCTCTGACTTACAAGAATAAAACCCTGAGTTTTCCTGATTCAAAGTAGAGAAAAATGGAGCATCGATGTTACAGATCATTGTTTGGCACAGCTTGCTGCCCCTGGGAGGAGCAGTCCCCCTCCACAGGACAGAGCTGGCATGGCTGGGAACCAGCTGGGAAATGTGGGCCCCATGGCAGCCCCTCCCGCCCTGGAGCTCTGGGCCCCCACTGAGCTGCCAGCTGTCCCGGGAGCACAGGACACCCACTCTGTAGGAAAGAGCCACCACCACATGTTGAAACTGCGGTCTTGGGCCTCCTCCACTGTCACATTCATGGGACAAATACTTAACACCCACAAATGCACCAGGAAGTTTATTTTGGTTCACAGTCTCTGAGGTTTCAGTTTGCACATGGCTCCAAGGGGAAAACAGAGTGGTGGGAGAGCCTGGCATCAGAATGCTGCTCACGTCACGGCGGTCAAAGCAGAGAGCTGAGGAAGGAGCCAGGGAGGAGATAAACCCTTCCGGGTCAGCCCGCGTGAATCTTCTCCAATCAAGCCCAGCTCCTCACAGCAAGCCCACATAAACTCGTCAGCATCCAATGGTCCAGTCACCCTCCAAACACCTGAAGCCTTTTTGGATTCACCCCAAATCTAAACCATAACACTCTGAGAAGATCTGTTTGCAAACTGGGCTCCTGGCTGGAATCTAGGAACTTAGATTTCAAAAGTTTAGAGAGGGCTCCCCCAATTCCTCATAAGAGAAGTTCATTGTGCCTGAGCTGATTATATAGAAGACGTACCTTATACTAAAACATGATTTTCCTCTGGAAATGGCATACCCAGATCTGATCCTTCTGAGACTGCTGTTGGTGCATTTTAGTCTTGAGATCTGTCTTTTCAAGGCATCATTTGGTGACTTCAGGGAAGGGGACATCTTTGCTGGGGCCAGATCCCAAGACTACAGCTGTAGGCTTCCACGCTCGCACACACCTGGCCTCTGTCAAAGTAGCCGAGGGATCGTTTGGACAAAGGCATTTTATTAGGGAACCTGGGACTGGGGTTCGTTCTGAGTAGAGACAGCTTATGTGATCAGCCCTTAAAAAAAAAAAAAAAAAAAAAAAAAACCCTGGCTATCGAGCCTCTAGGTGATCTGTCCCAGTACCAGCATCTCATATGTGTTGCTGAAAGAATTAAGCCCATCTTTCATGGTACCCAGTAGAGAAGATTCTAGAAGCATCAAGCTGATCCTACAAGCTTCAAGCCATCCTCATGCTTCTTTCCTTTGCTGATTATATTTGGCATCCTTTCGTGATAATGAATTATAGCAGTGAGTACAACAGTATCCTGAGTCCCCTTAGTCTACCGACGAATTCCATCCAACACCCTGCTCTTTCTGCTCCTGCTACACCACACAGACTGTCCCATCGTCTCTGCCCAGCCAAAGACCATGACCGTTCACAGGACTTGTCTTCGTGAAATTCTGCAGACACACCAGCTGGGGAGCAGCATGGCGAGACAAGAGCAAGCAGATCTGCCAAGTCCAGGTCCCAGGGCTGCCGTGCAGACATCTTTGGCTGGAGAGAGGACCGGACGTGGCTCTGGAAAGCGTCACCAACATGTCACGCAGATGCTAGCATCCTTCTTGAGCACCTCAGTGTCCTGCCAGGTCTTGGCCGTTCCTGCGGGGATGATAAAGGGTTTTATAGAGCTTCAAAAACACAGACATCTTTTTCCAGCTGTGCCATCTGGCTGCTTTCCTTTTATAGGCAGTCAGCAGAAAGCCTCATCTGTTAAGACACTGGTGGAGCAGAGCGCATCTGTGTGTGTGTGTACGTAAGTGTACGTGCACATAGGCATACATATTTATGTGTTTGACAGAGAAGTCTCAGGGTGGATGTGGCAGGGGAAGACACATGAAAACCTTGCTGAGACCACGGAAGGAGCAGATCCCAATTATTCCCAAAGCTCTACACGGGAGCCAGCCAACTTCACCCACTTTCCAGGCCACCACTGCTACTGTGTCTTCCCTGCTGGGCTGATTTTGCCCTTTTGCTCACAAAGTCACAAGCAATAAGATGCATCCATGTCTTCGAAAGCCAAAGCCGGGTACTCTGCTAATGAGAAAACACAGTTGCCGTCGGGATGATGGAAGACACAGAATCCAGCTCTGGAAATCAACTGCCTGTCCTAATGGCTACTTTGTCAGCACAGCTGCTCTCAGTATCTACCTGACAGTGGGGACTGAGGAGCCATTTTTCTTAGAGACCTAATATTACAAAGAGACTTGTTATCTATCTCTCCAGCAATCCCTGAATATCCAAGGTATCTTTGAAATGTTCAGATATGTATCTGGGTATGTAATGCCCAGTACTCAATAAGGGTGGCTGCTTTTCCTTGGGTCTCCAAGGAAGTAGTTCTGCTAAAATCACCCAACTGGCACAGGCATCACTGAGCACACACTGCCTACGTAAGGACTCTGGTCTGCATTAGGCCATTTTCCAAAGAGGAGATTTAGCAGGCCCTGTAATTCTTGCAGAAACTGAGTTGAATGATGCATCATAGTTCGAGTCCAGGTCCACCTGGCTGCAAGCATGTGCTCTTTTCTCTAAAGAATCGCCCACTATTGGTACCATGGGTCAGATAATTCATCATAGCAATGGTTGTCTTGTGCTTTGGAGGCTGTGTGGCATCCTCCTTGGCCTCAACCCACTGGATCCTCCTAACATCCATCTAGTAATGACACCCCACGAGGTCCCTAGACACTGAGACACTCTCAGAAAGGGACAGCAAAGCTGCCCTCCCAACTCCCTCCCTCTATTGAGAACCGCTGGCTTACTGCAGCTACCTTTGAAGCTTTGATGCTCATGTGGTCAGGAATCAGCTGCAGCAGCAAAGAGCTGTTGAAAATGCAGAATCTCACGCCTCTTCTCAGCGCTAGAGACAGAATCTGCATTACGGCAGAATCTGCACAGGGATCTGTGTGCACATTAAATTCTGAGCAGTGCACGCCCGTAGTACTGGTACCTTGTGGTCACAGCTGCTCCCCACAGATTTTCCTGGACAAAGCCAGTTTCTGGACATGAGATTTCTCGCAAACTGTCCCTGGATCAAACCACGTTACCCCAGTCGTATTGTTCAAGAGATTCTGGTCAGGAAATTGGTTTTTTATTCCTTGTGATTGCCACAGTTTTCCTTAAAATCTCCGCTCTGAGACTGGGCAAGTTCTTTGTGTGGTTCTAATCAGTTCCCTCAGTTACCCATGCATTCATTCATTCATTCATTCATTCATTTTTGTTGAAGAAGTCTACCATGCAAGGCATAAGAGACAGCACGTACCACTGCCCAGGGGCCGAGGGGAAGCCTTTTCTTACCTTCCACTTTTTGCAATGCCCAGCACAGCCTGATCTCTGAATATCCACAGAAACAGCAGCGCAGGGCCCACTACCACATCGGCGGGAAAGGATCTTGACTTTCAGTATCTGTTGCTTTATCCAAAGCCAGCAGTAACCCTAAGGTTAGTGACTGTCTGATTCCAATGAGAAGGGCTTAGAATATCATATGGTGCTCTGTAGAAAGCAGGTGAGGAAGGAAATAAGCTTGGAACTCAGTGTTATTCCCTTTTATCTACAAGTAATTTGATAGGAACAGGTTAAACATGATACAGTCACTGTCTACTGTTGCAAGACAGGCCCTTGGCACTGGAGGCCAGTGTTAGCGTCCCAAAAAATTAAGGGCTAGTGCTAGACTAAGTGATCTTCAGAATGCAATTAATTCTCATGAAAATAAGTTTTTTCAAGCAGATCCCATATTTGAAAGCCCCCGTTTCTACCACCATCACGGATTTCTCTGTCCAGGGATCATTCAGAGCCAAGAAAACTAAAACCAGAATCCACCATCTCCTGGTACCTGCAGAAACTGAGAAGTGCATAAAATCAGAGATCCTGGAATGATAAGACACAAGAGGCCTCAAGGACAGGGGAGAATTGTTGTCCCGAGGGCTGCGCAGTGCCGGCCGTGGGGTTCCAGGGCACGAGGAGCCTTGCCCGCAGGAAAGGCTGAAGAGAGGAACACTCTAGGAGAAGAAAAGATGGGAAGAGCCAGGGAAGAGAAGGGCAGTGCATCAGTCGGATGCCCAGAAAGCACCTCACTCCCTGTATCTCTGGCCGCTGTCTGTCTCCTCCTCCTGGGTGAAACACGTTTTTCACTCAAGATCGGTGAGAGGGTCACGCAGCAGCGTTAGCCATGCTCTTCTTACTGCACGATGTATGAGTGAGAAGTCCCCGCCCAGAGACGTCTTCCAGCTGATGAAGAAGAAGGACCTCCCTGTGCGCTCCTGTCCCTAAGTGCACACAGGAACCACTGTGCACAGCGAGCTGGATTCTGTGTCTGAATCCAATTTTATGTAATTTCTATATGCACATATGCATTCATAGAGTTCTGTATTATATAGCGGAATCTCGTAAATGTAGAAGACCTTTAAAATTAAACGGCAAACACCCAAGTGGAAAGTCCATTGAAAAAAATCAATAATGGCTTCACTTTTCAGAGGCTAATTTAAACTGGTAAAGATCTTGTTACAGCCTCAAAATTCAGGCGGGAGACATGGCACTGTAATTTTCTTAGGAATTTTCTGTGTACACGCAATTTAGCAAGATCAAACATAATTTAGATTGATGACAATTAACCAAGATTATGAGTCAGATCAAAAGGAAAACTACATCGAGTTACCTGGGCGCCAGGTTCCGGACTGAGCGTCCAGAAGGTAAAGGTGCAAAGCCGCACATTGGCCTTGAGGAGAGGCCATATCCAGGGGAAGGCGGCCACAGGGACATCTCCACTTTGACGTGTGGCTGTGCTACACCAGCACAGTGAGGCGTCCCTGGTGTGAGCTGCCCTCCAGCCTCGAAGCCACAGTTTGGTGTCAGAGCCCTGGGGAGTTTATGGTCACGCAAGGACGGCAATGACCCACTTGTCTTGTGGTATTTGGGAGTTTATTTGTTCTGTTTCCTTCTGTTTGAATTTCATGATGCTCAGAGCCATCACAGGAGCAGACTGGGCCATGGCCCATAGTGCATTTTAATGGTGGGAGTGTGTGCACACATGCATATTCAGTTATGTGGTGAGACAGATACACCTGTGCATACATAAATACAAATAAAAATGAATACAAATACACATATATGCATATATAAAATAAACTCCTTAAGACACAATACCATCAGGAGATGTAGGTAGTGAAATAATGGAATGGTGTGTGTGTGTGTGTGTGTGTGTGTGTGTGTGTTTGCTAAGGTAGGTGGTGTGGACAGAGAGATACAGATGTACAGACACAGATCCTCTTCCATACTGTACAACTTTCTCATTAGGTTCCTCTCTTTTTCTCTTTCTTTCTTTCTTTCTTTCTTTCTTTCTTTCTTTCTTTCTTTCTTTCTTCTTTCCTTTCTTTCTTTTTGAGACAGAGTCTTACTATGTAGCCCAGGCTGGTTTAGAATTTGAAGCGATCTCCTGCCTCAGCCTCCCAAGTGCTAGGATTCCAGGCATGTGCCACCATGCCCAGCAGCTTCTCCTAGTTTAATGCCCACCTCTCATCTTGCATTGCTGGGCTATCCTCCATAGAAGTGGGAGAACAACCTGAGACATAAACTTCAGCCCATTTTTTTGGCAAGATGTTGATACTCAGGAGCCTCAGCTGGGACATAACTTGCTAACTTGAGGGTTTGGGGCATTTTTGAAATGCAGCATGTGACCAAAAGAAATCAGTTTTTTTTTTTTTCAATTAAACAAGGGCTGTCTGGTTTGTGAGTCTCAAGAAGAGGAGGTTCAGTAGAAAGAGTCCATAGCTGTGCCTCAAGCCAGGAGGAGAGGAAGAGGCGCAGCCTCTTAGGTTAAGAGGTACCGGTGCAGTTTTAAATGGACAGGAAAAAAAAGGGAGACACAGGGCTGCCGTGCTGCAGCAGGGCCTGGTCAGAGGCACCTGTTCCAGGGACTTCAGTGTCCACACAGAGATTAGCAGAGCCCTCCACGCCCATCAGGAGCCCTCTCAGCACGAGATACAGTGGGAAGGGGGTGTGGCCAGTGAAGAGCCCTGTAATTGTGCGGAGGAGGAAGAGGTAGCATCTACACTTAGGGCCCGGGATACCCTACCAGCAAAGGTGGATTTCAGGTTACCTGCCCTGAAGGTCATCGATGCAGCTTCTGTAGCTCCAGGTCTAAGCCTTTTCCCACCTCTGGCCCTCCGATGGTGCCACACGTTTCTTCGAGGTTCCCAGAGCCCACTAGCTCTTGATCCTGCACCAGCCTCCTTTCCAGGCTCCTTGACAGCTTGTGGCACAAGGCGCAGAGCCGGCTGAACTCATCCTCAGCCTCCTGGGCCTCTGGGTTCCTCTTCCCTCTGTCATCTGACCTCCCTCTTACTCATCCCCTTCACCCTGAGCTCCTGGTGCCACTGCTTTGTAACTGAGTCCTGCTGCTGTCCGAAACTCATGTGCCCAGTTCCTACATAACAGTCATGTTTCCTCAGTGGAGGGCAAGCAGGAGCAACAAAGCGACACCCACGATTTGGAGGCAGATTTTTTCCATTGAGGAGCGCTAATCAGAATCACTCCCAAAATATTAGACCCCAGTCTCTTGTGGTCTCGGGCTTCTATTGGATAAGCAAGCCGGAGTGCAGAAGCAGAATGAATGGCTTGTTGGTTGGGGATCGCGTTTTACATCCACATTGCATCACAGTGACCAGCTAAGCATCACAGTGACCAGCCGTTTCCCAGAGACCAGAATCAACCAGATCTGGAACAGGAACCATTACTTGGGGAACTAAGAAACTAAAGTGTCCTGGCTGGGGCTGGGAAGCATTTGTGTTACACAAGAAGATCAGGTGCCTTTGGGACTGGAACTGTACTTAGCTGGTTGCCAGGGAAGTGTCCATGGAGAGGAGAAAGAAGCTGTTGGAGCGGAGGGAGCAGCACATACAAAGGCACTGAGGCTTGGGAAGCGGAAGAGAGCCCGAAGAACCAGGGAGCATTCTGAGCACAGAGAGCCCAGGGTTTGTGGGGAGAGAGGGGTGCAGCATCTGTCAAGTCAAGTTGTGACGTCATAAAGAAGAGTGACCACCATGTTTATAATGCCATAAATAACCGTCACTCCAGGGCACGCAAACCAGGGTTGTAACAGTCGCTTCTGAAGTGGAGGTGGCCAAATAAACCCGTGAAGAAACGAAGATGGTGGTTAAAGAGGACGGCAAATGCTTCATGGAACATTAACCTAAGTTAGCGGGGATCTAATGGGAAAGGAAACAGCAGCTACTCGCCCCGGTGTGTCAGTGCTGCTCCAGGTCCGGGTGGGGAAGTCTGCGTGATGCTGCCGGTTAAGGCCGAGGCTGTTTGCCTAAGAACTCGCCAGACTTTCAGCTCCATGAGGTGAATCACCTCCCTGTGGACTGGTCTGGGTTCTGTCCTGCTGTATGCTGTTTCGCCAGGTCTAGGGAAAGTTACCTTAAAGCTTTCTCTTTCATTGTCATGGGACATGGATGGCAGTCACGGCTCCTTCTACAGAAGCTATCGCCGGGCTGACGGCGGCTTCTCGCATGATCAGTGTCTGAGAAACCGGGCCAAGTTATCCAGCTGCATTGGCGAGGGCAGGCTGGGCACGGCCAGTCTGGATGCTACGCCATTGTACCCTTTGTGCCAGGGCTGTTGTCTGGTCCACAGAGGACTGCTGGGCAGGCCTGCTGGGCTGCTGGCAAGAAACATTCCCAAACACTCAGTTGCAAGGTTGTAAATTTCAGCAAGGTTATTCAATATTCATGTAATTACCCTGCAAATCACATCTGACATTTCATAAATATGGCAGAATATTTAGCATTCTCTCTCTCTTGCTCTCTCTGTCTCTCTCTGTCTCTCTCTGTCTCTCTCTCTCTGTCTCTCTGTCTCTCTGTCTCTGTCTCTCTGTCTCTCTCTCTCTCTCTCTCTCTCTCTCTCTCTCTCTCTGTCTACCAATGCATACATGGAAAAATAATCCCCAGGGACCCCTGCAGTCTGAAATGACAATTCCTCATGAGCACAACTGCTCCTCACCAAAGCATTGCCTCCTGGAGGCTCCACCTGCAGCTTCCGGCCTCAGTGCTGGGCATCTTCCCAAAGTGAGCTGCCCAAATCCGCGGGCCTCAGCACAGAGGGCCTGGCTATCCAGCAGCAGCAAGCACAGATTGCAAACTCATGGCGTGAGCTCAGGGCCACTGGTCGCTGGCTTAAATTCCCAGAGACTCTGGGAACTACTGAGAGGCTGAGAGGACTCCAAGGTCTTGAGCAAAGCCCTCTCCACACCACCACCTCCCTCCCTGGCTCAGGCATAGAAACTGCAGCTCCCCGGGAGCTCACCTGCGAGCAAGTCTCTGAAAGAAGACAGCTGTGCTGACCAGACCCAGACTCCCTGCCAGTATGGAAATCGAAGCTTCTACACGAGAAGAGGCCACCTCGCAAGTGCCCAGAGGTGCCCCAAGCACGGACCGGCCCCCCCTTGCCAGGCTTCTCCACTGCTCGCCACCCTAGACCTGGAAGCTGTGTTTCTCTTTCACACCTGAAATGAGACAGTGACCTCCTCCACCACCCACAGGCTAGGGGGAGTGGCGCTGTGCACCTCTACAGCCCAGGGGTTTCTGTTACCCAAAAGAGGTAACAAACGTTTTCTACACTGGAGTCAGTACGCTGTGTGGACCAGAGTTACCTTCAAAGTCATGTATGCATCACATTGATTATCTTGGTCGGAAAGATGCATTCTTACTAGGTAAATATGTGTTAAATACACATTCATGTGTGCACATGTAGGCATGTAATATCTCTCTAAAGGAGTGTATTATATGTGTATGCCTCGCCACTGCACCTGAGAATGTGGTGATATATGTGCATGGACTTGTATGCATAAGTACATAACGAGGATACACGTATGTATACTAATGCTATCCATGGAGGTTCACAAAATTATTACGTGTGTCGGTATTTCTGGCCGCCATGTGCTCCTATATGTAAAGATGAATATGTGTACATAATGCATGCATACAGGTAAATAAATGCACATATATGTGGACTTATGTGCATATAATTTAATGATTTATATTTGGTTTAACTGTGTCCATGGCTAAATATACAGCAAGCATTAATTTTTTACCGATATTATCTGTTTATTTTTACATACCTTTGAAAGGCTGTAATTATTTTCATTTTGCTGGAGCACAAAGCCAACACATGCCAGACAGAATGGGCTGCTGACCACTGCACAGTAGCCGAAGGCGGAACGGAGACTAAATTCTGGTCTGACATACCGCAGGCGGCTCAGTGCTCCGAGCCAGCGGGTGTGGGTGTGATGGACACGGTCAGCTTCGGTGCCTCAGGGGGCGAGTCCTAGGACACCACAGCTCCTCAGAATGATGCGGCAGCTGCATGTACCTGCATACCTCCTCCGGGTGCTGCAAATCATCTCTAGAGTCCTCCAGTACCTGGCAGTGCAAATGGGCCGTATTGCTTGTGAAATAAAGGCAGGAAGAGAGGCTACAATGTTCAGTGCAGATGTAGTTTCATTTTCAGAATAGTTTTCCTCTGAATCTGTGGCTCACAAAGCTTGGACAAAGAGAGGTGACCGCCTAGACACACACGTCCCTGAGGATGTGCATGAGTGTGTATGTGCATGGCTATGAAAGGCGATCCCGGCCCAGGGCTCTCTGTGCAGAGACCTCTGCAGCTGTCTGTGCACAGAATTTGCCCAGGTGCCCTTGCTATCCAAGCCACCTCCTCTGATGGGTCCATTTATTTTCCTAAAGGCCTTTCCTTCACCTAGCAGTCTCTCCCCAGGATGATTTGTGTGGCTCCATAGCCCTCGTAGGGATCCCATGGTAGCAGAGGTAACAGCCAGATGAGACGTCGGCCACTTGAGCAGGGCCATTCCAGGGCCTCCAGCACACATCCCAGCGGTGAGGGCCCTGACAGCAGAGTAGCCCCTCGGTCGCTCCTACCCTTAAACAAAGCAGCAGCATGAGGACGGCTGAAGTGAGTCACTGATCACAGGAAAGAGTGGGCCGTGTCTCCGCCCACAGTGGCCAACAGAGGAAAAAGAGGAAAGATACAAGTTTCTGGCCTGAGCCACAGGGATGCGAGGCTTGACAAGCCAGCATTGTCTCCTCACTGCAGAGAACTGGATCTTACAGCAGTGCTGCCTGTCTTAGTTACCTTTTACTCATCGCTGAAACAAAATACCTGAAGCTCAAAGTTGGGAAAAGAAAGGTTTATTTCTTATTGTTTTTGGAGGTTTCAATCCATAATCCGTTGGCTCCAAGGCAGGATGGCATGGCAGGGCTGCAGTTCACGGTGGCTGCAAACAGCAAGGAAAAAACCAGCAAAAGAGCGAAACACACCTTCTTCCTGCCATTACATCACATCCCGGCTCCACCCCTATGTGGGTGGAGCACTGACAGCATCAGTCCAAGCACTAGACAATGAACTAATCACAAATGCACACTCATGAGGCCTGGGGGCCACAGACATAAACCATGACATTTCACCCCTGGCCCCCAGGACTCACGTACATCCTTTACACAAAAGACATTTAGTCCATCTCCAAAAGTTGCCAAAGTCCTAAACAGCTTCAGCATTGCTGAATAGTCCAAGTCCTAAGTCTCCTCCAAGATCTATGGCAAACTCTTAACTGTAACCCCCTGTACAAATGAAACAAGGTTAAACATTTCTGAAATGCAAAGGCACAAGAGAAACATTACCATTCCAAAAGTTACAAACAGGGGAATTTAAAACATTGGAAACAAAGAAAGTCCAACACCCAGCAGGAGGTTAAGTCCTAGAGTTCCATGCTCAGCATCTGAAGCAATCTGGTTGCAAGCTCCAAAAGGCTTTGGTGATTCCACCCCCATGGCACTTCCAGGGACTTCAGCTCCCGCAGCTTTTCTCTTAAATCCTCTCTGCTTGCTTTTTGCAGCTTTCCTTGGGTCATCCACGTTCCTGGATTTTCCAAACTTCTGGGGTCTCCACTGCACCTTGGGCTTCACCTTAACATCTTCACAAATTGCCCTCTCAGGGGCACACTGCTTGGCCTCCCAGACCCTTTGCAAAGAGATAGAAGCCGTCTTACCCTCAGAATTGGTGCATTTTCCTCGCACCTAAAATCAGCACCTTGTGGATGCCACCAAGATTTAGTGCTAACTGGAGCAGTAGCCAGGCTTTTCTCTCTCTTGGCTGTAGGGATCAGTTGCCTGGATTGCAGGGCTCTGTTTACCTGATTGTAAGGAAAAGCTTCTCTATGTTGCCACCATTCTAGAACCTCATGTGGCCTCTGTCACCATTCTGGAACATGGTGCTCTGCAGCTTTCTCCTCTGAGCAAATTCTTTTATCTTTCTATCTCTCCTCAGCAATCAAAGTCTCAAATCTGTCTTTACAATCCACAGCATTCCTGGAACTTTCCTTCTGGTCAAACTCACAGTACTGCAAATTATCCTGCTGGGCTCTTTGTTCTTGATTTGCAACATAAAGCTGACTAAAAGCCCCCAACAATAGCCATGCCACAGCCTCAATATTTGA
Organism: Cavia porcellus; assembly: GCF_034190915.1. Taxonomy (NCBI): domain Eukaryota; kingdom Metazoa; phylum Chordata; class Mammalia; order Rodentia; family Caviidae; genus Cavia; species Cavia porcellus. The sequence continues at coordinate 5,222,418 of NW_026947506.1, forward strand.
TTGCTTTGAAATTTCCTTTTCTAGATTAATCAGTCCATTGTCCTTTGTTTCAGTCTCAGGCAAAGTCTCTGGGCATGAGCAAAATGCAGACAAACTTTCTGCCAAGCCATAACACACATCTTGGGGGGTCCAACAACCAATGCAGTCCTTCTTCCCAGCAGAAACCTCCCAAGCCTGGTCTTTACCATCAGCCTTCTTGTCTCCTGAGCTATGACCAGGATCTCCACTACAGAACAGCCTAGGTTGCTCCATCTCTATGCATCTAGGCAACATGTCTGGCCTTTCCAAACTCTGCCCACAAGCCATTTCCAAAGTCTCTCAAAAAACATGGTCAGGTATGGTTACAGCAAACAACCCCACTCCTGGTACCAAATTCTGCCTTACTTTTTACTCTCGTCACTGAGACAAAATACCTGAAGCCCAAAGTTGGGAAAGGAAAGGTTTAGTTCTTACAGATTTTGGAAGTCTCAGTCCATGCTCAGTTGGCTTCAAGGCAGGGTGGCATGGTGAGGCCACAATTCATGGTGGCTGCAAACAGCAAGGTAGAAACGGCAAAAGAAAAAGATATACCTTCTTCCTGCCATTACATTACATCGTGGCTCCACCTCTTTGTGGGTGGAGCACTGACACCATCAATCCAAGCACTAGACAGTGAACCAATCACCAATGCACAATGCAAATGCATGAGGCCTGGGGGCCACAGACATAAACTATGACACTGCCAACCAGACAGGCGACTGTTTTCCGGTTAGTATTTTTATTTGAAACCTGGTACACTTGAATTCTGTACATACAAATCCATTCTAAACCTGCATCTCATTCTTTGGGAATCACCCACACGCAACACTTGGAGTCCTGTGGCCACACTGCTACCACATGTCCTGTCTGCTCCACTCCCAGGTACTGATAACTGCTATTGAAGGAGACTCTCCGACCTGCAGCCAACAGAGACAACCAGCAAGATTCATGTTTCCAGGAATCCAGACTAAAGTTCCCCAAGGGCCCCGCTGGCCTCTACGGCACATGTCAGTGGAAAGCCGGCCACAGCAGAATTGAGGCATCCTGGACATGCTGGAGCAGAGGAAATTATTAGTAAAGGAATACCAAAAAATACAGCTGGAGGACTAAGGGACCATGCAGTCCCCAGGGGTCAGGCAATGCCCTTCACTCTCCACTTCTGGCTAGGATCTCCAGGATCTGGCTAGAACACCCCACTCAGGTTCCTCAAGGAAACTGCTGTGTCATTCCAGAGGAGACTCCCTTTAGTTCAAGCTCCCCTGGGTGAGTGTCTTTCCCTTGCAGTTCAGTGGCACTGGCATAAAAAGTGCTTGGCTGCTTCTGAGGCACTGAGATCTCCAGAACACCCCCACACCTTCTTGCACAGTGGGAAGAGACGCATGAGTTCCGCATCCCCGTAATGCAGTCCCACCTAGCCTACAGCCTTGATGGAAAGGAGACAATAAGAAATCTCAAAAACTTAGGCAAACCTAATGGCCCTATGCAAGAAGAGCACCCGTGAAAATGTGTTATACACTTCATGCTCCCAAATTCAACATAGCCTCAAAACAAGCCCCCTTTCTCCCTAAAGATGCAGTATCTGTGCACCACATTCTAAAAGGGCATTATGCAAGCAAACACCGTGCCGTATTTACATATAGAGCCAGGAGTAATAGCAAGTGTATGTTTTTATTATTTAAATAACATGGGCCCCACAGGTATGGTTTTCCTGCTCCAAAGTCAGTATTTCCCCATGCTTCCGTCACTTCCCAAGGGCGTCTGCTTTCATGTCACCTGGCTTGTGCACCCTGCCTTCACTGATGTCTCCCCTTCCTCTGGGTTTTATTCTGATGGGGACCCAGTGCCAGTCCCCTGACGTCTTGCAGACTCTATGGCTGCAGGTTTTGGATTCAAGTGCTGCTTTCTCTGAAGAAGCCTGGCCTGGCTGCACAGCGAGCACTCAGAGGCACAGAGGCCTTCAGCTCTCCAAGCAGCCTGCACGGTCTGGGTTCCTGTGCCAGGCCCAGCTCCCGGGGCCACAGCCCCCAGCAGCTCCCTGCAGCTCCAGCCCCTCACCTCCCTGCTCTGCTCAGGGCCGCACCTCCCCTCACACCCCATACCCCCTAGTTCCTCCCCTCATAGAGCCCAGCCCACTCAGATTACATCCCCGGGGCCTGGAGTCCTTTTCAAAAAGTCCTACTACATCTCGTCTTGCTTTTTAACAAGCACGATTCTCTCCCTGAGTGAGGCTCTGCTTCCAGCACCCCTTCAGGAAACGAGGCCATACTGAGGAGGTCAGGGGTCTTCACCGTCCCTAACCGTCCTCCCAGCTTTCCCCTCAACTCCTGCCCCCCACCCCCGCCTACCTGCTCAGCTCCTCCAGGTCCCCCAGAATTGGAGGTCCGCACTGCTGGGCCGTCTCCTCACCATAGCCCCTCCTGCTTCCTGGAATACCCCATCTTTCCAGCTGTCAAATCCCAGCATCCTTCTCAACTCAGCTGCCTTCTCTGAGACTCCCCAGTTCCGGGTGCCAAGCAGGAAGTACAGGCTGCCATCCCCCAGCTCCTCACCTGCCACGGCAGGAAGCAAAGCACTTCTTCCTGTCTTGGAAACAGAGAACGAGGGCTCTCAAGAAACCAGCTCCCAATTCCTCCCCAACACGGGAATCAGGGAGAGTCTCAGCCGTTCAGCCTGTTTTCCAACTGGGGTAAGAAACATCTCTTGTCAATGCTAAGGATTCCTGGTAAACACAGGGACCCTGAATTCCACTGCTGAGAGGACACACACACAAGGAACTCAGGGTGTGTCTGACCATCCAGATCAGTATCCCAGTGCTTAGGCTGCAGCCAAGAAGCAGAAAAAAAGAGCCTGGAACCGTGGCCATGGGCCTCAAGTCCTGCTGCACTGACCGATTGGGGAGGAAGTTGACCTGGTATCCAACATTTCCATGTCATCTGAATTGTGTTCTTACCCAGAGGTGTGTCAAGCTCTGCTCTAAAATCAGAGTGCAAAGCACTCATTAAAAGAATTTGGTCCCACCAGCCACTGTTTACTAAGAACAGTGAAAAACATGTGCAAACAGGTCATTGGTACCCATGGAAACAAATGCTCAGGGCTCTCATTTGCTGTTGGTATCAGTAGCAGTCGTCTTCCTGGACTTTCCTTCATGAACGCTTGGAGAAACAATGAGAAAGTGTTCACAAATACATGAAAGGCCAGGAAAAGGGTACCAAATCTGGGTACTGAGCTGTTTTGAGCTCTTTCTGAATAGCATAGATATAATTAATATCTGTCTGTATCAGTTAGCTATAGCTGCATAACAAGTCACACCAAAATCTATAACAAGTAACAGCTGTGCATGACTTCTTACAAGTCTGCAGAATGGCTAGGTTGTTGGCTGGTCCCAGCTGGGCCCATGCATGCCTCTGTGTTCAGCTGGCCAGGCAGCTGGGGCCTTCTGATTTGCAGCAATCTCAGCTGAAACTACACTGCTTCAGGCGAGTTTTCATTTTCCAGCAGATTAGTCCTTGTCCTTGAGGACAAGGAAGCAACAACAGTTCAAGGGGAGAAGTGGAGCCTGTGAGGGCTCTTGAAGCTTGAAACTAATACACTGTCACTTGCGATACTTTCTTTTGGCCAAAACAAGCCATAGGCCTGCCTGGATCTCAGGGGTGGGGAGTAAATGCCACCCCTTGATGGGAGGAGCTGCGGTCACGTTGAATTTACTGTATGGCACTAATCCACAGGGCAAGGGGCTGCTTCAAACCCATTCAACAGTTAAGTCCCGACTTCTATGATTTATTACGATCTCCACACTTGGGGTAAGAAACCTGATGCTCCTCGGAGAAGTTAAGCAACCTGAGAAGGCCAGAGAGCTGGGAAGCAGGTGAGCCGAGCCTGGAAGAGGCTTCCCTGGACATGTCCAGCCAGGGCCTCTCTCCCGTCCGCCAGGAGCCCTGCCAGCTCTCGGCGCTCTGCAGTACTGACTTAAAGAAGCAAGTGTGTGTGATGCTGGGTGGTGACCAGGAACACCGCAGCAGGGAGGGCCAGGCAGTGCCCCCTGGACACCCCTGGGTCTAAGAGCTCCGAAGCCTTTTCGTAATCTGAAGAATGGTGATCACAGACTTCCCTTGCAGGCTGTGTGAAGGATAAATACACTCTGGACCACTTGGCCTCAGAGTCGGGGCCTGCTAAAGGTCAGGTGTTTGACCTCAGGCAGGTCGCTCTGCCTCCTGACATCTTGGTTTTCTCAACTGTAGAATGGGTAAAACAAGGATCCTTGTCTCCAATGGCTGCTGTGAGCACTGCATGAATGAACATCTGAAGGATGCTTACCATACCTGGAACCTCATCACTGTGTATAATAATCAGCACAAATATGCACACGTGTCCACAGGGCTGCAGGACTAGCAGCGGTCGAAGTCAGTGTGCTGGGCCCTGCAGGCACGCAGAGAGCTCTTTACCCACATGTCAGCGCTGTTTGAGAAGGAAGACCTTCTGCCCAACTCCGAGGGCGAAGACAGAGCCCTGAATGTGGCTGTCCTTGGAGGTACTCTGCCCTCTGCGGATACCATCGTCAGGGTACCTGAAGTGCACAGCTCGGGGGTCTGCTCACGCATCACTGTTAAAACTAAGCGGAAGGCATTATTGGGAAGAACTCCAGCCTTTACGTGCTCACTCATATGCGTACAAGGTATACATGTATATACGCACATGCAACCACGTATGCAGACAAGTACACAGAGTCACGTGCCCACGGGGCACACACACAGACAGGTGAACATGTACGCACCAGCGCACGCGTTTCTGATGGGCACTTGGTTGTATCTGAGACACAAATATTCAGGAAACGATCACTATCATGGGGCTGGATTGTGTCTGCAAAACTCATGTGCTGACGTTAGAACCCCAGTAACTCCGTGTGGCTGTACTTGAAGACAGAGAGTTTAAAGAGGAAGTTGCAGTAAAATAAACTCATATGAGTAACAGTCATAAATATGGTAAGCATATAAATAAAAATAGAAAGGTTACTGCAGTGAAAGCTCCATTGCCACAGACGCCCACATAATACCCTCCTTGCTTCAAACACCCTTATCCTATGATTCTTGTCACTTTCCAAAGCAGTTCTAGAAGTCTCCTTTCATGTCTTTACAAGGCGTGATCAAAAATGCAGTGAATGCTGCCGCCCGGTGCCGCCCAGCAGAAAGGTGGGCTCATAAGCACAAGGTCGTTCACCTCACTCACCAGGTCTGGCACCACGCAGCTTCTGGCTTTTCCCTGAAGTCAAAATGACCATGTCTTAAATCCATTAGGGACGTCGGGGCAGCCAGGACAGCTCAGCTAAAAATACTCACAAAGAGGACTTCCAGGACTGCTCCCCCAAATTGGCAAGGAGGATGGGAGGTGTGTTCCAAGCAGAGGAAATATTCTGGAATGTTCCAGAGGGATTAATGGCAACGTGTCTTTTACTGTCATAATTGTTAAATGAAAATACTCACCGTATTTTTCTCATACTATGTAGAGATTGGCCCTATTCCAATGTGGCATCCCTTGTGTGTACCCCAACCCACAGAGAGACCACTGTGAAGAAATAAGATACCAGCTGCAAGTTGACACAAAGGCCCAGGAGAAACCACTTCTGCCAAAGCCTCATCTCAGGCTTTCAGTCCCCAAAACTGCAAGAAATAACATCTTGCTGCTAAGCCACCCAGCCTCTGCACCTAGTTATGGCCCTCGGAAGACTAACAGGGCCCCGGTTAGTACACACCTCCCTCTGCTGGGCTGAGAGCAGGAGGTTAGAGCAGTCTGTGCACCTCTGTATGCGTCCTGTAGCTCGTACGGCACTTCACTTAAGTACGAACACATAGACGTGTTTAGGGTTAGTGACCCAGGTGTTTATAAGGTTAGAAATCTAACAGTTCCTGTGAACCAGAAGCCTAGGAGACAAGCTTTATCACGTCGCTCAATAGCATCTGAGAAAACAAACTCTATCTCTGGCATCAACACAGTCACCTAAAACCCATGTCCTCCAGCTAATTTGCACTTTGAACAAGCGTCCCCAGGTCCTCTCCAGCAAGCGTCTCGAGGCGTGTTAAAATGATGCACATCATGACTCAACTTGTTGCAGCTGTGGAAGGTGAGCCAGGGACTTGCTGAGGAAGAAGAGTGTGAATAAATTATCCCGCAAGAAACGGATGACAGCAGGCAGCAAAGAGAAGTCGTGGTGCTTTAGAAAGAAAAATAAAACCCAGCCTCACCTTTCTCACTCATCACAGAACGGAGAGCTTTTCAATCACTGCGAGCAGGGCGTCATGAACTTTCTCATTTCGTCTTCATTTTAATAGACTGTGAAATTTGCATTTCTCCAGGTCACCTTCTTGCCTGCCAGATGGATCTTGAAGCACCGCGGTCGCGCTGATGTTGGGATAAAACCCCAAGCCGACCAGCTTTTTATACCCTGGCCTCTGCTGACCACGGATGCTTCATGTGGACCAGTGCGCTAGATTTTTACCTCCTTATTTATATTTTCTTTATTTTTTACTTGAAATTTGTTCTTATAATTAAAAGATATGATGCATAATAGTTTTAAAACATTTAAAAGCACTTTACAAAAATATCAGCATTGAATTTCTCCACCCCTCCTAAGTCCAAAAGACTGAGCTGACCAGCATTTGCCTTGGGGTCTGCATGAATCCATCCTCATGCTGTCTTGTGACTATATGAGGATTGTGTACACACGCACACATGCATGTACACACGCACAAACACGAATACACGCAAATACACACTCATGCATGCACATGCAAATGTCGTTCCCCATTTGTCATGATTTTATAGAAGTAGGAGGACACTATCCACATGATTCTGTGCCTTGATTTTTGTATTCAGTGACCCTTCAAGGTCGTCCAGGGTCTCCATCTTTCTCTGTCTCTCTCCTGTCACACACACACAAACACACACACACACGCACACACACACATACATTGTTTCTTTTAACAGCAGCATAAAATTTGACGTAGTGTTCTGTGACCCAATAAACCTTCCCCCTTCTGGTTATATTTATTTTTTTTTAATCCTTCTGTGTTTTGCTTTAGGTATTATAAGTATTACTGTGGTTTAAATTCCCAAAAGTCAAAATACAGAGATATTTTCAATGGTTAATAGTAGTTTCCTAAAATATGATAAAAAAAAAAACTTTACTGTCCATCAGTAATGTATTCCCCATACCTAAGCTCCTTCAGAAATTATCTAGCTAGAGGATACACTAAGATGTGGGAATCCTTGATCCAGGCAGGAAATTGGCCATTTGTGCCGTATGTAATTCGGATTTCCAGCTACCTACAAATGCCTCACAGTTTTCTTTTAATTTAAGCTAGTTTCATTTGTATCTTTTCATTTGCAAGTGAAAGGGGCCTGAATAATACATCACCCATTCTGCTGTGCATACGCAGTATTTTTGTTATACAGTCTGAGTTTCCCCCTTTCAAATATGCTCCTGCCCAACAATGCTACAATTATCCCTCTAAATGTTCACCCAGATTTTCCAACTGCCAAGTAGTTTTTCCTACTGGTGCACAGCTTGAAATACGAGCTTTTGCATTTCTCGAGACTGGAAGGCATCAGGCATAATAAGCCTGAATCATGATCAAGGTCTTGTTCACTGTATTTCACCTAAAAGGGGCTCAGACAAGAATTGTTGAGTAAAAGAAAATATATGAACAAGAAGGGGAGAGCGGGGAGAAGGAGGGAGGAGGGGGGAGGAGGAGGGAGGAGGGGGGAGGAGGAGGGAGGAGGGGGGAGGAGGAGGGAGGGAGAGGGGAAGAGGGAGAGGGAGAAGGTCAAGCTGCAACAAAGCAAAAAACGGTCAAAATGTGTTTCTAATCATTCAGGAGAAGTCACTGTTTCCTCTGTTACCTGAAGTGGTGATGGTGGTCCCCGAGTCCTCACTTTCAGGCTCGCTGAGGTTGTGGGGGCCTCCCCCTTTCTATGCTGGACTGTTCTGCTGTATCCTCATTTCTCTTTTCAAAACCTGTAGCACGGGAGCTGGGGGTGTCTGAATCTGTAATCCCCGGACATTTACTTACTAGTTGGCTCACCTTGGGAACGTTGTCTGCAACTGTACATTCATTCTTCCCAGTTGTGAAGTGTAGCCAACAGTCCCTCTCTTAACCATTGGCCTGCGGCTTCCTTAGGAGGGAGGGGTCAAAGGACCTGGCCAAGAGCACGGCAAGATAAGCCCGTGTGGATTTTGTCTGGCCGTTTTCCCCCAGATTCCTTTGACTGGTCCATAACAGCACATTTTGAAAAAGAGAAGAGATGCTGGAGCCTGAGGCTGTTTGTATACATCTTGTGTCCCAGCTCTTTCCTCTCACTTGTGTTTATTGGAGCCCACAAAGTGCCAGTCGGCTGCTCCCTGTGTGCCATGAATGGCCTTCTAGGAATTGGCATCCTTTCATTCCTTGTGGATCCCACAAGTCCTTAAGAAATTGCAGGGGCTGGGGATTTAGCTCAGTGATGTAAGTGCTTACCTGGCAAGCTTGAGGTTGTGAGTTCGATCCCTAATACCAGAAGGAAAAAAAAAAAGAAAGAAAAGAAATTGTTGCATGATTTAACTAGAGAAAACAAGTAATTGTGGGAAAGAGAGACAAACGTGCCCTACAAGGGGTGTGATAAGGCAGCTGGGTATTATTAAACAGTGTGACTGACTGCCACGCTGTACAGAAAACAGAAAACGGGACTGGGGGTTTAGCTCAGCAGCATAAGCGCCTGCCTTGCAAGCAGGCAGTCCTGAGTTCGATCCCCGGTACCGATAAAAAGGAAAAAGACAAAAAAAAAAAAGAAGAAGAAAGAAAACAGGAGACACCTCTAGCATGAGAAGAGAAGTGAATAGCTCACATATTAGAAGCAATAATCTGAACTCTCCCAGGTTTAGCACAATAAAGATGTTATCAGTATAGTTCACATGTCACATCCAGTGAGGGTTCGGGAGATGCTCCATATTGCAACTAAAGAACCTCAGATGAGAGAGTCACCTCCAAGGTCATCAGACAGGGGAAAGGTTCCACGTTCGAAAAACATCAGTTGTTAGTCACTCAGCCCAGAAATGTTATACTTTACTCCCATGCCTATTTCATTGGCTACAAATAGTCTGTGGACTCCACTTAACCACAGGGAAGTTGGGTAGTATTTTCCACCAAATACTCAGAACAAGATGAACCAGGTCCTGGTGAGCACTGGCCATCTCTCCCACGGGCCTTTAGGGAAGTGTGGATCATAACATTCCCTGGGTCACAGCCGTACAAGTGAGCACTCCAGGACTACACCTGGGGACCATTTACGCCCAGTGTCTGTATAGTTTTTGTCACAGTAATGAATCTGGAAGGAGCTGCTCCATTTGAATAAGAAACAAGCAAAACCAAATCCTGTCTTTTGAGTTCAAGGTCCCCCAGGAAAACTAGAAAAGGCACGTGCAGAGCAGGTGAGGAGCGCGATGGAGATGATCTCATTCTGAAAATCTCCCTAAGCAAACTTGGTAATAGCTTGGAGATCATCCCAAGCTACCCCTAACAAACGCTTGGAAATTGCTTCTGAGAATCTCCCATGATTCATCTCACACTGCCATCTTCCGTGACACCTGAGACACAGTTCTCTGAGTCATTTCTAGCTGTCACCAGGTCTCCCTGGCCCTGCAGTCACCACACTCTGTTTCTGTGGCCCAGCCCGGCTCCTCCTGGGCTCAGGGCTGGCCTCTCTCCTTGCAGTTGTTCTGGAAGGAGCATCGTCTCTGCCAGCCAGAATCACCTGCGTCTTCTTGACTGCACATCTGAGGTGTTTGTCCATCTTGGTTTTCTGCACGGTCATTTCAATCTCTAGCCATAACATTTACCCCGGCTTCTGCTCTTAGGTCAAGAGCAGCACTGGACAAGACTCCGACATGGCCCTGCCCAGCCCGTTCTCAGCAACTCCTCCTGGACTGCTGCGGGAAGCTCTTCCCAGCCTCTCCACTCAGACGGGCTCCTCCTTCCATTCTCCTCCCCACCCCTCAGCTAGAATGGAAGCCACAGGACACCATGGTTAGAGTAACTCCCCAATCCCAGACATTTAGCTTCCCCAGGCTCCCTATCTACAGAAACAGGGCTGCACTGCTGGGGTCGTTGCATATTGCAGTAACATGCAGGGCACGTAGGACCAAGCTCCTCGCAAATGCTAGTGCTCCGTTCACCTTTCCTGTCACCGTCATCATCTTCTAGTCATCAGACCTCTAAGCCCAGAACTGGCCTTGCTTCTCCAGGTACACGGTTCTGAGGAGACTGTGAACCCCGCGGCTTCATACACCTCCACCCTGGGAAGGGCGAGATCCCCCTCCAGGATGCCCACAGGACGCACACTGGTGGATGAGCCCAAGACCCTGACCCCTGTGCTAGCTCCATCACGGTTGCCTAGCAACAGTTGGCCATTGGATTGCACAGCATGGCACAGAGACCCAGGAAGTTAGAAATCTCCACAAGTAAAGACAAGTCTGAGATGTGGAGAGAGAAAGGGGTGGAAGAGAGACGTGAATGCTCACACATGATCCAACCAAGGTGGCTGTGCAAGCCTTCGCAGCATGTGGGATGTGGGATCCATCCCTGAGGTGGATCCAACCACAGCCCTTGCCCTACAAGGATTCTGAGTCTTCTGTCTAGAAGGGGTAAAATTCCTGGAAGCCCCAAGGGGAAGTTTTGAGACTGTACAATACACCACTGCATTTGCCATGAACATTTGCTGCAACAGAACTGTTTCTGCCTCCGTTCCACCTGCCCTGGGGATACATGGGAACAAGGGAGACGGGGCTTGCTCTCATGGGCTCGCCCTTTAGCAAGAGAGACAGATCACAAACAGATAAAGATATAAATAAGTAATAGAGCTTCAGAGAAAGGGAAGATCTACAGAAAACATACAGCAGGGTAATGAGCTGGAAAAGGACACAGAGAGATAAAGGAGGATCGCTCAGAGGGTGGAGGGCATGGCCCGGGGCCACTGGGAAGATGCAAATGCTCACAACCCAAATCGGAGTGTGTGAGACAAGGTCACACAAAACAGGTAGTGTAGAAAGTGGACATGTGCTGGCACCAATAGGAGCTTGGCAAAGGATGGGTGTTATTGTGTTAGCATCTACTGAGTGCCCTCAGGGGTGAGTCAGGTACAGAGCCTTTGGGCTCAGGGGAGCAAAAAGAGCCAGATGATAGGAATCCAAACTGGAGGTGCCTCTTCCCAGGGGAGGGCCCTCTGAGCTGTCCCCAACTGTCAGATGACAGGGCTGCGTGGGCTGCCAGGATCCCTGTGCAGGGGGTTGGTTGGGAACCAAGCGGTCTGTTCTGTTCTCTTGTCAGGTCACATATAAAGAGGTATTGATCTCAGAGATGGGCGTCTCTGGCTTTGGTGTAAGCGAAGTGCCTGAGGACAGATGGTTGTAACTGAGAACAGAGGCGTGCGGCCACCTCGGTGGGCTGCCGAGTGCTCTGCAGACGCAGTCACAGCCTGAGTGGCTCCAGAACTGACATGAAAAGGACCAGGCCAGAACTTCTGGTGAGGTCAGGACCCTGTCCAGCTACCCCAGAGCCTTTGTTCTATGTAACTGTGTTCTTTGTACCGATGAGGAAACCTGAGCTCCAAAGAATCGGGTGGGTCCTCTCGGGCTGGGGTTGGATGCAACATTGTCTGCATTTCTCACTCAGCAGCTGGAGCCTTTCACATATTCAGCGAGTGGAGTTGAATCTCGCAGCAGAACCACATAATACATCGGGTCCAGGCAGGACACCGGCCAGCAGCCACATGAACTCTGAACATCTTTTTCAAGAACGGCATTGTGAATTCCACTCACTGCCCGGTTCCATCAGGCAAGGGCAGGAAACTTCAGAGCCCTTGGAGAGAAGGCTTTGAGAAGCAGACAATCTACACAGATCCTTCTTTTGCAGCTTCGGTGATTGAAGCCCCTCAGTCTTGTGGGTCTTGGGGCTGTCCTCCCTCCATGACCCTTTCCAGTTCTGAGGTTCTAGGTGGGGTCTCACTCCTTGAAGCCCATAAGCACCTGAACAAATCCTCAGATAATGTTTCTGCTATCATAAGATTTTAGTTGATCAACCTGAAAAAGTATAGTTGTCATCCCATCCAAATGCCCACTTCACAGATGGGAGAATTTGGGCAGAATCACAAGCACCTTCTTAGTGCTGTGTGCTTTTTTCGATGCCTCATTGGATGAATTTGGAAGTGAGATCTAGCTTTGACCTGCCCCAGGGGAAAGGTCCTTTCCTTATATGTGCACTGCCTTGCTTGGGTCTCCGTCCAGCCCGTAGTATCTGGTCTGATGGCTCGGGAGCTACCCCTGCACCTACGGCGAGGCAGCAGAGGAGGAGCAGGGCTTTGAAGTCAGTGCGGTCTGCACTGGATTCAGCTCTGCCAAGGTGAACAGGTGACCTTGGGCAAAGGCCTCAGCTTCTCTGACCCTCAGTCTCTTCCTGTAGAAAATGGGGAGAACAGTGTGCACTGTACCGGGCGGCCATGGGAGGGACTGAGTTCCAGCACATAGAGCACCAGTGGGTGCTAAACGCACAAGAGCCAGCTCTGGCTGTAATCCCGCACTACTGAGACTACAGCTGTGCCTGTGGGGCCAGCCTGGAGCCAGAGGGAGAGACTGCAGGGCTCGCCCCAGGAGCATCCCTGCCCTTGGGCTGGTCACGTGCTGTGCCCTTGCCAGTCGCTCTTTAAGAGGAGCCAATTTCACACTTCCATGTAGATCCACACTCCAAATTGTGTTGGTTTTAAAATAATGAATAGTGGCGTGATTATCCCCAGTGCTCTCCAGGGCGCTCTGTGCTAAATGTGTTCCTTTTGCATTAGCAGAGCTTCCCTGCATCCCCTCCACAGGGCCGTGACCAGCAGAAAGGCACCGGGAAAAGGAGGCCCATCCACCCTGGCCCCATGCTCTGCCCATGAAAGCGTCCAGGGAGCGGCCAGCAGGGATTCTGATGCCCAGAGAATAGGGACGAGCTCCAGCAGGCTCCAGAAGCCAGGGGAGGGAAGGGGAAGAGCTGGTCTCCCTCAGCCCTCTGTGTCTCCGACTCTCAGTAAAGCGCACCAGCCAGCTGGACCATCGAGAAAGCCAGGAGGGAAGAGAGCACATGGCCATGGCTTCTCGTGTAAAACACATCGGCAAAAACCTGCCTGTGGATTGAAGAGCAGGGAAGATCACACTGCTCAGGTGAGACAGTGGGGCTGTTTCCAGGAATGTCAGAAGCATAGTCCCTGCCAGAGCCACAGCAAGCCAGGGCTGCACTGGCCCCTCCCAGCTGCCTCAAGTGCTGTGAGCTCCACAAAGCTGCTATGTCTCCAGATGACCTGATAATGAGGACAAAGCACGCCTCATCACGGGCTTCTGTTGTGTTCAGGAGAGGAAACAGAGCTTGCAGCAGGGCAGAGAAAACAACATACCAAGTCTCAGGTGAGACACAATTGCCAGCCCTTAGCCTAGATCGTGACTGTGCATACTGGTCAAGCTGAGGTGGCCAGTGATTCCCACCACCCTTCCCAAGAGGAAGGATAGCAGACAGGTAGAGGCAGCTCTAATGTTCCAGCAACCTGTGACCTCTGACCAAACCCCACCTCCCAACACCAAGCCAGTGCTGCCATCCCATACTTCACCCATGAGGCTTCGGGGCCACAACCCTGAGTTAGCTCCACTGTAGCAGCCCAGAGATGCCTGATAACCGTCGCCCCAGAAGTTCATCGTGGGTTAGCATTATCATTTCCGTAGGTTCCACGGAATTGGGAAGTGCTGGCATGTAGCCACTTGCCCTTCCTATCATAAATATGTGCTGCAATCTGCACACTGAGCACTAAGCACTGAGGATCTGGGGGGGGGGGGAGGAACCGGAGCTCAAAAGCTGGTGGAACATCATCCTGACAGAGTCTTGGCAGAAGATAAGTGGTGTGCTCGAACTGTTTACTTCTAGGAGAACTTGAGGAGTAGACTATTTGCAGAGATGTAGGTAGGGTTTAGAGAAAATAAAAACAAAGGATGGAACACTGTGTCATTTGGTCAGTACCAGCTTGATGAGCTTTCAATCTACAAAGCTGAGACACAGTCAGAAGACCATGATGGCATTTGGAGGGAGCTGTGGCTTGAGAGAAAGGGTACAGCCTGCTTACAATGGTGCCCCTGCAAGGAGAGGGCAGAATGAAGGACTCTGTCCTTCTCTCCAGGTTGGACAAGCTCAAACCCCAGCCAGCCCTCAAGGGAACACACTGAGCACAGGAAGCCCCAGGTCTTTTCCATTTTGGAATTCACTCTCCTCTCTGAATCTAGCTCGCTTGGTCCTTGCACTGGGAATGCATTTATTTCTTACTGCTGACATACTAAATCAGCAGTGCCATCATGAATTAAAACAGCATAAATTTGCTGTCTTTCAATTCTGGAGGACAGGAGCCTCATCTGTACCTTCAGGAGCCAACACCAAGATGCTGGAAGAGCTGTGCTCTCCCTGGAGGCTCCAGAAGGAATCTCTTCCCTTCCCTTTTCAGCTCCTACAGGCTGCCAACTCCCTTAGCTCACAGCGCCTTTCCTCAGCTTCAAAGTGAGCAAGATAATGCATTCTGTGCTCTGGATTCTTTCACACTGGATTGTGTAGCGCACTGTGCCCTGTTCTGAATTACTCCCTTTAGGCTGTGCCTTGCCCCGAGTGACTCCATGCTGTAAGGTCTCACTTTGCTCCACTTTGTGTCCAAAAGCTGAGGCAGACTGACTTGGTCACTTGTCTATGAAAAGATTGTGGTGGGACCGAGAGACACTGAAGCCTTTATTGTGGGCACGGGAGGGCTGCAGAAGAGACATAGGTACCCTCAGTGAGAACAAAGAGGTGGCACTACCTTTGTCAGGTCTGCCTGGGGGAGGAGTTTAGGAGGTGGACAAGATGACCTATCAACAGCTGATTTGAAGAAGCATCTGTGTGTGCAAAACAGGGAACAGAAAGGTTTACTGGACGCTGGGGACGGAGCGAGCTTGGGTGGGTGGTTGTGGAGTGTTGGGATTGGAATGGGCTCAGCACATGCTCAAAAAGTGAGCAGGAGGTTTATTTCTGGAACTAGGGGAACACAGAAGTTACTCTTGGAGAGGTAAGTTGATTCTCTGGGCCTGGTACAAGTTGGGTGGATATCATGTTAGAGATAGCTTAGCCCCAGGCTAGCAGAATCTATCAGTCTGTGCAAACAGATCAACATAGATGTTGGAAACACCAAACTTGTCAAAAAGGATACCTCCAGCTGCCCAGAACAATCCTGAGCAAGCCAAGTGTGGTGGAGCACACCTGTAATCCCAGCACTCAGGAGGCTGAGGCAGGAGAATTGCTATGAGTTTGAAGCTAGCCTGGGTTACATAAGCCAACTCAAGGTCAGCCTCCCAGAGCCTCACAAAGTCATAAGTGGGGCTTTTCTGCAGATTTCTGGATCTAGAAAGTGGCGCTAGATCCATGATGCAAAGCTAAGATCAAATGCACTAGGACTAGGGATGTGAGTGCTGCCTGCCCTGAGTAGTCTGGATAAGATAAAAAGGTCAGAAAGACACTTTTAAAACCCCTTGTTGCTTTTGCTACCACACAGGTGCCATGAACATTCTCCCCTGCAGTGCTCCTCTGTCAAGTCAGCCTGTCTTAAAGCTTGTCAACTACGGTATGAAACATCTAGGAGTTGTGAGCTACATAAACCTTTCCTCTTCTAATTTTGGGTGTCAGGTATTTTGTCTCTGCAATGAGAGAAAAGTAACTAGACAGAATTTGGTACCAGAGAAAAGGGTTTGTTGCTGGGACTATACCTGACCATGGGATTCAGGAGCATTTGGGACTGGATTCTGGAGAGAGTTTAGAAAGATTTAGAGATATTGGCTAAAAAGGTAGATCTGAAATGTCTTGGGTTGTACTTGATGGGAGAGTCTAGTCAGAGCTCAGAAGACCTGAAAGCTGATAGAAATCTTGCCAGTAAAGAGCAGGCTTGGGAGGTTTTTGCTGGGAAGAAGGACTGCACTGGCTGTTGGAGTCTAGACAATGTGAGTTATGGCATGGCAGAAAGTTTGTCTGCATCTTGCTCACATGCAGAGACTTTGCCTGAGATAAAGGGCAGCAGACTCATTAATCTGGCAGAAAAGGTTCGAGGCAAATCTCAGTTTCTGATGAACTTTTTACTTCAATCAGTATTCTTTTCAACTCTAGAATTTCCAATTTGTTTGTTTTTGTAATTTCTACTTCTTCACCAGTATTATTTCACTCACATATCATTTTCCTGTTTTCTTTTAGTTCTTTGTATATGACTTTCTTTACCTTTGTGAATCTATTGAATATAATTATTTTAAAGTTTTACATACAAGTTCAGTATCTGGGTTTCTTTATGGATGATTTCTGTAAATTAATTTCTTTTCCCCTTAGTGGAGGCATCTTTTATTATTTCTTTGGATTCCTATAGTTTTTTTTTTTTTTTGAAAGCTGCACATTTAAATACATGATGTGATAATTCTTAAAATCAGATTCTCTTTCTGTTGTAGTCAGGGGTTGTGAGGAGAGCAGTTAGAATCAGGACATGGAGTTTACATTTTTATGATGATCTCCCAGAGTTAACCCAAGAAAATGCACAGTTCACAACACTAAAGATATAGAATATTTAGCCAAGGATCTGAATCCCACAGCAATGTCCCACATGAGTCCAGATGAAGATGCAGAGCTCATGACAGTGCCTCCCATGAGTCCAATTGGAGGTCCAGAGCCCACAACAAGGTCTCACGCCAGTCTCTTTCATGGATCCATGCTGGGAAGTCCAAAGGTCAGTGGTGGAAGCCAGAAAGTCTATGCCAGCAGGGGGAAGGAGCTGTGCGGGTAGGCTGAGAGTTCTATGCTAGAGCCGAGAAGTCACACTCACAACAAAGACCAGGGCTGTCCTGAAAAGCACCACAGCCATCCTCAGCGATGCAGAGGCCCTGAGATCCTCTGATAATAAGCACAGTTAGGTACATGCCAGGAAGCAAGCGTGACAAGTTCATCCTGGAGACCAAGTGGCACACATCTTCCCCTCCAGAGCCAGGAAGCAATGCTTAATGTGAGACCAGAGCTTCTCCAGGAGAACCAATGGCTCAAACATCAACATGTAGGTGAATCCACAATGCCTCAACACCTCAACGCATAGTTTCTCCTTCTCCACGTCTCTATTTATGCTGGCAACTTTCCTCAATTGAGACATCTACGCTCAGCACTCTGCTGATTTAATTCAGCTGGCATTAAGTTGACCACCAGTTCTTAATCCATAACACTTTCTTTCCCACACTTGCTGTTTTGATTATTTAAGATTAAAATTTTCCACTTGCCTAATAGCTTTTCAAACTATTTTTGTGTAGGTTGTTGGCTGCGTGTACACCCTGAAACATTTGATTCTTCATTTTTTGTTCTGGTAAATGTTAGTGCAGGGAATTTCCTGACTGGATCTCCAAGACCAGCCCTTTGCTGGAGAGAGGGTAGAACAAGGGAAATAAAAATGATATGCCATTTTCCTCTATTGTGAAGCTTGCCTTTTTCTAGACTTAGCTTTGGGCTGTTTTCCTAGCTTGAATAATTTGGGATTCTTGGTGCCTGCTTGGTTCTCGGTGTTTGTGTGGAGGTGTGGTGGTGTCGCCCATCAAGCATTCCCGCAAAGAAGCAGTTTCCGGTCTCCTACTAGAATCCTGTAGGGACTGTGTGTCATAATGGCCTTGTCCTGCCTTGTCGTCCAACTCTCCACACTGTAATGCCTGACATACTTCATCACCCCCTGGGAGTGGCTCACGTGAGATCAGACTGATCTCACATAAGCAGATCCTGGGGGGAACGAGGTTTCCAAGGCCTGCATTTGTCTTCCATATACACCCCCCTTTCAGCCACAGTCTCAAGTTTCCTATGCCTAAGTCTTGATTTACAGATGCTACTGACAATACACCCACATCACAGCCCCAACACACCCACATCTCGGGCCCAATCAAGGGTTGCCACAAATCACACAGGAAAAATGCATTAGATATCAGACAAAACTTTAGGTAGTAAATTTTTACATTTACCTTGGCTGAAGGGAGAAATATTAAAGAGCATAGACATACACTGCTCATGGGCAATAGCTAATGGCTATGTAACTAGAAATGACAATTCGTGGGAATTAGTGACAAGAATCAAAGAAATCTAAGAGACATGTGGATGGGTCATTCAGAATGGCTCGGGGAGTCCTTTGCTTCACGTGAGTGATCAGTAGGGAATTCTTTCAGTACTAAGGATGACAGAACAGAATTGTGGATTTAGTGGATTCCTTTCTCACCCAAGCTAAGAGTCAGACTGGCCAGGGCAGCCAGGATGAAGGATACCGATGCGTTAAACAACAGGGGTTTGCCGTGAGCGACACTAACCAGACCACCGTTTCTTTATGTTTCTGCCGGCCAGTGATGGAGATACACTCTGAGCTTCTAATACAGCCGCACTCTGCAGGGAACCGGCTGATACTCGGGAGCTCGAGAACTGTAACGACTTCCTCCACCATGAGTAAAATTTTCACCGTGCTTGTGTTTGTGCTCCCTGGAGAGCCCTGGACCTTGGTGGTGGATCTGCCTTAATACCTTAATGCTTCTACCAGGAGCACTGTCCAGAGATTTGTGGAACACCTGATTTGCTATCCTGTTATTCTAAACGTTGTTTCTAACTATGGGCCTCATTTATACATTTTTCCAAAGTGGTTTTAGCAATATATGCTCCCACTGGAAGTAGACGAGAATCTCCATGGCTACATTTCCTTACTTGGACTATTTATTGTCAAATTCTATTTGTAAATTATTCATTTTCTAGTGAAACCGAAAATAAGAATACTTTATAGCTTCATTTTATCAGGATATAGCCTAAAAATCTCCTGAGAACACGCATAAGATGATACATGTGAAATGTTCACAGAGGTGCCATTCAGGTTAGCAAACAAATGAAGCAATACAAGAGATAATGAGGTGTAGTTACATTCACAGATGTAATCCTGGGAATCAATCAAAATACATGAATGGAGCTCAAGAATCTCTAATTTTGGTAAGTATTCCAAAGTAACTCCAATGGAAAGCCAGACTTGGAAATCATGTAGCATCATCAGCCAGCTTCCTTCCTTCGTAAACTAGAGGCAGACAGAAATTTTAAAACGGTATCACCCTGCATAATCGTAAGTTACCACATGAAATTTCTCACCATAAGTTTAAACAACTGTGGAAGTTACATTTCTTGAATGTTAAATTTTGGGATTTAGAAATAAGGCACACATTTTTACTGTGGTGATTTGATACCTCCATCATGCATTAAAAAACAAACTCTTTAATAGATTCCATATTTTCAATCCCTCTTCTTTTTTAAAATTTTTCATTATTTTGAAGGTAGTAAAATACAACAGAACAAGATTAACTGAGACAGTGCAGTGAAACTGGTACATAACTTCACAGCGGCTTACCAGGATAGCAGTAACAGGTACCCTAATACATCTCGTTATCTTCACAATAGTCGCCAGCTATCGAAAAATCAAACCAACTACAGAACATTACAGAACTTATCCAAACAGAATATTGAATAGAATGATCCAATTAATCAGAACAAACAAAACAGTGAAAATAATATTTGCCTTCAAAGACATGGTAGAAGGCACCCACATGTGCTATATTGCAGATGGTCATCCTCCCAAGAGACGCTCAGTCCTCTGGCTCCTATTGGCTAAGGGGCGGGGGAGATGTTTGATTCTCAGTCCGCACACCAGTAGATTCTCGGCTGCTTACCAAGGAGACGAGCGGGTTGCTTTCTTTGTCAGTACCTTAAGTTCCAACATTCAATCCCTATCTTCTTTAAATTTTATATTATGTCTATTTTATTCTCCCCTAAAAGTGTTATCTAAAAAGTAGATGATTTTACACTTGAAACTCATGTTAGTTGAAGTTTGATTTCTTTACACAAAACTTTAAGATTAAAAAATCTTATGGTTTGAATAATTACATTTATTTTCAGTTTATGAATGAGCATGTGTGTAATATATATATATATATAATGATGATATCTATTATTAAAGAAAAATTACATTTTCAATGGAAATGTAACTCTTCTCTTAACCAGATAGATAAATTTGATGAACATATATTACATACTGTTAGAGTGAGATAGCTTTTTATGTGTTTTAAATTGTATTTTTTCTTTCTGTAACAACAAAATATATCAAATAATTTACATTAAAAAGTGGGCATAATTGGAGGAAAAATAAATGAATTAGAGTTACGTATTGCACTGTGAATAAACCTCAGAAAAACATAATATTGAGTCAGAAATAATTGTGCAAAAATGTATGCATTATGATTCCACTCATATAAAATTCAAGAATGGAAAATCTATACCTGCTTTTAAGGAAATATCAGCAAGAATCAGAATAAATAAAAAAAGAGGAAGAGGAAGTTTGACGTAAAATTTAAAACTTTTCCTCTCCCAGAGTTCAGAATCTCCCGGCCATCTTGCCATGGGCACCTGTAGCATCAGTTTGGTCAGTGACATGCAAAGGGAATCAAGTGCTGTCCTCTAAGCAGAGACGGTGCAAGCTGCCCTGTGACCTCCGGTCTCTCCCCCTCACACACACTAGGAGAGCCTGCGTCCTGGCCCTCGTGACGCCCAGGAAGGGGCCTTTGGCCTGGAAACTCTGTTTTATGTGCTACGCTGCAGAGGCTTGCAGCTTAAACCAGTCTTCCCTGTCTAATATGATGGACTTTAATGATTTATTTATTTACTTTTGTGTGCACACTCAATTCTCCATTAAAAAATAAAAATAGAGCTTATGGTGAGGAGACTGACTTGCAGAATGAAATTACAGGTAACAAATCAGACATGCCAAACCATGCCACGCAGTCTCCTGACTCAAGTAACTTCAGGCACCTGAAGCCGAGCTGCTTTGGTTTTTGAATGAACACTACCTGTCAGAGGAACGTTTAGACCTTAAACGGGGTAACACATGCCCATGCCACTGACTTAATAAAATGCAAAATATATTGTGAATAGTAAATGAATGTTGATTGTCGTTTGCTTCTTTTAAGAAAGGAAGGAAGAGCTTTAGAACAGTAAAAGGCCTTTGGTTAGTTAGCTAAAGATTCTTTTGTGTCTTGACTCAGTGAAGACAAAAGGCAATGTAGGCAGAAAGAGCTAAAGACAAAAGTCGGCTGGAGACGGGTAGGATTCTGTTTTTCTTGCCTATTGTCTGGTTAACACAATACTGGGAATGTGCGGCTCAGCACAAAGGTGATGCCATCTTGCTGCTGATCATGGAAATCCAAAGGAAGACTGAGAGTGTGAATTTGCAAGGCAAAACCTTGACTGGAATATAAAAGAAAGTGGGACAAGGACTTTAGCTTGAGGAGGAGAGAAGCTGAGAAATCACAGCTCCAGCGGAGAAGGCCAGGCCATTTCCATGAGGTTGCTGGAGTGGTCCCTACAGCTGGAGGGGCAACTCTGGTCCTGCAGGATGACTGCTCGTTTGGGGGCGGTCTAGGATTTTGAGAGGTTTTGCTGGAATCCAGTGTGACCGCGGGACATGCAGGCACCCAGTCTGGGGGAAAGTTGGCAGCAGGATGTTCCTGAACATCTTTTATCTCAGCATCTTAGACTTGAAGTGTGTTGCAATAGCTTAGATGCATTCAGGGTTAATAAACCTTGTATTACCAGTTTTTACACAAGATCTCTTAAATGATTAAGCTGCCTGCATGCAGAGCCAAACCGGGTATGACTCAGAGATTTAAGGTAATAAAGGAGATGGGCCCAAAATGCAGGCAGAGAGGCCAAGATTAACCCTGCTTTTATTTATTTATTTATTATAATTATGTGTGTGTGTTGACATTTACTAGTACATGTTTGCAGTACATCATGGTTACATTCACTGTAGGGGATTGGTCCATGTGCAAAACACATTTCAGCTCCCTCCTTTCCCCTCCCCTCCACCCCCTTTTATTTTTCCAGCATCAGATTTATTTATCCGTTTTACATTATTTTTAAGACCTGATGAAGTTAATTATCACTATCCGGCTTTTAGTTACCCATTGGGCATCGGTAACTCCAAGAGAAAAATCAGTGTTCTTTGTTTTTAGCAAATGCAGCTTTTAAATACTTCTTTGCCTCAGGAGAAAACACAAATCATGCTTTTACTGAGCAGCAAGCACAGGTCGGGAGCGCAGGTAACTCCATGGCTCTGGCGTGGTGACCGCCGGCCGCTCATACTCGTCCAGTTTATTCTTGGAGACACGGTGGCGGTGGCGTCCTGGCCTTAGTGACTGCACCAGGCTGGTGAGGTTGATGCTACTGTTTGGGAGAGCGAGGAAGGAGAGAACACACTCCTGACCGCCAGGGAGGTCCTGCCTGGACCTATCCTTCGCCCCTGGTGGGGGTCTCTGTCCCAGGGCCCCCTGAATGCCAGGAAACTCACAGTGACTAAGGCCAGCTGCTGTCAGCTGGTTCGTGTCTGCGGTTTTGCTGGACAGGACCAAAATGACTGTGCCTCCGCTGGCTTTCCTGGGCCAGGCAGCTCTTCCTCCCTAAGGACGGGGTCACATCCTTCACCCAGGAGCCCACTGTTTTTCTTAATGCTAATGAAACAATTCTGAAGCGTCCTATATTTACCAAAGCCAGGAATTACAGAGCAAAGAGAATGAAGGAGGTTTTTGTGTACTTGGACAAGAAACCTTATCCTCACCTATCCTGAGCCCCAGGGGTGCTGGGGGTTACTTACAGACACAAGCGATCCAGAGGGACTGTTGCTTTTCCTAGGAAACTGCTCACCACCGCCAAGTCTGCCTGCCAGCTCCTCTCACTGTAGCCAATGTAGGTTTGATGTAAATATCTTAGCCCTTCCTTCCCCATTTTTTCATTATAAAACACTTGATATTTTCCAGATCTAATAGACACTTTGCCAACTGCCTCACTTTGCTACTCAGCCTCATTGCTGGGAACTGTAGGAACTTTTCCTGGGAATTACCTTTACCACCTTCTTCTCCTTCTTCTCCTTCTTCTCCTTCTTCTCCTTCTTCTCCTTCTTCTCCTTCTTCTCCTTCTTCTCCTTCTTCTCCTTCTTCTTCTTCTTCTTCTTCTTCTTCTTCTTCTTCTTCTTCTTCTTCTTCTTCTTCTTTTCCTCCTCCTCCTCCTCTTCCTCCTCCTCTTCTTTCTCCTCCCCCTCCCCTCCCCCTCCTCCCCCTCCCCTCCCCTCCCCTTCTCCTCCTCCCCTCCCCCTCCCCCTCCCTCTCCCTCCCCCTCCTCCTCCTCCTCCCCCTTCTTCATCTTTCTCTTCTGGCCACCCTCTGTAATGGCTCAGTAACCTCTTTCATTTCAGAGTTCTCTCTACATCTCAGGAGTTTGCTTTACCATTATCTCTTCCTTTCTCCATGTCTGACACCCTCCCCCACAGTCTTGGAGGCCTGGATATTGCTCGGATCTTTAGATGGTGATTCTCAGACTCTGAGAGTGCTAAGTATCATGTGGAAGGCTTTTTAAAACCCCAGTGCCTTGGCTTCTCCCTCCAAACTTCTGATGCAGTGGGTTAGCCTGGGCTCCTAAAATGTGTATTTCTATGACGTTCTCCACTGATTCTGGGACCTGCTTTGAAAACCATCTCTGATTTTCTCCAGAGTCGAGAAAGGGTGAGAGCAGACACCCCTACCATGTCCCAGGCTCACATTATGCAGTCACATCAGTGTCTTGGAAATGGGTTTTGCTGGATTCTGCCTTCCAGGCCAGGCTCTCTGCTCTCATCACTCAGAAGTGATCCCAGCAGTCTGCACAGGGATCTTACAAGTAGGTCACTCAAGCAAGTGATAGAAGAAGCCAGGAAAGGGACCAGGATAGACTCTTCAAAGTGAACTTTTTCTTGAGAACAATCTATCGTTCTCTGAGAAGCTATCATGCAGGATAATCGCGAGGGCGACCCTCTTGGGGAACGGGGTCGATGCTCGCAGGTGCCCTATGGAGCCTTCCCAGCTCTGAGTTTTCTTCTTGTAATGAAGACGGATGGGGAATGAGACCAGCCTACTGCCCCAGGCCTGCGTGATTCAGCAGGCACATTTGGTCTGTGGGGAAGGAATGGATGCTGGAGGCAGAGCTGCCCACAGGAAGCCGAAGCCAGCTGTCCCTCTGTCATCTGCTGCTCTGAGTGCTCGGCTAGCCCCCGGGGAGCACATGTCCTCCTTCCTCGCCAAGGTGAACCGGCCTGTGAGGACGGATGGTGGCCTCCAGTTACGGCCCCGAAGGGCTGACTCTGTGCAGGAATACGATTCTATTAACCCACAGTCACCCCACAGGACAGCTGAAGGAAACAATCAGAATCTCAGGTCTTACCTTGAAGCTCAGAGAAGTTACTGAGTGGGAACACACGTTGGCACACTTTGCAAAAATCCCTGAGACATAAACAATACTACCCTGGTACGGGCCATCAGGGAAGCTGGATGAAGGGGGAGAGATGAATTTTCTAGAATGATTTCTGAGTACCTAGTGATTTAAAAGTCTTCTCTAATTCACACAACAAGGGCAAACCCTGAAACTTAGAATTTAGCATCTTAATCAGGAGAGGATCAGAGAGGGTAGCTGGTTTGCTGGAGTCTGGTTAAGTGGCAGGAGCTTGGCTTCAAAGTGCAAGCTGATGTGGCTCTGGAATTGTGTCCTGGAGTCAGGAAGCCTTGCTCCCTGCAATGTCAGGGAGTGTTCAGAGCAGAATAACAGGGACAGTCAAGAACCAAATGTCTACACACACTCAGGGCACCCCTTAGGAGAGGTGACCACTGTCTTCACACCTAAGCTATCCAGACAATACTGTGACCCAGGCAGAGGTCCTGTGATGAGAAGGGAAGGGAAGGGCTTAGAGCTGCAGGTCCAGAGCTCTAGGATGCAGTAAACACAGGGTGATGGTGGACACAGGCAGTGAAGCCACCAAGGCAGTGGAGAACGCACGGCTCCTTAGTTTTCTAGCTCAATCTTGGACAAGACAAGTCTCCTTTCTGAGTCCCAGTGGACTCAAGAGTACACTGTGTAGGGTCGGGGATATACCTCAGCAGTGCAGCATCTGCCTGGCAAGGATGAGGTTGTGGGTCTGCTTCCTGGTACCAGATAAACAAACAAAAACAGTTAAGTGTAAGAACATACTATGGGGGCTGGGGATTTAGCTCAGCGGCATAAGCACCTTCCTTGCAAGCATGCAGTCGTAAGTCCGATCCCTTGGTACCAGTAAAAAAAAAAAAAAAAAAAAAAAAAAAAAAAAAAAAAAAGAACATACTATGATTATGATACCCATTATTCAGATTGCTTGAGGTCTAACTAAAGTTATGAAGAAAGGGCCCATGTCAAGTAAATTAAACGATGATTTCCACTTTCTTGCACCTCACATATTCTTCTATGTTTTCCTCTTTATTTTTATTTCCTTTAAAAAAACTCCATCTGTCCGAAATGCTAGAATCTGTGCTGGTCCCAAGGCATCGGGAAATTGCTCCAGCAATTTTCTTGTTCTCATTCTCAGAGATGAAGGTCATGGTGACAGAAGAACTGGGCTGGTGACCTGAAGATTGGATCCTCACTGAACGGGAGCACGGAAAACAGGAGAAAAGCTTCCTGGGCTGTCAGGGAGGGAACACCAAGGAGATGCTGTCTGAGCAGTGCTTCGAAAGATATCCATAAAATTCAAGGGCATTCAGTATTCCTTCGAATTAAAGAATGGCCCCCCAGTATGTTCACATCCTAATCTCCATAAACTGTAAGATTTGTCTTAGATGGCAGATAAGAGTTGGCAGACCTGAGTAGACCAAGGGTTTTGAAGTGAGCAGATTATCCTGGGTCATCTAGGAGGGTCCCGTTTGAACAAGGGGTCCCATTAATATGCAAGGTACATGCTTGCATCCTTCCACAGTGACATCCATCTCACCAGCATTGTCCTGCTGAGTACTCTAGATTTCACTCGATAGCCGGTTATCCAGGCAATCACAG
This sequence comes from Cavia porcellus, assembly GCF_034190915.1. Taxonomy (NCBI): domain Eukaryota; kingdom Metazoa; phylum Chordata; class Mammalia; order Rodentia; family Caviidae; genus Cavia; species Cavia porcellus. The sequence continues at coordinate 5,248,454 of NW_026947506.1, forward strand.
GTTCTTTTATTCAAACCTTAATTATTGTGCTGGTTAATTGATTAATTGTCCATTTGAGTGGGGAATGCCCAGTGATTTGGGGTCTGCAAGACTCACCATTAGGAGGATAGTTGTCAGAAAGGGATAAAAGGAGAATGAGAGGGAAGGATTTCTATTGATTTCCCTTGGAGGAGCTTTAATGAGACTGATTTTCCTCCGAGCAGCTTTGACTGCGCTTCTTAGAGGAGCTCTGGTCCTCACAGTCACCGAGGGTGACCGATGTTCTCCTCAGAGTAGGACACTCAAATCTCCACCTTCACCTGAGACAGTCTTCCGATTTTCAGCACGGACTTGAGCTCCCAGCACTGACCTTCAGCTCCCAGTGCAGGCCCCTCTGTCTTTCATTAGGGATCCTTCTGCCTCCTCATGCGGACTCCTATGGGCATTGCCGTGGGCTCCAGGCCTTTGGCTGGACCCCTGTGATCTTTGGCACTGGATAGATCTTTTGTACTCTTCTCCATCTGACTCTGCAGGTGGCCATGTAGACCAATATTGTAAACTTCTGTGTCCTGCATTAAATCTGACTCAGCGCATGTGCAGTCTTTTGGGGAGCCTTGCCCCAACCCTGCAAACACTCACAAGCATTGATACAATTACTAACACCCGCCCCTCTCAAGTCACACAGCACACTTTGCACAATAATACGGAGGTACAGAGTGACTATGAAGGGTTAATGGGAGGCAGCAGGATTAACAGAGCTGGACTAAAAGCAAACTCCAGAGCCCACAGAGGAGTGAAATGTCACCGCCCATGCCCAGATGAGCTTACAGACTGGAAGAACTTGCCTAGATCAGGGCTTACTGAGAGCACAGGGTTGGTTGGACCCTAAGCCAGGATGGCAGGCAGCTCAAGTAGGCTGTACCAAGAGGCAGTTTGAGCTGACTGAAGTCAGGAGATTCAGAGCCCGATTTCTACCTGCAACCAGCTATCATGTGCTAATGAGGTGGTCTGATGAGAGGACAGATGGGGTGCATCCCAGCATAGCTCAGTGTTAGGAGCCCCTCCTCTTACACAGCCTCGGTGAGGGGTTTATCACTCCTTGGTCTAGTGGGTCCCATAAGCTCATAGGCCTATTTTCTCTGATACAGCTTCGATAAATCATGTGCTCATGGCCCCCGACTTAATTTGATAAGTTTATTGGTCATTTTGATTAGTCTTGATTGTCAACTTGATTGGTGACAGCTTGATTTGTGGGTATGTCTGGGTAGGTCATAGAAATGCGACCCCGGGAACCATCTGGTCTCCTTCTCTAGGCTCTTCCTTGCTTGCCTCGCTTCCTGGCTGCTATGAGGTCAGCAGCTTTCCTCCCCCATGAGCTGAGCAGCTTTGCGCCGTCCTCTCTCCTTGCCAGGTCTCTGCCTGGGAGCCCACTGATCACAGACAGAAACCACTGAAACTGCGGCCAATATAAACCTTTCCTCCTTTAAGTTGTCTGTGTCAGATGTTTTGCCCCAAAATGAAAAGCTGACTAATATAAGGCAGGATCGAAATATACACCGAAAATTTAAATTAAAATAATTTGTTATAGAAAAAAACATATTGTCATTAGTTTCCCTCAAAACACTCTCCTTCACTTTGAACACATTTGTCCCACCATTCTTGCCATTTTCTGAAGGAGTTCTGCAAGTTCTCTTTCATGTGTGTATTTATAAGGCGTGATAAAAAATAACAGCCAATCTTGGTGACAGTACCATCCCATGGAGAGGCAAGCTAGAAAAGACATCTCACTGTGTCCTTATTCACCTGATTCACTGTAACAGTTACTGTGCATCATCTAGCCCTTCCCAAATCAAAATGACCATGAAAAGTAAACAGTTTGAACCGACTCAGGACATCAAGGGAACCACCACAGCACAACTAGAGACATAAACAAAAGATGAATTCAAAACTGCTTCAGAAGCCGACAAGTGTGTTTGAAGCAAGGGGTATTAATTTGAGGGAGATTAATACTGATGTTTTTACTGTTATAACTTTTTAAATGTAAATATTCACCATGTTTTTCAAGCACATCTCATATAGCAGTAACGTTTATTACTATGTGTCTTAGTTATTTTCCCTCATTGCTGGAACAAAATATCCAATACCCAATATTAGCTCAAAGTTTGTGGAGGTTTCAATCCATAATTGGCTCATTTCAGGACAGAGTGGCTTGGTGGAGGGCATCAGTGGAGACTTAACAGTGTCTTTCTCTTTTATCTTATCCAGACTACTTAGGGTGAGTAACATTCACATCCTTAATTCTAGTACCCTTGATCACAGCATTGTATTATGAATCAGTTCCAGCATCACACACTTTAGATTCAGTCACCTCTGAAAAAGCCCCACCAATGACTGCATGAGTCACTGGGGGACATCTAAACACAAGCCATAACATTCCATCCTGGATCCCCAAAGACTCATGCAAATTCTCTTATGCAATAGACATTTAATTCATCTCTAAGGGTTTCCAAAGTCCTAAAATATTCATTATTGTTGAAAAGCCCAAGTCCAAAGTCTCCTCTGAGATTTAGTAAACTCTTACCTGCATATCCTTGTACAAATGCAAAGAAAATTAAACACTTCCAACATTCAATAGCATAAGGTAGACACTTCCACTGCAAAATTTACAGACAGGGGAATATAAAGGAATGGGACCAAAGTAAGCCCAAAATGTAGTAGGGTAAACATTAAATACCCCAGTACTTTTTCTCACATCCCAAGCAACCTGTGGCAAGTTGTGAGTTCCAAAGGGCTTGACTAGCTCTGCCCTATTGCCCTTCTGGTGGCTGTAGCTTCTTTCTTTGTCTGGCTTTGCTCACTCCTTGCAACTTTTCTTGGATGATCCTTGTTCCTGGCTTCTCCAGTCTTCAACAGTCTCCACTGATCCTTTGAATTCACACTCACAGCTTCATACGCTGCCTTCTCAGGGGCACACTGCCTCGCCTCCCTGGCCTTCTTCCTAACTTGAGGTGGAAGCCTTCCTAACCCCACAACTCTTGTATTCTGCGTGCACCTAAAACCAGCATCATATGAATGACTCCAATGTCTGCTGCCAGCTGGGGCAGTAGCCAGGGCACCTGAACTCTAGTCTGTAGTGGCTGAATGTCTGGTTTGCTGAGCAATATAATTCCATTCCAAATTCCCTAGACTGCTGCTATTTGGGTACAAATTTCTCTGGGGCTGTCTTCTCAAAGCAATGTATTTCACCTTTGCAGATTTGAGGCTGCCGAAGGTGGAATCCTGCTACTTCTTACAATACAATCAGGCCATTTTTTTTTCTATTTTTCCTCTTCCAGTATACCTGCTTTTTTATTGCTAATCTTTTCCGCATCCAAGTTCTCCTCTGTGTCACCATTCACACTGTTTCATTTTTGTAGGACCGTAACTTTAATAAAGTCTTCTTTCTGGACAGCCTCAAAACTTTTTAAATCATTGTTGAGCCCTTTAATCATTATTCTCAGCATGGATCTGGCTAAAAGCCACAACCAATAACCATGTCACAGCCTCAACATTAGGCTGCCTTGAAATTTCTTCCTCCAGAATGGTTAGCCCATTGCCCTTAATCCCAGTCTCTTGCAAAGTCTCTGGACATGAGCAAAATGAGACAAATTCTTTACCAGAGTAAAACACACATGGTCTGGAATCAACAGCCAATGCAGTCCTCATTTCCAACAGACAATTTTAATTTTTGTCTTTATTGGTTGCATTTCTATAGCATTCTGGTCTTCTGAGCTCTGACCAGAATCTCCCATCAAGTTTGGTTTACAGCATTTCAGGGCTGCTTCTTCAGTCAGCATCTCCAAACTCTGCAAACTTTGCACAAATCAGTTCCAAATGCTTCTGAACCGCATGGCCAGATAGTGTCGCAAGAACATCCCCAATTCTCTGGTACCAAAATCTGTCTGTTATGGGTTAAAAACTGGTCGTCAACTTAACACCAGCTGGATTAAATCAGCATGGCACTGAGCATAGATGTTCCAACTGAGGAAAGTTGCCAGCATAAACAAAGATGTGGAGAAGGAGAAGCTGTTGTGTTGAGGTATGTGGAGGCATTGTGGGTTCTCCTACGAGTTGCTGTTTGAGCCTTTAGGTTCTCCTGGAGAAGCTCTGGTCCACACATCGAGCATTGCTTCCTGGCTCCAGAGGGGAAGACATGTGCCATTTAATCTCCAGGATGAACTCATCACACTGGCTTCCTGACATGTACTCAGCTGTGTTTGTTATCGGAGGAGCTCATGGCCTCCGTGTCACTGAGGATGGCTGTGGTGCTTTACATCCCTAGTCTTTGTTGTGAGAGTGACTTCTCAACTCCAGCATAAAACCCTCAACCCCCAGCACAGCTCCTTCACCCCGCTGGCATGGACTTTCTGGCTTCCACCACTGAGCTGTGGGCCTTCCCAGCACGGATCCATAAAAGAGACTGGCATGAGTCCTTCTTGTGGGCTCTGCACCTCCAGTTGGACTCATGGAAGGCATGATCATGAGCTCTGGGTTTTCATCTGGACTCATGTGGGACATTGCTGTGGGATCCAGGCCCTTGACTAAATATTCTGTGTTTTTGTGTTGTGAATAGATTTCCTGCAGTTTTGCGTGTTAACTGTGATTCACCATCATAAAACAATATTATAAACTTCAGGTCCTAATTCTAATTATTCTCTGCACAACCCCTGACTACAATACTGTCTTAGTTGCTAAAACAAAATACCTGATACTCAAAGTTGAAGGAAGAAAGGATTATTTTAGTTCACACTTTTTAAAAATTTCAGTTCATAGCTGGCTCCACGGCAATGTGGCACAGTAGAAGGCGTCACAGAAGAAAAGCAGTCCCTGGCAGGGCAGTCAGAAAAGCAGCATCAGCAAGCCGCCCTTTCCTTTTTTATTCTATCCGGGCTATAACCGATCAGTTGGTGCTTCCTCCACACAGGGTGAGTCTTCTCTCTTCAGTAAATCCATGCAACCACATGCTGGACTGCACTGAACTAATCCAATTTCACATACCCTTAATCTCAGTACCATACCCATGATCGAGTCACTTGCCAAAAGTGCCAGCTATGAGCTCATGAGGACTTGGGACATGACAGGATACAGTCCATAACACACATATTCCCCCCAAATCAAATAAACATAAGAGGGCAAAGTGGAGGAAATTAGGAACAAAAGGAGAAAGATGCTTATAAAACAGAAAAATAACAAAAATCATTACTAGACATTATTTGACGTACTGATGACTTAAATCAAAATGTAGAGTGAAATAAATAGAGTTTGCATACCATTGAACTAGGAGCTGTCTACAACAGATGCAAAGACATGGCTACAGTTGTGTGTCCTGAAGTAAGTTACGTGTTGCATGGTTAATCTCCAAGGCAGCAGCGTTGAGAGGTAGGACCTTTGAGACAGCTTTGGGAGCGTGGCAGCCTACACTGAGATTTCAAAAGATAAACAGGATCAATGGATATTATACAAGGGCTGGAGGCTGATTTGATTTCTTGATCTCTCTTGTGCTCTCTTCCTCTTCTGCCTGTGATGGGATGAGACCTCAAGAAAGCCCTGGTCAGTTGCTAGCCCCTTTATCTGGGATTTCCAACCTCCATGACTGAAGAGAAAAAAATCTGAAATCATGATGAAATGATCCAAATGTCATATTTTGTAAAATGGACTTGGGTAGATAATGGAACTGAAGAGTTAGACTACTATAAAAAAAATGCTTGAAATATAGAAAGCTCTTTTGGAGCTGGAGTAATGGCTAGACAAATGGCTGGACAAATGTGTAAATGGAGGCTAGAAAGGGCTTAGACTGTTGTGAACTGAGCACCAAGGACAATTCCATTGAGGGCTCAAAGCAATGTGAGAAAATCCTAGAACTTCAATGATTTCATAAGCGGTCACGATCACAATGTCAGTAAAAATGTGGGTGGTGAGCTCATCTTGGATGGAAGTGAGGAACAAGGTAGTGGAAATAAAGGCTGTCACTGTTGTGCACTTGCGAAGAACTTGGCAGAACTCTTGGCTGTGTCCTGGGACTCTGTGGAAGACAAAAGCAAAGAATGGCTAGAATATGTGGCAGGAGAAATATCTAAACAGAAGGATTTGAGGTGCTGCATAACTTCTTTTGGTTCCTTACAATAGAATGAGAGAAGAGAAAAACGACTTGCATAGGGACGTAGCATTAGAGAAGAAGTAGAATTAAAGGATTTGGCAAACCCTCAGCATGACCATGGAGAGAATACAGAAGTACAATTAGGGCAGAAGCTGGGGCTTTGGCCATGTGGCTGCTTACTAAAGAAATTAATGGAAGAGTGATCCAGGAAGCAAGATGTGACCATGGTGACAAGGTTCCTAAGAGACACCTGTGGGACCTCAGCATTCATTTCCAAGGCAACCTCAGGACTCAGTTGTCTGAACCCCAGAGTGGCAGTGCTCTGCCACCCCAGCCATGACTCACATGGGCCCAGCTATGGCTCCGGACCATCCTTGGGAGCATGTGAGAGGTTGGCCTTGGTGGAATCCATGTGCACCTGACCGCAGACACAGAGTGATGGAGTAGGGGGCCCATGATGACCTTCACCACTGCAGAGAGCCTTCCCTGACCAATGGACTTGTGACAATGAAAAAACTCCAGCCTGGGAAGGCAGTGTGCAGGAGACACCATCCTGTGAGAGCTCCTAGGAGGACTGAGTCCAGCGAAACCCACATGCAGGCCACGAAGTCACAGGAAAGGGTTCTGGCATTTTAGGATGTAATACTCTTTTCCTCTTAGGTTCTCAGTTTACACACAGCCAGGTCTACCTTTCTTTTTGACAATGTCTCCTTTTTAGAATGTGGTGCCTATCCCAATGCTGTGCTTCAGAAGCACCTTATATTTTTTGTTTAGTTATGGAGGAACACAACTAGGGAGAAATCTGACTCATGATTAAATGTGTCTTGGGTCTCACTCATACTCAATTCAAATGAGATCCCGCACTTTGGCCTTTTGAGCTGGTGCTGGAACATGCTGACTTAGAGGCTGGGGATGGAAGGAATGTATTTGTTATATGGAAAGAACGTAAATTAGGGGACCCAGGGATAATGCTACAGTTTAATGTGTCCACCCCAAATGCATGTGCTGGAAACTTAATTCTTAATGTGAAAGCAGTAACAGACGGCACCCGTAAAGGGTGATCCGGCCATGAAGACCCCACCCTCATGAACAGATTAACGGCAACTATAACAGAAGCTTGGCACCGTGAATTTGATCTCTGGTTCTTTCTTGTGTTCCTTTTTTCTTCTGTGTTCTGCACTGTAATGACACAGGAAAAAGTCCTAACCAATCCTGTCCCTAAATCTTGCGTGTCCTAGTCCCTAAAGCTGTAAGAAATAAATTTCTGCTCATTATTCTTTGCCAGGCTGAGCTGTTCTGTCACAGCAGGATTAAATAGACTAAGACAGACATAAATATAAATAGGTTGAAAATGAAAGGACAGAAAATATATTGCATGAAATGACAGCCCGATGAGAGCTAGAGTTTGTGTGCTAACATCAGCCAAGATAGATCTTAAGTAGACTTTAAGTAACACACCATTGTCAAACATGAAGATGGACACCTATTTGTAAAAGGATCAATTTATCACAAAGCCACAGCAATTATAAGCTGTATGTACTGAACAACAGAATCTCAGTGTTTAAAGCAAACATTTACCAAACTTATGGGAGGCACAGACAGGTGTGTGGTAATAGCTGGAGACAAAATACAGCATCTTCGCAGTGGATAGCATATCTACAGCAGAGGAAGTTAAGGATCCCAAGGACTGGGACGAATCTATGAATCAACAGTTGTGACAGAAACACCCAGCTCTCAGCCAGGGAACGGTAGAATTCACATTTGCAAATGCACATAAAACATTCTCCGGGATAGACCACACGCTAGCCCATAAAATAAGCTTTGCAAAATTGTAAAACACTTAAGTCGTACGTGTTATTTTCTCCTAGCACAACAGAATGAATTTTGATGTCAATTACAAAAAAAAAAAATAGAAATCACAAATATGTGAACATGTAACAACTCATCCTTGCATCACCAGTGGATTTGAGACAAAAATCACGGTGGAAATTAGAAAACATTTACAAATGAATGGAAATGAAAACAACACAACAGAATTGAAGGAATACCCAGAGGAAATTTTATAGTTAGAAAATTATAGCTCAATGAGACAGTGTTTAACTAGCACAATATGAGGCCATGGGTCTGATGTCCACCACTAAAAAGAAAGACAGGCTACATTCTAAAAAGAAAGATTACAAGACAACAATCTAAATTTATACCTTAAGGGGCCAGAGAGAGAGAATAAAAAGCTAAATGATAGTAAGAAGAAAAAAAAATAAAGATTTGAATTTAGGTGACTACAATAGAAAACAAAACTAGTATAAAAACTACTGGAACAAAAGGTCATTTCTTCGATAAGATCAAACAAACCAATGACTGGTTAGTCCTAGTGACCTAGGGAAAAATAGACGCGAGATAGAAAATCAGTAGTGAAAGTAGAGAGTACAGCAGATGTTACACAATTTATAAAGGACTGTAAGAGCGTAATGTGTTCTTTTACAGACAACAAACTAAATAACCTAGACAAAATGTACAAGTCCCTAGAAGAGCAAAAATTATTGACTAATTCAAGGAAAAGTAGAAAACCTAGAAAGAAGCAGACCTATAATAATTAAAATATGGAATCAATCATTTTAAACCTCACAACAAAGAAAAAAATGTAGGTAAGTGCTATCAAACACTTATAAAGAATGAATGCTTACATTTTTCAAACCTTGTCAAAATGTTAAAGCAAAAGAACACTATCAAATCCATTCTGTAGACTCATTTTACCTGAATAACAAACACAGATTTAAAAATTCGTAAGAAAATAACCGCGTAGTATTACTCATAAATAAAGATTCATATTTGCTCCATCAAATCCAAGAGCATTTTAAAAGTGTGTGCATCATGACCAAGTAAAATCTTTCTAAAATTGCAAGAGTGGCTCCCAACAGGAAAGTTAATCAATATCGTATACCACATTAGCAGAATAAAGGAATAAATGATCATCTTCATTAACGCAGAAAATGCACTAGACAAAACTCATTACCTTCTATGATTAAAAAAGAAAGAAAAAGACCTCAAAATATCAGCAGAAGAGAATTTTAAAGTGATAGTTTTCAAGCTAATGCTGTACTCTGTTGTCAGGACAGAGCGGGGTGTCAATTTGATTGGCTTTGGGGTCTTACCTGAAGATGGGTGGGGCACTTGTGGTTGTCATGGAAACTGGGGTCTGCGTCTAATCTCTTACCCCCTCTGCCCCTTTCCTTTCCCTCTGGCACTCTTCCCCTCTCTGTTCCCTGATGGGCAGGAACTAAGCAGTTTTTCTCTGCTACATCCTTCTGCTGTGATGTGTCTGCCTTGGAGCCAGCTGATTCCGAACAAAGCAAATTAAATCTTTATTCTTTTAAATTTTGCACTTGAAGTATTTTACCTCATCAAGGAAAAAGCTGGTTAATATGACAGGAAAGGCAAATCTTTCCCCCTGAGATCTGGAAAAAATCAAAGTTGTTTGCTTTTACTACTTCTGCTCAATATTATATTGGAAAGTTAAGTCAAAGCCATTAAGAAAGAAAAATAAATAAAAGACACTAGAGCTGGGGATGCAGCTCAGTGGCACAGCGCCTGCCTAGCAAGTGCAAGGCCCTGGGTTCGAGTCCTGATACCACAAAAATCCAGCTGAGATATTATTTATGTATTGGTACTGTGAGTCAAATTCAGGATCCCACACTTGCCAGGCAGGCACCGTGCCACTGAGCTACATCCCCAACCCCAAGAAAGGAGTAAACTATTTTTGTTTGCAGATCTCATGGCCTTACCCATAGAAAATCCCAATAAAACCCACATAAAAATAGATACTACTAGTACTAACAAAAAAATCCAAGGAAGTCACAGAGTAGGCATCATCACAAGTCAAAAATAATTTGTGTCACTACATATCAGCAATGAACAGTTTTTTTAAAAAGCAGTTCTACCTATAACATTTTCCAAAAGAATAAATTGCCTTAGGTAAGTGATTTGTACTGTGTACTAAATATTTCAAAATTTGCTGACATAATTAAGAAGACCCAAATAAATGCATCTATTAGGTTCATGTATTGGAAGAGCTAATATTGCTAAGATCTCAATCTTGTCCAAAGTGATCTACAGATTCAGTGTAATCCTTATCCGGATTCCAACAGCCATCTTAAAATTTAGGAACAGAACATCGAATCCTCAAAATCATACTGCAGTCTTCAAATTCAAACAGGCTAAAAAGGCATAAAAGTCAAAGTTGGAGGAGTCATCCTTGATATTAAAACTACACATTTGTAGAAGTCAGACAATGTGGTTCATCATAAGAATACACACATAGCAAACAGAATGGAATGGAAAGTTCAGTAATTAACCTGTACATCTATGGGTTTTGATAAGAGCACCATAACCTTTCAGTGGGGGAAACAGTAGTCTGCAACAAACGATGTTGAGGAAGCTGGATAGTCACATAAAAAATGAGCTTGAGGGGCTGGGGATTTAGTTCAGCGGCACAGGCGCCTGCCTGGCAAGCGTTAGGTCATGAGTTCAACCCCTGGTACAAAAAAAAAAAAAAGAAGAAGAAGAAGAAGAAGAAGAAGAAGAAGAAGAAGAAGAAGAAGAAGAAGAAGCTGGACTCCGATCTTACCACGTATAAAAGGTAACTACACATAGAGTAACGGTCTGATTAAAAGAGCTAAAGTCATACATCTCTTAAAAGAAAATGTAGGGTTAAATCTTCATATTATTGATTGGAAAAGGCAATCCACAGAATGGGAGAAAATATTTTCAATCCATATATCCAATCAGGTTTTAATATGCAGATTGTTTAAAGAACTCCTATAACAATAAGATCACCTAATTGCTAAAGAGCAAAAGACCGCATGGCCATTTCTCAGACAGACATACAAATGACCAATAAGCTCGTGAATCAATGTTCCCTTCCAGTGCTCACCAAGGAGCTGCAAACCAAACCACAGAGCGCTATCACTTCCTACCCACTGAACTGGCCACGTCAAAAGGCTGTCAAGTGTTGGCAAGGATGCGCACACCCCTGAATGCCAGACAGTCCACTGCTGCTGCTTGGGTAAAATGGTTCAAGACAGACACTCAAGTGAGGTACAGATGGCCTGCAGCATCCAAGTGGACCCACAAACTGGACTTGTGTCTTGTTCTTCACTTGGAGAAAGTAGTGGACCATGCCATAGACCCTGGATAGTGGGAAGCTTCTAGCATGTATCCATGCCCTGAATTCTCCTTGATTTTCCCCCATTTCCTGACCTTCATTTATGCTCCACAGTGGGCACCATCATGGTGACACTGGTCATCTGAAACTGAGATGCTGACAATCCAGATACATTTTAGCAGCAGCATCAAAAGTGACGGAATTTTTCAAATGAAGCTCATGGATGCTACTGTAGCAGAGGTCAACAGCTGTGCCACAAGCCCACCTGCCTGTCAGTAACCGAGCTGTGCTGCCGCCCCATCCACCCCATCACTATCGGAGCTCGGAGCTCGGCCTCCATGGGTCTGCAGAGCGTTAGATTCTCCTAGGAGCATGAACCCCGCCATGAACCGGAGAAAGGGAGGTGCGTTCTCTTGAGTCACCCACTTATCACCCCCCAATTCCTTCACCTCCCCACCTCCATCCCAAGCTCAGTGGAAAAATTATCTTCCACAAAACCAGCCCCTGGTGCCAAACATGTTGGGGACCACTGATTTCATTTGTTCACAGCAAAAGTTACAGTTATATAGCACTATCGTTCCACTTAGACCAAAGACTGTTTTTCTAAATTAATTCACTTATTCATGATTCCAGACTTTATGGTGAAAATATGAAGAATGACCAGTAAAAGGAAAAGGGACATTAGGGCTGTCTTCAAGAAAAGAAGGAATATTTAGCAAAGATTTAAGTGAAATGAGAATTTCATAAATGTTATCAGAGGCTTCAAAGAGATTATTATTTTTTTTTTGTACCTTTGTACCAGGGATCGAACTCACAAGCTCGCACTTACCAGGTAGTCGTTTAAGCCACTGAGCTAAGTCCCCAGCCAAAGAGAAACCTTTGAAGTTGATTCCAATAATGGCTCAAATTTTTGCTCATTGGAAAATGTCTAAGCAAAGTGGCTGTAAGTTCCCTATATTAGCAGGAAAAGTTTGACGCTATTTTAATTGCAGCTTTTAAACTTATCCAAGAATAACTCAATTTTGACAATTTTGTTGTGCAGTAAAGGCACAAATAAAATTAGTGATGCACAGTCTCATACTCTTTAGTAAAAAAAAAACTTTTACTAAATTAATGGACTTACGGAGCAAAAATGTGCTTGAAATTGTTTATAGCACGTACATAATTCCTGATTGCTTTTTTAAAAAAGCATACATATTCTAATGATAGAGACAAAAAGTGTAGTGAAAATATATATTTCTATTTACATAAACACAAAGTAGCTGAATGACAATATTAGTGTGACAAATGTGTTGACTGTAAAATTCAGCTTGCAGCCCACATTTCCACCTTGTTGACACCAAGTTGTAACCTTGCTTACACCACTTGAGGAAGATTATATAAGTCGGCTTAAGTGTCCCGCAATGGCATTAGGCATTGTTTACATGAATCTTCTAAATTTGGCACACATTTTATTAAAAATCAGCTGCAAATCTTCAATCAGCATATTCAATCAATGGTGCACCCAAAAAATATCAGCTTGTGAGCTTTTAGCAAACTGAGAATTTTGAAAGCAAAGCTTGCAAACAAGATGACATTTAAATCTAACACTGCAGAAGCTGAAGAGAAACTGCACACATTAAACGAACGAAGACAGTCTGAATGGCGTTCAGGGTTTAATTTTTAATTCTGTTATTAGTCTTTCAAATATCTCCAACTTGTGGGAAGAATCTTTTAACAGTGATCTTGTTCTGTTTCACAAAATTGATTTTCAGCAACTGAGCAGAATGAATTTGAGGTGACCTCCGGTGTTCTGGTTTAGTAGCGTGTACATTTGGCAAAGTGCTCAAAATAATTATAAATATGGATAACGTATTTGATGAGATTTTGCTTTGGAAAATACTTTTCAAGGAAAAGTACACTTGATTAAAGCAAAATAACAGTACCCTGAAAATACATGGTCTAAAACAGATACCAGTTTTAATAGAAAAACAGAATTATGGATCACTTGGATTTAGCAAGGCTTTTTTTTTTATGTCAGCACTTATAAAGCAAGTTCTTTTTCACTTACAAAAACGGTGATCTAAAGTGAATGATTCATTGAAATCATCAACAAATTGAAACTTGCTGCCCAAATTTAAAACTTTGCAAACTCTTCAGTCAGATCTATTTGGAAAACAGTAAATTCATATTAAATTCTTAAAAATACCAGCGACATAAGCGAGACTATGATATTGATGAAGATGCATAAGTTTGTGCCCCCAGAATAAATTGTACATTTTTCATTTCAGAAAATCAATATGAGGCTTGTTTTATTCTGCATTAATGTATACAGAAATACTTCATTATTGTTCCACAAGCAATTTATAAAAGTATTTGTGAAAAGTACTATTTTACATGTATGTCACTAAAATTAACACAATTTGCTAACCAACATATATTACAAAATAATCTAGTTCTTATTCAATCACTGTATAGTCAATCAATTATAACATAATTATTCTTCCATTCTTGACCTTGACATAGCAGGTGAAGGGTACCAACGATGGATCAGTATATTATCTCTTAGGTCAACTAAACAAACAGAAATAAGCATACAGTGAGAGAAAAAAAATATAGTTTGGGAGTTGCATCTAGATACAGAACACAATAAGAGTTGTCACCCTTACTTTGCAATCTGAATACAGTCATGTTTTGGTATCTGAGGACAGTAATTTCCAGAACCTCTACAGTTATTAAAATCTGTAGATGTTCAAGTCTGTTACATGAAATAGCACATTTGCATAAAACCCGTTACATCCTCTCAGATACAGTAAATCACCTGTAAATTATGTATAATATCTAATAAGTGTGAACACTATGTGAATATTGGGTTATGTTTTACTGCTTAGGGCATGACTACAAGAAAAAATGATCTGTGCGTGTTGAGTCAGGGGTGTAACTTTTTAAAAACACTTTCAGTCTGCAGCTGGTAGGATCCCAGCCCACAGAACCTGTGGGTCCAGGGATCACCGACAGCCACTCGTTAAAGAGAAACCCAGTCCCTGACCCAACTAAATGCATTTTGTTTCTCAGACTCCATCTGGCCTTTCAACTGCCTTCTTCTGAGTTTATTTGAATCATTTTCCCCTGCAGGTACCTTGTGTCCCTGGAAGAACAGGTCTAACTGACAAGCATTTTATGACCAAGGATAGAAACTACACGCCAAGCAAAGTGACTTTTGTGGTGTCAACAAAATTCTGCATGGCCAGTCTGGAAAAAATGACTCAAGGTAATGATAAGCCAGACCAGGCAGGGGATTTAGCTCAGCAGCATAAGCACTTGCCTGGCTAGCGTGAGGTCATGAGTTTGATCCCCAATACCAAAAACATAAAAGGTAAAAGATAAACCAGACCATGGCCAGACCAAGGCCACCTGGACCGCTAACCGTGGCAGTGCCCACCACTTGCCTTTATTCTTTCCCTGAGTAACTGAAACAGATGTTTCAGTAACCGTAACACTTGATGGTGCTGGAGACTGAGCCCAAGGCCCTCTAGCCGGGCTGTCTTTAGGCTTTTTTCCATGTCTTAGTTTTGAGACAGGGTTTCTCTAAGTCACACAATGGCCCAGACTGGGCCTGGTTTTACAGTCCTCCTGTGTCTGCTTCCCAGACTGCTGGGCTTAAAAGTATACACCAGCACACCCAGCCAGTTCTCAGCAGTTTTGAAGACAGATCCTAGGTCACTGGACCGCTGTCCCTCCTGTGTGGTGACAGAGAAAGCACGAAGCTCCTCTCCTGCCTTCGCTTCTGTCCATTTCTCTGACTGATTTCGGGGATGGGTAACTGAGCCTACCCCACTGGGACTCACCCCTTCCCCGGAACTCTGGTAATGTGGTCCATCTTCACTAGAGTTCCCTGCTCCCCACAATTCCCTTTCCATCCTCATCGATGTCCCTAAATATTTGCTGACGAACCTGAAAGCTGTCATTATCAGTAGCTTGAATTTCACAGATTTTCTTCCCTTCCGGTATCCCTGGTTTGCTGATGGGTGTGTGTGTGCGCGTGTGTGTGCACAGTGTGTGTGTGCGTGTGTGTGTGTGTGTGTGTGTGTGTGTTCCTCTATCCGTCCACATTTCAGCCCATCTGTGTCAAACCTCACTTACCAAACCTCTCTGTTTGATTTGCCAAACCTGTGGTTAAACACGGAGCATAGCTGTCAGGCCACTCCAGAAGACAGTCTGCCAATGGATCAGGAGGTGATACGGATTCATCAAAATGCCCACATGGGGTTTTCAAAGGCTTGGAAGAGAACTTTTATCATGATTTCTCCTGCTCTGGCTCCACAGTGGAAAACCACAGATTTATGAAAGGTGCCATCTCAGCAAGCCCTCCAGGTTACGGTGCTGCAATTCTCATGTTTGGCTGACATCCACCGGTTGCACTAATTACTGAGATGACTTCCTGTGCGATTATGCCAAACAGCATCTTTATTCGTGGGGTTCCAGTGAAAGGCAGGGGAAAATGGCTCCTTGCCCAGGAGTGCATTTGTAAAGGGGCAAAGCAAACAAAAGGTGTGGGGGGGGGGGATAATTGGCTCAAAGTTTTAAACAAACGCTTCCCTTTAGTAAGGTTTAATGGTAAAGCAAACACAGAATAGAAAGACTGGGCTTGGCTCTCAGAGCAAGAGGAGCTGAGAGCTTGTTTTTCGCCAAATTCCTAAATTAGAGAGCTTACATTTTTCTTGGTGCGAAGGAGGGAAATCTCATCCATGTTCCAAACCCAGTGGGGCTCCGGATGAAGGCAGTTAAATCACAAAAGGCACTCAGCTGTGTGAAGGTAAAGTGCTGTCCAGAGAGCAGGTTTCTCTTCCCAGTACAGGGTCACCTGGGGTCCAGCGCCAGAGGTTCCCCCTCTTTTCTGACAGCTTTCCTTCCCCACGCTTCTGTCATACGCTTCAATCTGTTCACTCTGCTCCTGAGAGCTGGTATCTTTCTCTCCTGCCTTGTTATGCCGCCGCCCTTTTCCTCCCAGTGATAATCTCCCCCTTCAGCCCCTACTCCTGCCCTGCTTGGTACTCAGACTCCGGGCTCCTCCTCCAACTCCTGCTTTAACCACGTATTTCCAAAGTTGTTAGTTGTCAGTTTAATGTTCTTTCAAACCCCTTATTTATGTACTCACTCAACTGTCTCCACGAGACGACAGGAAGGAACATCTCTCCCGGCTCCCCCAGAGTCCTCCCAGAGCAGTAAATTCTTATAGGTCCCAAGCAAACAGCCATGTGCTCCTCCTGATCTGATCTGTGCAGTTCACACAGCCCAACACTCAGGAAATAAGCATAAAAATCCCCCTTTCCCTCCAATGAACAAACCCTGTCTGCAGGCCGAGCTCACAGCTAAGCTCTCCCTCTTGCTTTGACCTCTCACTCAGTGATTTTCTGCTGACTCCCCTGCACCCCATGTCCTGAGCCAGAAGATAAAGGCACGGAGAGGAAAGTTACCTAAGCTGCTGGGGAGAAGGAAAAGACATACCACAAACTAAGTGGCTCAGACAGAAATTAGTGTCTCGCAGTTCTGAGGGACGGAACTCAGAATCACGGGGTCAGCCGTGATCGTGCCTGCTGACACCTGGCGGAGGAGTCGGGTCCCTGCTTCTCCCGTTTTCCTGGCCTGCTCTGGTCTCCTGCATCCCTCTGCTTGCGAACATTTTACCTCAAGCTCTGCCTCCTCCTGATACAGCCTTCTCCATCTCCCTCTGTCCCCTCTGGAATCTTCTAGGGATGATAATCTTTGAATTGGGACCTAAATTCCGCCAGCATCATTACATTAACATTGCATCTGCAAAGCCTTTATGTCCAAATCAGGTCATACTCTGAGGTTCCAGATAGACAGGCGACTGTTCAACTCAGGGCACTTAAAACAGCCAGTCTCCTCCTCATAGGTGAACAGAGAATAAATTAGCACACAGTTCGATGTGAGCTTTAAGAAACATAATAAGATACTTTAGAAGCACAAGGGAGAAACATCCAACAAGCTGGGGTTAGAGAAAATGTCCCCTGAGTATGTATACTACTTAAAAAATATTTTATTAATGCATATGAATTACACAGAATAATGCGCTCACATATCAGAGTGTGTAGACAACAGACCTTTATGGTTCTCACCCTCTCTTGCCTGCTGCCTATTTTTCTCTTCCGTCTCCCTTGATTCCCTTCCCCTTTTCCCAAAACATCCCTTCTGCTTTCCTGTCCTCCCTCTTTTTTATCTCTAATTAATTTTGCTTCAGATTCCGCTGGGAAAAAAATTCCACATTTGACTTTTGAAGCCTGGCTCCATTTGTCCAACAGAAGGGCTCCCAGCTCCGGTCACTCTTCTGCAACTTACAAGACTCCCTGCCAATTTTTTCCATGGCTGAAATACACGTATTTTCCTTGCCCACTTCCCCGACCGTTCACCCGCTGAAAGGCGCACGCCTGGGCTGCTTCTGCAGCTCCGCTGCCGTGAGTGGCAGTGCAGGTGTTAGTGTGGTACCCGCCCTGGATTCTGCAGCTGAATCACATGGCATCTCTGTGTTCACTTCCTGAGGAATCTCCATACGGATTTCTGCAGGGACTTACCTAGCTTACATTCCCACCTGCAGTGGAAAAGTGTTCCCTTTGTCCCCCACATGCACACTTTCTCCGTGGTAGCTCTTCTGCTGGGGGAAATGACCCCGCAGCGTAGTTGGGATTTGCATTTTCTTAACGGCTAAAGATGTTGAATATTCTTGTCAAACGCTTATTGGCCATCCCAACGTCTTCTTTAGACAAGAGTCTGTTGATTCCATTTTCCGTTTATGGATTGGGCTATTTGATTTTTGGTGTTTTGCAGGGCTTTACACAAACGCTCTGCTGACAAAGTAAATAGCAAAGATTTATTTTTATTCTGTGCGCTGCCCCTTCACTCTGCCAATTGCATCCTTTGCTGTACAAAAGTATTTTAAGTTAATGTCGTGTGATTTAGAAAGTCTTTGCCTGTGCCCGTCACTCCAGGAGTTTCCTTATATTTTCTTCTAGCAGTTTCAAAGTTTCAGTTATAGGTCTCTGTTCAGTGTTAAATTGATTTTTGTCCGGGGTGAGACGTAGCAATCTGGTTTCAGTCTTCTGCGTGCGGATATCCATTTTCCTAGCACTGTTTGTGAAAGAGACTCTTTTCTTCAACATGTGTACTTGACTCCTCTCAAAAGTCAGGTGGGTGTAGCTGTCGGGTTGTGCACATCTGGGTCTTCCGTTCCTGTCGGTTTGACTGCATTTTGTGTTGTTACTGGGACTTTGAGGGAATGTTGAAGTGGGTTCTATGATGTCTCTAGCAGCGCTGTGTTTGGTTAGGATTTTTGCAGCTCTTCTGGGTCTTTGTTAACTGCACCTGGATTCTAGGATCATTTCTTTTATTTCCATGAAGAGTACCGTTCATGTGTTGGTGAGAATTGTGCTCAGTTTGTAGGTTGCTTTTTGGTAATGCAGTCATGTTACAGTGTTAATTAGGCTATCCAGGACCAAGGAAGTTGTTTCCCTTATTCAATGCTGTTTAACATCTTCTCCAATTTCTTTTTAAAATGCTCTATAATTTTCATTGCAGAAGGCATTTTTGTTTTGTTTGTTTGCTTGTTTATTTGGGGGTGTTTGTTTGTTTTACTTCTTATTTGGTTTTATTCCTGGGTACAGTGGAGCCTGGACTTCGGAGCTCAGTTTGCTCCCTAGGGCTGGCTGTAGCTCAAGTTGTCAACTGAGTCCTCAGGCTCCTCTCTGCAGCCCCCAAAGTCCCTCTCCTGTACACGGCAGTGTCCTCAGAGAGACCTTAGCCAGGATTTCTCAATTGACTCCATATAGGAAGGGATGTTGTGTTGATCCTTCCCAAACTCTTTTGGGGTTAAATCTGTGTCTGCGACCACCTGGAAACACAAGTAGCCAGCATTCAGGTCATAATATAAGATTTTGGTCATAAGTTAAAACTAAAACTCCAGTCATAACCCAAGCTGTTCCTGTCCCAGGCTGGTTGTAACTCAAGGGACCACTGTGCTGTATTGTATCATATTTTAGTATATGTACTGTACTGTATTGCATTGCATCATGGTATTGTATTTCATTTTGTAATCTTTTGTGAGTGGAACTGGTTTCTTTCTTAGAAATAGACTCACCAATACCATACTGTAGTCAGAATCATTTGGACACATATCACTGTGCTCAGTGTAGAATCATGGCCCAGTGTGGTTCTGACCATCAAAGAACCACAGGGAGAGTTCACAGGGAGCCCAGCAAAAAGGGACCACAGTCCAGAGGACAGAAACCACCAGAGACCAACCGTTTCGGCACCATGAACTGGGGCATCCAGGTAGGCTGAATTAGTACTAAATACACACACATCTTTGAGATAGATAGATAGATACATAGATACATAGATAGATACATAGATAGATAGATAGACAGACAGGCACATAGATAGAGCTGTTTTCTGTAAGATTTGGCAATTGACCTCCGATATAAACGCTTCTCTATAGACTCTCAATTCCAATCTTTTCACGTGTATTTCCATCCAACTTGATTATGGAAACTTGAAATAAAATTTTGACATATAGGTGTTCAAGTCCTCTGTCTTTCTTCCTTATCAAAACTCCTTTAACTCTTCTGGGCTCTCACATCTCCACCTGAATTTCAATTTAAAATCTTATCTTTAATCTTATTCCCGAGAAGCAAGCAGTTGGTAGTCTGACATTATAAATTAGAGGAGGATTAGCATCTTAACAATGCCATGAATGCGGGTAAAATTTGGCATTTCTTTGGATACATTTAATCTTTGTGTTTTATTTTTGCTATTTTTGCAAGTGGAATTGTTTTTCTTAATTTTACTTTATTGTTTATTCCTAGAGAATGGGGATACAGTGAGTTTTATATTAATCTGTATCCTGCAATCTGTTGACCAAGTCTATCATCTTTAGTAAGCGTATTTGGGGATTTAGGAGGGGGTCTCTAAATAACACGGAAAGAGAGATCTGAGGTTGTTTCCCTTCTATCATTCTAATATGTATACCTTTTATTTCATTTTTTCACCTATCTCGCCTAGAATCTCTGGTATAACGATCAATAAAAATAGCAAAAGTCCACATCTTTGTCTTGTTCCTGATGCTAAAAGCAAAGCCTTTGCCTGTAAAATGCTGTTTCTGGGATTTCCTAGATGCTGAGGAAATTCTCTCTATTTCGTTGAATTTTTTTTTTTGATGTAATAGTGCTGAGATTTTATTTCTTCACCTATTGAGATGATTCCATAATTTTTCTTCATGTCTCCAATAAAGACAGTGAATTATCTTGGTTTATTTTCAACCTGGACAAAACTTGCATTCTGAAATAAATCACACTGGGCTATAATGTATAATTTTTATGTGGTGCCTTAATTTGTTCACTGGGTTTTTATAGAAGATTTTTGCATCTGTATTTATAAGATTTTCTGGACTGTATTTTTGCTCATGATCTCTTCACCTGGTTTTGGTGTCACGGTAACACTGCCCTCAAAGAATAAGATGAGAATTATTCTTTCCTCTTCTATTTTTGAAAAGTTGAATTAGTATTAATTAAATTTAAATGTTTGGTAGAAGCCAGATGACAGTGAAACCATCTGATCTGGGCTTTTTTGTGGGAAATTTTTTAAAGTGTTAACTCCCTCCTCTAATTGTCTTACAGCTACGCATATTTTCCATCTAGTTTTGATTCCATTTTGGTAATTTGTCTCTCCGTAGGAAGCTCATCTAGGATATCTGATTTGTTCCTATGCAATTTTCACATATTCTTTTATAATGTCTTTTATAATCTGTGCATTACATTAAGAAGGCATGAGTCCATGCTAATATAATTAAGTAAATTAATTCATTCAGTAGCAAGAAAATTATTCTTTACAAGTATGTCGACTAACTACGTTCTTGTCCCCCGTGACATTTCGCTCAACACTGAACTGCATTGACATAGGGAATCCCATGGGACTATAACCACGCTGACAATTTCTTATCACCTCCTGAGATCCTATCCTTGGTAATGTACCACAAGGTATTATTTATGTGTTAATGGTGCTGCAAGCCAGGTGGAAGCATAGTTCAGACACTGATATAGTACATACTAGCTGATCGTAAATCACGTTACTGGTTTATGGGCTTACTATACTTTATGTCATTACTTTAGAGAGTGCTCTTTCTACTTACAAGAACAGACCATGTAAAAACAGTGTGCCGCGCGTCACTGGCCCCGACCTCATTCCCTCTCACTCTCCACGTCTCTTAATTTGCATCGAGCACTCATGAGCAGTGGTCACTTATGTCCTCTAGATTCATGTAAGTACATCTTGTGACATCTGCATAATGACAGACTCACCAGATGATACATTTTTCAGGATATAGCCCTCTCGTTAAATAATAGCAGAGTGTATAGAAAGAATAATAAAATTTAAGCCTCTGCTAAAACTAGAAATTGAATGCTTGAAGAAAATCTATTCAGTCTCAAAATATCTCCACATAATTTTTTTTCGAAAAGGAGAAATAGTTATTTTACAATTGAAAAACAGGATGAATACCAGCTGAACTGAGTTAATGTCACTGTCTCAACCATCTCCTGTTGCTATAATAGAATGCCAGAGACTGGGAAATTTTAAAGAAAAGAGGTTTTATTTTGCCTCATGATGCTAGATGCAAGGAAGTTCAACTCCTGGTGACAGTCATATGCTAATTACCCTCAGCAGAAAGCTAGAATGGCAAAGGAGGACATTTGGAAGACAGACAGGAAGGTTGGACTCCCATAGAGAAAGGGATTCCACCCCTTTGACCAATGCCTCCTGCTGGTCTCCATTGCCCAGTGTGGCCCCCTTGTGGAAATCACCCTCCAGCACGAGAACTGTTAGACAATGCACTAAAACCATATTGATCACTAATATCAGGAGCCTGAACTCGTATGATTTTTAATATGATGCACTGAGAAAGATACAGCATCCATCCTATTCCTTGATTGACGAACACTAACAAAATGGATGTAATTACGGGGTGATGTCAATCACTGATGGCCGCTGCACCACAATGAACTTGTAAGATCATGAAGCAGAAGGAAATCTCAGGAACTATTCATGACCAGAGACCACTGACCAGTCACAATACAAAGCCATGCACAGCACTATAAACAACCATGCAAAGAGCACTGGGTGCAACTGGATGAGCAGACACGTCACCACTGAACAGTTCTGTGTCTCGTTGTTGTGAAGTGTCAGGGGAGTTCAACCTGCTCATCTCCAAAAGCTCCTAGTCCATGAAACGAGATAGCTTTTTAAAGTTCTGGACATAATATATGCTCAGATAATACGTGCCTAAAACATGCGCCCTGGTAATCTATTCACTGTACCCCTCTTTTTCTCCTCCAGATTCATTCTTACATTGTGGCTGGGCCTGTTTGATTTACTTTACCATCTGACTGTGTCCTTTGGGGTCAGCGTGCCCAACCTCAGATTGTTCGCGGCTTTTGCTCACCCCGCCTACTCGCCAGCAGGTCTGTGTCTCCGCCTTCCCTCCCCACTGATCCTAACTTGTCCTCAAGGGTCATTGTCTGAGTAACACCTCATCTGGTTTTCTAATGGCAACCTGTGATCACATAGCCAAAGCTTAACCCCTTTACTGTTCTTCATGGTACTTGTAGTTGATAGATTGCTTTGGGGGCTTTGCCCCTCCTCTTCTCTGAGGTGAGAGCTCCGTGCAGATGGGCTGTTTGGGCTGCTTTCTGACTAATCTGTTTCCAGCTTTTAGAAGAAGGCCAATAAATATTAGCAGAAAAATGCAACTTTCTTGCTTGTTAGGCCGGGGGCCTTGTGCTTCCTTTGAAGAGGTCTGCCAGACCCCCACATGATCCACTGTGGACCTAAGTTGCCGTGGTAGGGACCAGGATAGACATTCATTGCACGGAGCAGTGCTCTGAAAACTGGGCTTCACAAGTAGACTCAAGACCTTGTGTGACATTTAAAATATTTATGATGAATGCATCAATAACTTACTGGTTATAATAAATTGTAAAAGTATCTCTTACAGAGATAAAAGTAGAAAATAAGGGCTATGAAAAATATGAAGAAATAAAACTTACTCAGTGAATTTCTTACCAAGGAAAACAGATTAATTTTACCAACAGAAATAGGAAAACTAGAGGCTGGGGATTTAGCTCAGTGGCATATGTGCCTGTCTGGCAAGCGTGAGGTTGTGAGTTCAATCCCTGTACAAGAAAAGAAATTCTATAGGAGATATTTCCATAGGAAATATTTCTATAGGAGAACTAGACAGAGCCCTCCTTCAGATGAGAAACAGAGACAAGGCGTTTTCAGGTAACAAGAGAAGAAATGTGTCAAATTAAACTTAATGGTAATTAAACCTAGAATATTACCATAAAATTTTTATAAATATTTCAAAAGGAATAAATATCTTAAATGTATACTTTTAATGAAAATTATGAATGTGCTGATTTCTTGCATGCTAAGGAAACCTTTGTTCTCAATATTAAAATTAAACTTTTAAAAATATTTTTTATTAAGAACACTTTTCATGAGATCTACTGTTAACACATTTTAGGTATACAATGCATGTTTTATACTATAGGTGAGATATTGCACAGTAGAACTCTAGGGCTTATTTACCTTTTTATTGAATCTTGATATCCATTGATTAGTAACTCCCCATTTGTGCCTTCATCAGTCCGCGGCAACCACCATTACACTCTCTGATCCTCCGAATTTTACTATCATAAATGCATGAATAGAATCATCCACTAATTATCTTTTAGTGACTGATTTATTTACCCTACACTGATGTCTTCATGGTTCATCTCTGCCGCCACATATTCCAGGATTTCTTTAGTTTGAAAGTTGAATAATATTCCATTGTATGCATATACCACATGATAGATGCATTCATCCATCAATGAGTATTAAGGTCATTTCCACATCTTGGCTAGCTCAGCAATGAACACAGGAGTGCTAATGTCTCTCCAAGACCCTGATTTCGGTTTTTATGAATAAACACCCTGATTTAGGATTACTAGATCATATGGTAGTTCTATTTTTAATTTTTTGGAAATTTTAAGGAGGTGTCCATAGTAAGTGCGCCATTTTGGATTCCCAGAAACAATGTATAAGTATTCTAGTTTCTCCAGATCCTTGCTAATGCCTGCCTTTGATTTCTTTGACAATAGCTGACCTGATAGACAGGTCACTGTGGTCCTGTAGTATGTCTCCTGATGATTAGGAAACTTGAACATTTCTTCCTACAGCTGTTTGCCATTAGGATATTTTCTTTGGGAAATGAGTCCCTTGTTAATTTTTGCTGGGTTGCATGGATTTTATGACTGTTTCAGATATTCCTTAGACACTTTGAACATTAATCTCCTATAAGATAATGTGATTTTTAAATATTTTCTTCAAGTGTGTATTGACTCTTCACTCTGTTAAAGAAGCTGTTTAGTTTATTATAGTCCCAAGTACTCATTTTGGCTTTGACGTCCTGCATTTTAGTTGTCACACACGTGAAATTGTCAAATCAGTGACATCAAGTTTTCCTTATGCTTTCATGCAGTAATTTTGAAGTTTCAGGCCTGGATTCATCTGTGATCAATCTTGAGCTGATTTTTGTACGGTATGAAGCAGGACCCAATCCTCCATCCTGTGAACACTCAGTTTTCTTAAAACCATTTGTCACAGTGACTGTCCTCTACGCAGTATGCACCCCAGGAACACTCATCAGACTTCAGGGGTTGAATGTGTGAATTTATTTCTGGACTTGCCGTCCTGTTTCTTGTTATTGACATCTGCCTTTGGGCCAGTTAATACTCTTAATTACTGTAACTTTGAATTCGGGACATGTAATGATTTCTGCTTGGTCTTTCTGAAGACGGGCTTGGTATTTATGTTCATTTGAGGCTCCATTGCTTAAATATTGCTTATTTTGTTAAAAAGCATAAAAGATACCATGGGGCTCCTGATAATGATTGCATTAAATCTGTAGATTGCTTAGCAAAGTATGAATATTTTAACAATACCGTGAATTCTAATTTATGAATATAGTGTATCTTTCCATATTTTTGTGTCTTAGTTTCTTTCATTAAGTTTAATTTTTTATTCTGAATTATATTAGTGTATGTTGCATTAAAGAATGGTGACGTTTGCTTTGGGGGACTGGTCCATGTGTGTAACACATTTCTGATACTTTCAATCCCTTTAATCCCTTCCCCTTCCCCTGCCTCTCCCCCGGACCCTTTTCCCTTTCTCTAAGAGGCCACCTTCCTGTCGTCTATCATCTCTATCCTGTTATTTGTATTTTAGTTTTCCTGTATAAAAGAAACAATGTTGTGGTTAAATTTGGGTCTCATTTGGCTTAGCATGTCACCCACTTTCCTCCATGTGACACGAGGCCATTCCTTATATGGCCCAGGGTTGTAGTCAGGGGTTGTACACAGAGAACACCTAGGATTAGCACATGGAGTTCATAATATTTTTATAATGGTCACCAGAAGTTAACACAAGAAAATGCAGGAAATCTATCCGCAACACCAAAGACATAGATGATTTAGTCAAGAGCCTAAACCCCACAGCAATGTCCCATGAGTCCAGATAAAAACCTAGAGCTCAGGACAATGCCTCCACGAGTCCAACTGGAGGCTCAGAGTCCACAAGAAGGACTCACGTCAGTCTCTTTTACGGATCCGTGCCGGGAAGACCCAAGAGTCAGTGGTGGAAGCCAGAAAGTCTATGCCAGCAGGATGAAGGAGCTGTGCTAGTGGGATGAGCGTTCTACACTGCCGGGAATTCACACTCACAACAAAGACCAGGGCTATCCTGAAAGGCAGCACAGCCATCCTCAGTGACACAGAGGCCTTGAGCTCCTCCGACAACAAGCACGGTTGGGTACGTGCCAGGAAGCAGCGTGATGAGTTCATCCTGGAGATCAAGCAGCACATGTCTTCCCCTCCAGAGCCAGGAAGCAATGCTCGATGTGAGGACCAGAGCTTCTCCAGGAGAACCAACAGCTCAGACAGCAACTCGTAGGAGAACCCACAATGCCTTCTTAACGTCTCAACCCTCCACACCTCCCCTCTTCTCCTCCTATTTATCCTGGCAACCCTCCTCAGGTGGAGCATCTTCACTCAATGCATACTGTTGTAATCCAGCTGGCGTTAAGTTGACCACCAGTTCTCAACCATAACACCCAGTAATACTCCGTTGTGTAAATGTGCCACATGTTCTCTGTCCATCCCTCTGTTGACAGGCATCCAGGCTGCTTCCAGAGCAGGCAGTTCTTGTGCACTGCAGTTATAAACATGGGTATCGGTGGGTCATTATAATACAGTGTCTGCAATTCTTCTGAAAATATACACAGGAGGGGTGTATCTAGGTTGAATGGAGTTTCTATTGTTAGTTTTTGGAGTAATTTCCATGCTTATTTCTGTAGAGGCTCTGCCAGGTGACACTCCCACATTTTAGAGGGTTCCCCGTCCCCCAGTTCTCACCAGGGTTCACTGCTTTTTAATTCCTGCTGGTAATCCCCCTGCCTGGGGTGAGATGGGACCTCAGAGCCTCCTTGCTTCCCATTCCCAGGCATCCTATTGTCCCTGTGTACTTCTTTTGAGAACTGTCCGTTCAGTTCATTTTCCCATTTTTTTCGTTGGGTCATTTGTTTTGAGGGAATTCATTTTTTTTTAGCTCCTAATGCATTTTAGATATTCTAGGTCAGAAGAGCTGTCAGTAAATTCTTTTTTTCCTGTGGGTTGTCTTTTTATTCTCTTGACTTACTGTACAGAAGCTTTTGAATTTGATCCATTCCAATTTGTATTTCTTGATCTCATTCCCCGTGCTGTTGGAGCTTTATTCGGGCGAGTTTTGCCTGTGTTTATGGATTCAAGTGTTTCCTCTGTGTTATCTTCCAGCAGTGTCAAAGTTCATGTTTATATCTGGGCATTTGATCCATTTTGATTTGGTTTCAGTACAGTAAGAGCTGGAGATTTCCTTTCCATGTGAATATCCAGTTTGCCCAGCATACAGGTTACAGAGGCTTTCTATTCTCCAAAGTGTATTTTTGGCCCCTTTGTCAAAAATCAGATGAGTTTGGGTGCAGAAGATTGTTTCTGTGTCCTCTGTCTCTTCCATGAGTCCATTTGTCCAGTGTGGTGTCACTTACATGATGTTTTTGTTACTGTAATTTGCAGTAGAACTTGAATTCAGTACTGTGACCAATGCCTCCAGTATCGCTCTATTTAGCAGGAATGCTTTGGCTATTCTGGGTCTTTTGCATTTCCATATGAGTTTTAGAACTGTTGTTTCTAGTTATGTGAAACGCATTGTTGGTATTTTTCTAGAAGTTGCCATTAAATATGTAAATTGCGTTCAGTGGTACAGCTACTTTGCCAATATGTTTTACTGATCCAAGGACAAGCCGTGTCTGCTTTCTAATCACTTCCTCAATTTCTTCAGAGTTCTGTAATTTTCATTATAGAGTTCTCATACCTCCTTAATTAGGTGGGTTTTAGATATTTAACTTTTCGAAGCTATTGCAAGTGGAATCATTTTCTTAATTTCTGTGTATCTTCGTTATTGGTATATAGAAAGATGACTGACATTTGTGTCTTAATTTATACCCATCCACTTTCCTGAACTTGTTTATCAGCTCTAAAACTCTTCCAGTGGTGTTTTTAGGGCCCCTGGAAGGAACCATATCACCTGCAACTTGGCATAACTTGACTTCATCATTTCTTATCTGTATCATTCTCTCTCTCTTTCTCTCTTGCCTGATAGCCCTGGCTCACACATTGAGTACTGCTTTGGACAGCAGTAGTGAGAATGGACACACTTCTCTTACTCCTGACTGCAGAAGAAACATCAGTTTCTCCCCATCGAGTATTTGGTTAGCTGTGAACTTGTTATATTTGACCTTTGTCAGCCGAAGTAAGGCCTTTCTGTAGCTGTCTCCGTCTGAGCTGTCATGAAGGAATCTGGGATTTTGTCAAATTTTCCTTTCTGAATCCATGAAGATGATCATGTGATACCCTTGATCATAAATCTGTTATTTTAAATGTATTGACTGAAGGCAATTGAACCATCCTTGCACTTCTAGGATAAAGCTAAGTTGATCACGATCCTTGATCTTCCAATGAATCATTAAGTTCTGCTTGCTATTGAGAATTTTTGCAACTGTGTTCATCAAGGACATTGGTCTATAGTTTCCTTTTCTTATTTATTCTTTATCCTGTCTTGGTATTGAGAAACTACTCCAAGTGCTCCAGGCCTATCAAGCTTCTGCTGAGAAATCTGTTGTTCATCTGCTGGACTTGTTCCTATGGGTAATTCAGTACTACTTTCGAAGCGCGTTTAGTAAACTTTGTTTTGAGTTTCTGCCATAATGTGTTTTGGAGAAATTCTTTTATGGTCTATTTGGAGCTGTAAATGCTTTCTTTACCTGGATATCTGTTGGAGTCAGGGCTCAAAAAGGAATAGATTTAATACAGGACATATAATTTGTAGGATTATTCTATAATATTCACCCAAAAAGTCAACTGCAGAAGAGTGCAAAAGATTTGTCCACACACTAGAGATCCAAAGAATCCATCTGAGGGCCTGGATCCCACACCAATGATCTGCATGAATCCAGCCAAAGACCTAGAGCCCATGGCAATGTCCTCCATGAGTCCAGATGAAGACCTAGCACCCACAGCAATGTCCCATGTGAGTCTATTAAGCACCTACACTGGGAAGGCCCAAAGGACAGTGGTGGGAGCTAGAAAATCTGTGCCAGGGGGTGAAGGAGCTGTGCCATCAGGCGAGGGGTCTGTGGTGGGTCTAGGAAGTGACACTCAAGGTAAGGACCAGAGCTCCCCAAAGAGAACTGCAGCCATCCTCAGTGACAGCGAGGACCCAAGCTCCTCTGATGATGGGAACAGCTGTGTTCATATAGGGAACCAGCGTGACGAGCTCCTCCAGGAGAATCCACAGCAGTCTTCCCCTCCAGCTCTCCTCCTGTGCTGTGGGCAGCGATCCTCAGGTGCCCTTCCTTCCACGCCAGCACCGCGCTGACCCAGTTCTACTGGGTGTCACAAGGTGACCGATACTGAACCCACCACAATATCCATCTCATTCCCTAAATTTGGGCAATTTTCTGCAATCCCAGTGAATAAATTTTTTATGCCATTAGCCTCTATTTTGAACCCTTGCTTGAGTACAATGACTCATAAATTCTATTTTTTAGTTATCTGTGAGTCTTATGTAATGTTTGTTTCTGGATTTTTTTCATCATTACTGACTGCGTGTTCTAGTACTCCTGATTTGTCATCACCTTTCTTCTGACTCACGTTTCCCACTGGCAAGACTTTCAGTTGTGTTCTTCTGTTGTTCTGTTTTGCTCTGAGGAGTGTACTTTGTTTTATTTTTGAGACAGGATCTTGCTGTGTACTTTAGGCTCTCTTTGAGCTGTGTGGCCCAGGTCATAGTCACACTCACGGCAATTCTCCTGCTTTCCTGTGTGGCAGGCCATTCTTGTCACTGCTTCCTTTTTCCGTCATGAGCTTCCTGCTCTGTTGTACAGCACGCACTTAACAGGGAAATAACACACCAATAAAATAAAATATCAGAAGTCTACAGAGTGTTTAGAAAAGACATCAACATTTTCTCATCAGCGTTTACTTGCTTTAAAAGCCTAAGAAACAGCATCAGAAATAAAATCTGTGTGAACTTCAGTGAAAATATCAGTAAAACTCTAAAACAAAATAGTTTTTGCTTCAATTGTCATGCTTACGGCAGTCTTCACACTTGAAAATTGCATGTTCTGGTATAAATATTGCTTGTACTGATACACCACCAAACTATTTATGTCACACATGTTTAGGATGGAGTAAAACACAGCAATTGAGCAGTGCTTTGTGTTTCAGGTGATGTTATAGCTGCTGAATAACTGAGCAACAACATCTATTCTGCCTTTGGTTTTGTGGTAGAATCTTTCCATCTCTGGATTCTATTTTTTGAGGTTTCCCTATCAATATCTCTATCCTGGTGCAATGTTTACATCAGCAAAACTAGTTGATTTTCTTTGCTATTTTTGAAGCCAATGTAAATCTTTCTGAAATCTAGATGTTGTGGTATGCAACTTTCTGTCTTGAAATTGCAACATTTCATTTGGAATTTCTACTTTGTTCCTATATACAGTTCGGCCAGCTGGTGCTCCAAACATAACATCAAATGGAAACCAGTAAATCAATTGTCAGGTGTCACATTCCAATTAGTTTAGGAGATGGCAGCAGTAATTCTGTCCACAACATCATTTGGATTATTAGTATGCATAAGAGTCTGGTGGCTGGGTTCCACGATAAATCTCTAAATTGAAAGTATAATAAGCCTTCACATCTACAAGGGCATAAATTTTTTATGCCATGTTTTGACCAATTATTCTGCCATAAGAATTTTACATCCCTGTAATCACCATGAGAAATCCCTGCTAAGCACAGCAGACCTCTGAATGCTTTCAGTTCCGCTAGTGAGATGGCATGACAAATGTATCTTTTTAAATGGCTGTTGGTGCATATAGAACCTTTTACTTGTATCTCTGCCTTTGTATATTTCACAACATCTTGTAGCATTTCATCTGTTACAAGTTTCAACATTGAATGGCAGTGCTGGCATTCTGTTCAATAGGCTTCACCCCGGCCAAGACTTTCACTATATTTTCAGACCAGTTCTAGTATTGGATTGTTTCATTTAGTTGCCTAGCCATTTGCAACATTTTGATCAGTCAAACACATCCTCAGGTTGCTGGTTTCTTCATCATTTGAATCAAGGAGGTCTGCATTCCTTGTATGGATCAGTGAATCCTTGCTCCATTTCACAGGAACTGGAGCTCACATCACAACAACAGAGTCAGCCACAGCGCAGCAGGTGCACCTCAGCCACCCACCCTGCTCTTCTGTTACAGAAGGATGTATTTTACTTTAAGGGATCCTTCCTCATCCACGAATGGGTAATCTGATGATTCACTTTTGACCTCCAAAATTTGAAAATCTGGCTTTTCATGTGTCATTGTATTGAACTGGGTTACTTCTACTGGAAAAAATCAAAAGAAAACTTAAAAAATATCCTGGAGTGGCGTGGATGTATTGTACCCTCTGCAGTGCTTAGGTAAACACATGCAAAACTGTTCAGGAGCATCATGTGGGTGTAAATCCTGTTTTGACACTTTTGCAACATGCACCTTGCCTTTCCCTGCACCAAGTGGGTAAGCACAAAGATCAGTTACTGTAGTCCTCAGAGAAAGGTACTGAAACACACAGCTGGCTACTATTATGCTAAATTAAGAATTTAGAGATTGGGCATGGTGGCGTGTGCCTGTAATCCCAGTACTCAGGAGGCTGAGGCAGGAGGATTGCTGTGAGTTTGAGGCCGGCCTGGGCTACAAAGTAAGCCCAAGGCAAGCCTGAACTGCATAGTGAGACCCTATCTCAAAAAGACAAAATAAAATAATGAAATAAAATAAAATTTACACTAGAAAAATAAGGGATGTGTTTGTGGGACCCTCTGCTGCACTCCAAGTTGATTGGTACATATTAATTGAACCTTCAAAACAACCAGGATAAACCACTCCTGCTCAGGGTGTGTGAGGCTTCTAGTCTACT
Source organism: Cavia porcellus (assembly GCF_034190915.1). NCBI lineage: Eukaryota > Metazoa > Chordata > Mammalia > Rodentia > Caviidae > Cavia > Cavia porcellus. The sequence continues at coordinate 5,280,372 of NW_026947506.1, forward strand.
GGGATATTGCTAAGCGTGTCTGAAGCTATGTTGAGTAGGATTATTGGCCTACAGCTAATTTTCCTTTCTCATAGTGTCATTGTTTAGCTTTATTATCATGGTAATGCTGGCCTAATAAAATTTGTTTGACAATATTTCCTCCTCCGCAATTTTTTGGAAGAGGTTGAGAAGGATTGGCGGCAGTTTATCTTTAGACCTGTGTTAGATTTCACCAGTGTAGTGATCTAGTCCTTGAGGTCTCTTTGCTGGAAGGTTTTTTATTATTAATTTAATGTCCCTGCTAATTATAGGTTTGTGGAGATCATTTCTTCCTGACTCAGTCTTGGTAAGTGATGTGTTTCTAGAAATTTATTCATGGCTTTCTGGTTATAAAGGTCCTTGGTATGTAATTGTTCATATCAGTCTCATGATCCTTTATATATGTGTAGCATCAATGCAATGTCTTGTTTTTACATTTCTGATTTCCTTACCTTCTCTCTCATCTCATTCTTTCTGTGTCTCTCTGTGAGTCAATCTATTGAGAAGTTGGACAATCTTACCTACAATTTTTAAAAAGCCAATTATTTCTATTGTTTTCTATTTTCACTTTATTTATTCTTGAAACTATAATTTTTCTCAAGACAGCATAGGAAAGTATGAAACTCATGGTAAAGTTTAATATCTACACAAATACCAAACACTGCTATCATTATTTTGGGTCGATTACCTTTAATTCTATCATAAAGTCAAAAAGCAATTATTAAAATGAGCTTAACTAAAATACACACAATCTGAGTAACTAAGAACAGACATGAAGTGTGACAGCGATAAAATAATATTGTGTAGGAGGGAGATGCTGAAGGGCAGTTTTTTCTGTGACTGAGTTTGTTTCCACTTTAAATAGACTGCTAAAAGATGTTTACTGAAGTGTTAAAGTAACGACACACAGAGACACGAATCCTACAGAAATTACACACAAGAAAACAAGCTCATCAATGAATATCAATACATAGGTTGACAGAACTCAAAGACAGTAAGAGGAAGAGACCAAAAAGTTTAAGATAAACAGAAAATAGCTAATGACAACATCAAATCCTCCCTTTTTCATTATCACTTTAAAGGTCAGCGATGAAACTCTTGTATCAAGAGATGGAATGGGTAAATTAGTTTTAGAAAGAGCTTCCCCACAAAAGGGGCCATCTACAACAACTTCACTTTACCTTAAGGATACTCATAGCCTGAAGAAAGGCTAGAGAAAGACTCTATGCAAAAGGCACCATGAGAAACAGACTTCATGTCTGAAGTTGTCACAGGGGGATGTGGAAGGGTACCGCCCAATGGTAGTCTGTTTAATGCACCAGAAAGACACAACAACTTAGCAGTCACGTGCTGCTTAAAGCTGTTTCAGTCACCACTGGGCCACATGTATGATGGTGGCCTCACAGATGACAATGCAATGGAAAACTCCTGCCCCTCCTGACATCATCGCTGGTGTAATGCCAAGATGCCACACACGCCTCTGGTGTTTGCAGCGATGCCTGTGTAAACAACACTACTGCACTGCAAGCCATGTAAAAATATAGCACATGCAATTATGCACACACTCCAAAATCACAAATGAAATATTGGCTTATGCATTCACCACACTGTACTTTCAGTGGTTATTTTAGGGCACACATCTTTAGCTTATTAAAAGTATTCTATTGTAAAATAGCATCACTTGATTGTATCAGTGGGTTGTGTTCAGTGACTGACCTATGCCATCCAGACTCGTGTAAGTGTTAACCCCACAGTAGAAGTACCTAACAAAATAGTCCTCAGGACCGTCTCCATTATTAAGCAATGAAGAGCATGTATCTCAAATAAGAACACTCAAATATGTAAGGTAAACACTGACAGAAACGAAAAGAGAGATACACAGATGTGTAATAACTGGAGACTTCAAAATTCCACTTTTAGTAAGATGCAGAATCTTAATGAAACATGACCCTTGTCATGGTTTATGCTGCGGCCCCCAGGCCTCATGCTTTGCATTGTGCATTTATGATTGGTTCATTGTCTAGCACTTGGATTGATGGTGTCAGTGCTCCACCCACATAGGGGTGGAGCCAGCATAGAACATAATGGCAGGAATAAGGTGTGTCTCTCTCTCTTGCCAGTTTCCATCTTGCTGTTTGCAGCCACCATGAACTGTGGTCCCACCATGCCACCCTGTCTTGGAGCCAACTGAGTATGGACTGAAACCTCCAAAAACTGTAAGAAATAAACCTTTCCTTTCTCAACTTTGGGCATCAGGTATTTTGTCTCAGCGATGAGTAAAAAGTAACTAAGACAACCCTCAAAAGGAAAAAGCTCTTGAATAACTCTGTAGACCAAAACAGTAATGCAAAGAAAACACACAGACCATTCCAGCCAACAGCAGAATCACGTACACTTTTTAAAAATACATACGGGTCTTTCTCCTGGGTAAAGTGCATGCTAGGTTACAAAACATTTCTTAATAGACTTAAATCATGCCAAGAATTTTTGCTGATTACAGTAGAAACTAGACATCAAAATCAAAGGAACGCTAGCAACTTCAACAAAAAAAGTAGACATTTGAAAAACACGTTCTTAGAAGATAACCATCAAGTCAAAGAAATAAATCAAAAAGGAAATGAAAACATACTTGTAGACAAATAAAACATAGCATAACGTGATTTACAGAATGAAACTATTATGGTTCATACTAGGTGACCCCAACAGCCCAGTGTACCCGGTGGTGGCATTTTCAACAGGTGCTTGGTCATTGGCGTGGCTGACTTGCTGTTACGAGCAGGCCTGACTAGAGGGGCCGGGTCACTGAAGCCGTAGCATTGGGGGTCGACCTCCCCCAGCCCCCGTTCCTCTATTCTCAGCTTGTTTCCTGGCTCGCTTGGTGTGGGCAGACTTCCTGTGCTATGTCCCTCTGCTGTCTTTGCATGGACACAAACCAGCTAAGGACTATACTGGTCAGTCAAAACAAGTCTCTTCTCATTTAAACTCTGGGTGTTGGGAATCTCAGTGCCAAGGACAGTGAAAAGGGACGGCCAAGTTCATAGCAATACACATTTACATCAAATGAATAGGAAGCTTTCCAATAATGATACAATTTAATAGCTCAAGTACGTAGAAAAAGAAGAACAAGCTAAGCCACGATTAAACTTACTGAGAGATTTCTCCTGCTGTAGGGAAGTTCACAGGTTATACTCCGCAATCAATTGAATAGACTCAACGGGTGGATTAAAGTTGTCCTGATTCGAATACCAAGAATATTTGACCACGTCTGTGTGTAAATGTCTCCTCTATCTATCCGCCTCAAGATAGCATTGATTTTCCACTATGATCATTAGTCGACAAGAGCAGCTTGAGTCTAGGTGATACCCCGCTATGCTCCAGCAACAAAATTTTATCAGAAAAATTTTAAATGTTCTTGTTTGTCCTAGTGTTGTTGCCGTGGAGACACTACAGTTCTTGTGTACTCTGGTGACAGTTCCACGGGGAACGAGAATGTTGTGAAGATGGGCCACTACTTCCCAGATGCTGACACTCACCAGCTGAAGTGGATACCCAGCCTCACATGCATTACACAAGAAAACCAAAGTTTATCATAAGAAAGTAACACAGCTGATCGCAATGGTGCACACCTGTCATCCCAGCATTCAGGAGGCTGAAGCAGGAGGATCGCTGCAAGTTTGAGGCCAGCCTCACGTACAAAATGAGTTCTAGGCCTGCCGGAACTGCAGAGTAAAACTCTGTCTGAAAAAGACCAAGAAAGAAAGGACGAAAAAAAAGTAGCCCAGCTGGCTTCTCCACCTTTAAAGGTACACAATGACCATCATTGTGGAACTAAACTCTCAAATGCAAGGAAGAGCTTAAATATTTTGAAGAACGTCAGGGAAGATCTAATATTTCCCTGTGTTCCCTTTGTCCGCAGAAAGAGGACTCTGAGTTCATTCCCAGGAGGGAGAAAATGTAGGAGTGAACACACTCAGCTCCTCCTGGCACTCTGCTGTCTTATAGTCCAGGACTCTCACTGGGTTTGTAGAAGTATCTGATTTTCTTGAAACTGGAGTCGGCCCCTCATATCTCTTCTTGCTCAGACCTCTTGATGTCTGGGTCTAAGGGCGTCAGACACTGCTTTCTCATTTTATGTATGAAAATTACATGCAACCATTGATAGGATTTTGGGCACAGTTAGAAGAGAGAATATTTTTAAAAAGTGGCCTTTATTCTAAGGATGTGGAGAGAACCTCACAACCACTGGGGGTCTGGATTTCTCTGCTAAACATGTGGTGTGGGGGGCATATAAACAGCATTGGTCTGGGGTAGTGTCTAAAAGGGGCATCGCTGATGTGAAAACAGCTGATTGGGTTTCTTTTCAAGCCACAGGTAAGTTGCCTGGGGGCAGGGAAATGCTCTCAAGGTAAATGTCCCTTGGTCCCGCCTCTCACTGCTGTAGTGTCCTATCTAGGGCAAAATCCTTTCATTCCCATCTTTTTATTGTTCGGAAAAGGGAGAAGTGTTTTCTCTCTTCCTACCTACTGCTGAAAGGGGCACCATATTGGGGTTTAGGGGGGATGATGGTTGATGCCCATGCAGAAGCTGGTGCCAAGTATTAAGGCCAGGACAACTTTACCACTGTTGTATGCCCACACATTAGACTTGATTATAGTCCTTGGGACGATTTCCTGTAGCAGGACGTCAGTAAGTATATCAGTAGTCTCCCTGGTTGTGGGAAAGATTTTTATCTTTCTTGAAAAAGTACAAAGGTGAGAAAGTATTTGAGCATTTTGTGGCAGGGCATGTGTGTAAAATCTATCAGTCTTGACCAGGGTTGTGTCTGAGAAACTGATGAATAGGAAAGAAAGGGGGTGCTATGTGTCCCTGAGAAGAGGGTTTACTAGAGATAACAGGTGTAAGCTGTTGAGACCTCAGAGTGTCTGGCTCTACATAAACACAAACGAATTTTTAAAAAGGCATTTTAAGGTCTAGACTGTAAAGTGAGTGGTGGAGGGAGGGACGTGAGAGACCACCACTGGGTGGACTGGGGTAACAGCACTACCAATTACCCTAAGGTCCTCTACTAGATGGTAAGACCCATCAGGCTGAGTACCAGGAGAATGGGAGTATTATAAGGTGAATAGGTAGGTTTAAGAAAACCATTGTCTAAAAGGCACTTAATTATAGGTGTAAGTCCCTGTAAATGTTTGGGAGCTAAGGGATATTGGGGAACACAAGGAAAAATTGAAGGATCTCTGAGACAATTAAAATAGCCATGGCACAGGTAGCGCAGGAGGGATTGGAGGTATCTCAAACTATGGGATCGACCAGAGAAGAATCAACTCTGTAATCTGCCTGAAATAGGCCCTGTCTGCAAAGGCTGCATAGATTGGCCATCAACACCCACTACAGAGACTGAGGACTTAATATAGCAGCCTGAAAACTCAGGGAAAACACTATACATGGCCTCTGTGTCCACAAGTACAGAGAATGTTTTACCTGAGACTTCCAGTGGGACTTAGGACTCTGAGGACACCTTAATGGGGGCCTGTGGGCTCTGAGCCCCATCAAGCTTCAGCAGCAAGTCCAAGCAGATCAGTGAGTGATGAATCTGGCAGTGATGGAGTCTCCCGTGAGGGCAAGGAGTTAGAGCAGGGCTTACCCGCTCTCTGGTGGCTAGGACAGTTGCTCTGGGGCAAGGCCCCAAGATGATGCCAGGATTGGGGCACTTCCTTGCCCAATGTCCTTCTTTGCTGCAGTTGAATCATGGTCTGGGAGAGGCTCAGGCAGCTCCACCTTGTGTCAGTTTACCTGTCTCAGAGCTCCAAGTGTCACTGCTACACAATCAGATTGTTATTCTTCCTTTGATTTTTATCTCTGTTATTGAAAACATAAAAAGCCATATTAAGAGGTCTCCATGTGGGGTTTGAGGGCCACATTTAGCCTTTTGTCTTGGGATCTGGCCCACAGTGGAAGGTGTCTGTCTCTTCCAAGGTCACAAGACATCTGGTTTTTATCTTGGGTAGGTGTACAGCTTTAAGTCTAAAGGAGACAAAGGCAAAGAATCAATTAAGTATGCAGGAGTCAAATAATATAATCAACAGGGTATTTATGAGTATAACTTTAGCAATGGCTTCCCATAAGGAGGATAAGGCTAAGGTCCAGGGAATTTTAGAAACTGACATGACATTCTTTTGTCATACACACATTTAGGTTTTACAATTGTATAAGTACCTCTTATGCTGTTAGAATGTCTAATGCCATCTGATATTTGGAGAATGGCCTGTTTTATTAATTTTACCTTTTTATTTAGGAGAGAGATCAGCCACAATGTCATTTAACACCAGTTGAGTATAGTTAATTATGGCCCCAATATGCCCGGCACCCACTGGTTAGTGGAGGGCTGAGCCAGAGCCAGGGAGGGGCTGGGAAAGGCTCAGACCTGGCCCCTGCCCCAGCCTTAGTGCTGGTCTCATTGCTCTGTCATCCCTTGCATCATATAACCTTTTTTCTTGAAAAGATCAGGTGGATCCAAGCAAAAGGAATCTAAAAGGAATTTATAATTATCTCTTAATTTTAGTTGTTGAACATCCAGGAGATTGATAACAGTACAGTGCAGTACAGGCAGTAAGCTTAACATAGAACGTTAAATGGCTATTAACCATGGGTATTTTAATATTTCAGTGCTGAAGAAATTTGTAAAGTATCTCTAAGCATATGTCTGAATCTGAAAGAAAACACTTGTCATTGTATATTATATAAATTTTTGTTTAAAAATTATTATTTGACTGGTGATCTCGTGTTGGTCTGATCTGAATCTCCTGGCTGGAACACAAGAAAAAGGTGGCAGACACAATCCCAATTTTGTATCTGAAGGCATGAATATACCATCAGATCAGCAACAATGAATTGTCTTAGTCATATGAACTTTAGTAAAGGTGTCTCCCATAAGGCTATGGAGATTATTAGGGCCTCCAATTAATGAACAAAAGCTGGTTAAAGTTAACAGGTGGCCACTTTCTTATTCATCAATTGAAGTCTTGTCCAATGTCTTCTCACCCCAAGGGATTTTGTTTAACCAATTTCAACATCATTTTGACCAGCTGGCAAACTAAATGGAAGCATGTATTTTAAATCTATAAACCAAATAAACTTTGATTAAATGGTTTTAAAATGCAAAATAAGAGAAAAGATTGTTGAGCTCAAATAAAAAGGAACAGCTGTTTGCAGAGCAGACAAATGGACAAACATGGACAGATGATCTGTACATTATAAACGGACTGAACAAACAGATAACAGGTATACAGACTGATGATCATCTTATAAAATTAGAATGCACTCAAATATATTTGGCCAATTTGAACTATAATAAATAGACTAGTGTGAACCTTCTTGTAGATCAATTAATAGAAGAATACCTGAAAAGGAACCTAATTTATGGCTAATCTGAGATAGATCAGAAAGCTAAAAAAGGAACATAATCTTTTGGAGCCAGCCTGTTGCCAAAGCAAGAGTAGGGATCTGTCTTGGAATCCCCAAGACCAAGTATGGTGGGCAGGCAGAGAAAATGTTGATGCAAGTGAAGGGGACAAAGAACCCTCAGACAGGACAGAATGCTCAGGTGGGAAGGATTGAGAAATTGGGAGAGACCCTAGGGGACAGATTAGAGACCCTAGGCAAAGGATTAGAGACCCTAGGGGAAGGATTAGAGACCCTTGGGAAGGATTAGAGACACTAGGGGAAGGATTAGAGACCCTAGGGGAAGGATTAGAGACACTAGGGGAAGGGTTAGAGACCCTAGGGGAAGGATTAGAGACCCTAGGGGAAGGATTAGAGACCCCAGCGGAAGGGTTGAAGACACTAGAGGAAGGTTTAGAGACCCTAGGGGAAGGATGAGAGACCCTAAGGGAAGGACTAGAGACCCTAGGGGAAAGATTAGAGACCCTAGGGTAAGGATTAGAGACCCTAGGGAAAGGATTGGAGACCATAGGGGAAGAATTAGAGACCCTGGGGGAATGATTAGAGACCCTAGGGGAAGGATTAGAGACCCTTGGGAAGGATTAGAGACACTAGGGGAAGGATTAGAGACCCTGGGGGAAGGATTAGAGACCTTAGGGGAAGGATTAGAGACCCCAGGGGAAAGATTAGAAACCCTAGGAGAAGGATTAGAGACCCTAGGGGAAGGATTAGAGACCCTAGGAGAAGGATTAGAGACCCTAGGGAAAGGATTAGACCCTAGGGGAAGGGTTAGAGACCCTAGCGGAAGGATTAGAGACCCTAGGGGAAGGAATAGAGATCCCAGGGGAAGGATTAGAGACCCTAGTGAAGGATTAGAGACCCTAGCGGAAGGATTAGAGACCCTAGGGGAAGCGTTAGAGACCCTAGGGGAAGGGTTAGAGACCCTAGGAGAAGGATTAGAGACGCTGGGGGAAAGATTAGAGACCCTTGGGGAAGGGATAGAGACCCTAGGGGAAGGATTAGAGACCTAGGGGAAGGACTAGAGACCCTAGAGGAAGAATTAGAGACCTTGGGGAAGAATTAGAGACCCTATGGGAAGGATTAGAGACCCTGGGGAAAAGATTAGAGACCCTAGGGGAAGGGTTAGAGAACCTAGGGAAAGGATAAGAGACCCTAGGAGAAGGATTAGAGACCTCAGCGGAAGGATTAGAGACCCTAGAGGAAGGATTAGAGACCCGAGGGGAAGGATTAGAGACCCTAGGGATCAGAGACATTAGGGGAAGGATTAGAGACCCTAGGGGAAGGATTTGAGACCTTAGGGGAAGGATTAGAGACCTTGGGAGAAGGATTAGAGACCCTGGGGGAAGGATTAGAGACCCTAGAGGAAGGATTAGAGACCATAAGGGAAGGATTAGAGACCCTAGGGGAAGGATTAGAGACCCTAGGGGAAGGATTAGAGACCCTAGGGGAAGCATTAGAGACCCTAGGAGAAGGATTAGAGACCCTAGGGAAGGATTACAGACCCTAGGGGAAGGGTTAGAGACCAGAAGGGAAGGAGTAGAGACCCTAGGGAAGGATTAGAGACCCTAGGTGAAGGAATAGAGACCCTAGGGGAAGGACCTGAGAACCTAGGGGAAGGATTAGAGAAACTAGGGGAAGGATTACAGACCGTGGGGAAGGATTAGAGACCCTAGGGGAAGGATTAGAGACCTAGGGGAAAGATTATAGACAGTAGGAGAAGGATTAGAGACCCTAGGGGAAGGATTACAGACCTAGGGGAAGGAATAGAGACCCTAAAGGAAGCATTAGAGACCCTAGAAGAAGGATTAGAGACCCTAGGGAAAGGATTAGAGACCCTCAGGAAGTATTAGAGACCCTAGTGGAAGGATTAGAGACCCTAGGGGAAGGAAAAGCGACCTAGGGGAAGGCTTAGAGCCCCTAGGGGAGGAATTAGAGACCCTCAGGAAGTATTAGACACCCTAGGGGAAGGATTAGAGACCCTAGATGAAGGATTAGAGACCCTAGGGGAAGGATTACAGACCCCAGGGGAAGGATTGGATACCCTAGGGCAAGGATTGAAGACCCCAGGGGAAGGATGAGAGACCCTAGGGGAAAGACTAGGGACCCTAGGGGAAAGATTAGAGACCCTAGATGAAGGATTAGAGACCCTAGGGAAAGGATTAGAGACCTTAGGGGAAGAATTAGAGACCCTGGGGGAAGGATTAGAGACCCTAGGGGAAGGATTAGAGACCCTAGTGGAAAGATTAGAGACCCTAGGAGAAGAATTAGAGACCTTAGGGGAAGGATTAGAGACCCTAGGGAAAAGATTAGAGACCCTTTGGGAAGGGTTAGAGACCCTAGGAGAAGGATTAGAGACCCTAGATTAGAGACCTAGGATTAGAGACCTAGGGGAAGGACTAGAGACCCGAGGAGAAGGATTAGAGACCCTAGGGAAAGCATTATAGACCCTAGGAGAATGATTAGAGACCCTAGGGGAAGGAGTAGAGACACCAGGGGAAGGATTAGAAACCCTATGGAAGGATTAGAGACCCCCTGGGAAGGGTTAGAGACCCTAGAACCAAGGGTTCGAGAACCTAAGGGAAGAATTAGAGACCCTAGGGGAAGGATTTGAGACCCTGGGGGAAGGATTAGAGACCCAGGGGGAAGGATTAGAGACCCTGGGGGAAGGATTAGAGAAACTAGGGGAAGGATTACAGACCTAGGGGAAGGATTAGAGACCTAGGGGAAGAATTAGAGACCTAGGGGAAGGACTAGAGACCCTGGAGGAAGGAATAGAGAACCTAGGGGAAAGATTGGAGACCCAAGGAGAAGGATTAGAGACCCTAAGGGAAATATTAGAGACCGTAGGAGAAGGATTAGAGACCCTAGGGGAAGGGTTATAGACTCTGGAGGAAAGATTAGAGACCCTTGGGGAATGGTTAGAGACCCTGGGGGAAGGATTAGAGACCCTGGGGGAATGATTAGAGACCCTAGAGGAAGGATTAGAGACACTAGCGGAAGGATTAGAGACACTAGTGAAGGATTAGAGACCCGAGGGGAAGGGGTAGAGACCCTAGGGGAAGGATTAGAGACCCTGGGGGAAAGATTAGAGACCCTTGGGGAAGGTATAGAGATCCTAGGGGAAGCATTAGAGACCTTAGGAGAAGGATTAAAGACCCTAGGGAAAGGATTAGAGACCTTAGATGAAGGGTTATTGACCCTAGCAGAAAGACTTGAGACCCTAGGGGAAGGAGTAGAGACACGAGGGGATGGATTAGAGACCCTAAGGGAAGGATTACAGACCCTAGGGAAGGATTAGAAACCCTACGGGAAGGGTTAGAGACCCTAGGGGAAGGGTTAGAGACCCTAGGCGAAGCGTTAGAGACACTAGGGGAAGGATTAGAGACCCTAGGGGAAGGATTAGAGACCCCACAGGAATGTTTGGAGACCATAGGGGAAGGATTAGAGACCCTACTGCAAAGATTAGAGACCCTAGGAGAAGGATTAGAGACCCTAGGGAAGGATTAGAGACCCTAGGTGAAGAGTTATAGACCCTAGGGGAAGGATTAGAGACCCCAGGGGAAGGATTAGAGACCCCAGGGGAAGGATTAGAGACCCTAGGAGAAGGATTAGAGACCCTAGGGAAAGCATTAGAGACCCTAGAGGAAGGGTTAGAGACACTAGGGAAAGGATTAGAGACCCTAGAGGAAGGGTTAGAGACACTAGCGTAAAGATTAGAGACCCTAGGGGAAGCAGTAGAGACCCTAGGGAAGGATTAGAGACCCTAGAGAAGGATTAGAGACCCTAGGGGAAGGATTAGAGACCCCAGGGGAAGGATTAGAGACCCTAGGAGAAGCATTAGAGACCCGAGGGAAAGGATTAGAGACCCTAGAGGAAGGGTTAGAGACACTAGCGTAAAGATTAGAGACCCTAGGGGAAGCAGTAGAGACGCTAGGGAAGGATTAGAGACCCTAGAGAAGGATTAGAGACCCTAGGGGAAGGATTAGAGACCCGAGGGGTATGGTTAGAGACCATAGGAGAAGGGTCAGAGACAATAGGAGAAGGATGAGAGACCGTAGGGGAAGGATTAGAGACCCCATGGGAAAGGTTTGAGACCCTAGGGGAAGGATTAGAGACACTAGGCGAAGGATGAGAGACCCTAGGGGAAGGACTAGAGACCCTAGGGGAAAGATTAGAGACCCTAGGGGAAGGATTAGAGACCCTAAGGTAAGGCTTAGAGACCGAGGGGAAGGATTAGAGACCCTAGGGGAAGGATAAGAGACCCTAGGTAATAGAGACACTAGGGGAAGGATTAGAGACCCTAGGGGAAGGATTTGAGACCCTGGGGGAAGGATAAGAGACCCTGGAGGAAGGATTAGAGACCCTAGGGGAAGGATTTGAGACCCTGGGGGAAGGATTAGGAACCCTGGGGAAGGATGAGAGATCCGGCGGGAAGGATTAGAGACCCTAGGGGAAGCATTAGAGACCTAAGCAGAAGGATTAGATACCCTAGGGGAAGGATTAGAGACCCTAGGGGAAGGGTTAGAGACCCTACGGAAAGATTAGAGACCCTAGGGGTAGGAGTAGAGACCCTAGGGAAGGATTAGAGACCCTAGGGAAGGATTAGAGACCTTAGGGGAAGGATTAGAGATCCTAGGGGAAGGATTAGAGACCCTAGGGAAAGATTAGAGACCCTAGGGGAAGGATTAGAGACCATAGGGAAAGGATTAGAGACGCTAGGGGAAGGATAAGAGTCCCCAGGAAAAGGATTAGAGACCCCAGCGGAAGGATTAGAGACCCTAGTGGAAGGGTTAGAGACCGTAGGGAAGGGTTAGAGACCCTAGCGTAAACATTAGACACCTTAGGGGAAGGAGTAGAGACCCTAGGGGAAGGCTTAGAGCCACTAGGGGAAAGGTTAGAGACCCTAGGGAAAGGGTGAGAGACCATAGGGGAAGGAGTAGAGACCCTAGGGGAAGGATTAGAGACCCTAGGGAAAGATTAGAGACCTAAGCAGAAGGATTAGATAACCTAGGGGAAGGATTAGAGACCCTAGGGGAAGGGTTAGAGACCCTACGGAAAGATTAGAGACCCTAGGGGTAGGAGTAGAGACCCTAGGGAAGGATTAGAGACCCTAGGGAAGGATTAGAGACCTTAGGGAAAGGATTAGAGATCCTAGGGGAAGGATTAGAGACCCTAGGGAAAGATTAGAGACCCTAGGGGAAGGATTAGAGACCATAGGGAAAGGATTAGAGACGCTAGGGGAAGGATAAGAGTCCCCAGGAAAAGGATTAGAGACCCCAGAGGAAGGATTAGAGACCCTAGTGGAAGGGTTAGAGACCGTAGGGAAGGGTTAGAGACCCTAGCGTAAACATTAGACACCTTAGGGGAAGGAGTAGAGACCCTAGGGGAAGGCTTAGAGCCACTAGGGGAAAGGTTAGAGACCCTAGGGAAAGGGTGAGAGACCATAGGGGAAGGAGTAGAGACCCTAGGGGAAGGATTAGAGACCCTAGGGGAAGGATTAGAGACCCTAGGGAAAGATTAGAGACCCTAGGGGAAGGATTAGAGACCATAGGGAAAGAATTAGAGACCCTGGGGGAAGGATTAGAAACCCGAGGGGTATGGTTAGAGACCATAGGAGAAGGGTCAGAGACAATATGAGAAGGATTAGAGACCGTAGGGGAAGGATTAGAGACCCCATGGGAAAGGTTCGAGACCCTAGGGGAAGGACTAGAGACCCTAGGCGAAGGATGAGAGACCCTAGGGCAAGGACTAGAGACCCTAGGGGAAAGATTAGAGACCCTAGGGGAAGGATTAGAGACCCTAGGGTAACGCTTAGAGACCGAGGGGAAGCATTAGAGACCCTAGGGGAAGGATAAGAGACCCTAGGTATTAGAGACCCTAGGGGAATGATTAAACACCCTAGGGGAAGGATTTGAGACCCTGGGGGAAGGATAAGAGACCCTGGGGGAAGTATTAGAGACACTAGGGGAAGGATTTGAGACCCTGAGGGAAGGATTAGACATCCGGCGTTAGGATTAGAGACCCTAAGGGAAGCATTAGAGACCTATGCAGAAGGATTAGATACCCTAGGGGAAGGATTGGAGACCCTAGGGGAAGGGTTAGAGACCCTACGGAAAGATTAGAGACCCTAGGGGTAGGAGTAGAGACCGTAGGGAAGGATTAGAGACCCTAGGGAAGGATTAGAGACCTTAGGGGAAGGATTACAGACCCTAGGGGAAGGGTTCAAGACCCTAGGGGAAGGGTTAGAGACCCTAGGGGAAGAATTAGAGACCCTAGGGGAAGGATTAGAGACCCTAGGGAAAGATTAGAGACCCTAGGGTAAGGATTAGAGACCACAGGGTAAGGATTAGAGACCCTAGGGAAAGGATAAGAGTCCCCAGGAGAAGTATTAGAGACCCCAGCGGAAAGATTACAGACCCTAAGGGAAGGGTTAGAGACCGTAGGGAAGGGTTAGAGATGCTAGGGGAAGGATAAGAGTCCTCAGGTGAAGGATTAGAGACCCCAGCGGAAAGATTAGAGACCCCAGGGGAAGGGTTAGAGACCGTAGGGAAGGGTTAGAGACCCTAGCGTAAACATTAGACACCCTAGGGGAAGGAGTAGAGACCCTAGGGGAAGGCTTAGAGCCCCTAGGGGAAGGGTTAGAGACCCTAGGGAAAGGGTGAGAGACCATAGGGGAAGGACTACATACCCTAGGGGAAGGATTAGAGACCCCAGTGGAAGGGTTGTAGTCCCTAGGGGAAGGATTAGAGACCCTAGGGGAAGGATGAGAGACCCTAGGTGAAGGGTTAGAGACCCTAGGGGAAGGATTAGAGACCCTAGGGGAAGGATGAGAGACACTAGGAGAAGGACTAGAGACCCTAGGGGAAGGATTAGAGAAACTAAGGGAAGAATTACAGACCTAGGGGAAGGATTAGAGACCCTAGGGTTAGGATTAGAGACCTAGGGGAAGGACTAGAGACCCTAGGGGAAAGATTAGAGACCCTTGGAGAAGGGTTAGAGACCATAGGGGAAGGATTAGAGACCCTGGGGGAGGATTAGAGCCCCTAGGGGAAGGACTAGAGACCCTAGGGGAAGGATTAGAGACCCTAGGAGAAGGATTAGAGACCATAGGGGAAGGACTAGAGACCCTAGGGGAAGGGTTAGAGAGCCTGGAGGAAAGATTAGAGACCCTAGGAGAAGGATTAGAGACCCTACAGGAAGGATTAGAGACCCTAGGAGAAGGACTAGAGACCCTGGGGGAAGTATTAGGGACCCTGGGGGAAGGATTAGAGATCCGGCGGGAAGGATTAGAGACCCTAGGTTTTAGACATCCTAGGGAAAGGATTTGAGACCCCAGGGGAAAGAATAGAGACCCTGGGGGTAGGATTAGAGATCCTGGGGGAAGCATTAGAGACCCTAGGAGAAGGATTAGAGACCCTAGGGAAAGGATTAGGGACCCTAGGGGAAGGGTTAGAGACCCTAGGGGAAGGAGTAGAAACCCTAGGGAAAGGATTAGAGACCCTGGGGAAGGATTAGAGACTCTAGGCGAGGGATTAGAGCCCCTAGGGGAAGGGTTAGAGACCCTAGGGGAAGGGTTAGATACCCTAGGGGAAGGATTAGGTTCCCTGGCGAAAGGATTATAGACCCTAGGGAAAGGTTTGAGACCCTAGGTAAGGCTTACCTTAGGAAAGGCTTACCCAAGGGTAGGATTAGAGACCCTAGCGGAAGGATCAGAGACCCTAGGAGAAGGATTGGAGACCCTAGGGGAAGGATTAGAGACCCTGGGGGAAAGATTAGAGACCGTAGGGGAAGCATTAGAGACCCTAGGAGAAGGATTAGAGACCTTAGGGAAAGGATTAGAGACCCTAGAAGAAGGGTTAGAGACCTTAGCGGAAAGATTAGAGACCCTAGGGGAAGGCGTAGAGACCCTAGGGGAAGGATTAGAGATGCTAGGGAAGGATTAGAGACCCTAGGGGTAGGATTAGAGACCCTAAGGGAATGGTTACAGACATTAGGGGAAGGGTCAGAGACCCTAAGGGAAGGATTAGTGACCCTAGGGGAAGGGTTAGAGACCACAGGGCAAAGGTTGGAGACCCTAGGGGAAGGATTAGAGACCCTAGGGGAAGGATGAGAGAACCTAGGGGAAGGACTAGAGACCCTAGGGGAAAGATTAGAGACCCTAGGGGAAGGATTAGAGACCCTAGGGAAAGGATTAGAGAACATAGGGGAAGAATTACAGACCTGGGGGAAGGATTAGAGACCCTAGGGGAAGGATTAGAGACCCTACTGGAAAGATTAGAGACTCTAGGACAAGGATTAGAGACCCTAGGGTGTTGGGAGCCGCAGCCCCGAGCCCGGTCGCCTCACTTGGCGGACGTGAGGCCTGTAGTAAAGAGTAAAGCCTGAGGTAGATTACCCCTCCCATCGAGCACGTTAGTTTCCTGCTTACCGCGTAAGCAACCTGCTCAACAATATAGTCTGCCTGGCAACTGATGATGTTAGCCAATCAGCTTGCCTTGCTCACTTTAACATGATTGGACACTGTATCCGTATATATACTGGTGCCACCCCTGGGGGGGAAGAAGAAGCCCGGAAGTAGAAGCCCAGAAGGAGCCGCGGGGAGCGGACCAAAGGAGGCTTCGGCTGGGAGCGATCCCAGGGCAGGCTGTACGGAGAAGAAAAATAAAAGAAAAGGTTGTCCACTGCCAGACTTTGTCGTGTGTCCTTCCTGCCGGCCGGGAGCGACATCGACATTTGGAGGCCCGCACGGGGACTGATCACCCCCGAGACGTGACAGCGGACAACGCTCCAGTACAGAGCTGCGAGACAGGTGAGTTGGGGATAAGCCTGGGCTCTGGGTGGCGCGCACCTACAGGGCTTTTAGACTCCCCTCAGGCTCACGCGTAAGTGGCGGATTCCTTGGGCCTCACGCGGTGAGTAACATATTAAAAAATGGGAAACATGCTAGGTAGTAACATTAAGAGCGAGGGTGGTTGTGGAGAAAGCTCTCAAGAGCTTACAAAAGTACGCAGGGTATTTGAGCAGGCCCAGTCAGGGAGCTCCCGAGAGGGGCCCGTCAAGGGGAACAAAGATGCTAAGGAGAAGGACGGGGCTCTAGCCTCGGAGTCGTCTGACTCTGAGGACGAGGGAAAGTTGAATGGCAAGGAGGCCAAAGAGACCAGCTGTCAGGAGCCTAAGTCGCTCGATAAGGAGTCGCAGGGTTCTTTCCCAGCGTTGCGCCGTGAATTGCGCTCCGCTCAACTTGGTCTGCGGAGGAGTAGGGAGCTCCTGAGCGCTCCCCGGCGCGAGAGGGAGGCGAAGCCTTCCGCCCCACCTTGGGGGCTGTTCCCGGAAGCGATCCCTCGCCACGAGGCGGCCGCCCGGGAGCTCCCTTCCCCTTCGCCAGAACAGGAAGTGATGCACGGGCCCCCATTTTCCGCCCAATCACGGCCGCCGTCTTATGCTCCGCCGCCGGCGGGTCGGTATTTTTACAGGCGGCTTTGGCAGGGGGGACGTTTGTCTCATGAGGTACATCCACCACCTGGGATAGATAGTGGCCCCTACGGGATATTTCCTGTACAAGTAGCTATGGGCCAGGGACGTAATGCATGGGAGCGTTTTGAGATAAAGCAGATTAGAGAACTTAAAAATGCAGTTACAACCTTTGGGCCGACTGCGCCTTACACCATTGCCATGCTGGAGAACCTGTCTTCTGGGCCCCTCACCCCCGCGGACTGGATTCAGCTGGCAAAGGCGTGTCTGCCCTCGGGTAGTTACCTGGATTGGCGAGCCTGGTACGCAGAGTTCTCTGCAGAGCAGGCTGAGAGAAACGCCAATCGGGGAAACCGGGGGTGGAACAAGGAAATGCTTATGGGAGAAGGTCGGCACGCTGATGATCAGACTCAGTTCCCCGGCGCTGTCTATGAACAAATCAATGCCATAGGGCTCCGCGCCTGGAAGCAGGTAAGTGGTGCCGGAACAGCCTCCTTGTGTCTTTCAAAAATAAATCAGGGTACCACAGAGCCATTTGTTGACTTTGTGGCCCGAATGCAAGATGCTGCCGATAAGATATTTTCTGATCCGGGAGTGGCTCGACCGCTGGTAAGGCAGCTGATTTTCGAGCAATGTACAAAGGAGTGCAAGGCAGTGATAGCCCCTCATAAGAACAAGGACCTCAACACCTGGATTAGGATATGCAGAGAGATAGGGGGGCCGCTCTCCAACTCGGGAGTGGCTGCTCTCCTGGCCGCGGCTGTACAGCAGAGGGGACCTCGCGGGTTAGAAGGGGAATGTAAGGCTAAAGGGTGTTTTGCCTGCGGGGAGCCAGGACACATTAAACGTCATTGCCCAAACAATACAGATGCTAGGCCTCGCCCTAGGAATGAAGAACCATATGTTTGTGGGCGATGCAAGAGGGGATCACACAAAGCTGAGGAGTGTAGGTCGGTCTTTGATGCTCAGGGCAACCGTATTTGTGGACGAGATGTTAGAGGGCCAAAAAATGGCCAGAGGGGGCCCCCTTCACAGGCAGGCCCCCGCCCCAGAGACAGGACAGCTCAGGATGGCAGCCTTCAACAAGGGCCACCCCTGGGTCAGCAGGTGTGGACCTCAGTGTCGCCTCCAGACTTATATTAGTGCCTGATATGGGTGTTCAAGTGGTTGAAACCACCTTTAAGGGACCGTTACCCGAAAATTCCGTGGGTCTGGTGATCGGGAGATCCTCCACGGCCCTTCGGGGTCTCATAGTAGTCCCGGGGGTCATAGACTCAGACTACACAGGACATATTAAAATTATGGTTCAATCTCTTGTGGGTACTATGGTAATCAATAAAGGAGACAAGATAGCGCAGCTCTTGCTGCTCCCCAGTCTCCACAGGAGATTTCCCTCAAAGCAGAAAATTAGAGAAAGTCAAGGTTTCGGTTCCTCAGGGGAAGTCTTCGAGGGACTCCATATAATACTTGATAAAAGGCCCATGCTCTCACTTAAGGTCAACGGCAAGAGTATAACAGGGCTCCTAGACACAGGAGCTGACCGTTCCATTATCTCTAGAAAGGATTGGCCCTCCAACTGGCCCACCAACACTGCAGATAACACGCTGCAGGGCCTGGGGATGGTGTCAGCTCCTCAGGTTAGTGCTTCAACCCTGCTCTGGTGCGATGAGGAGGGTCATCAGGGCCATTTCCAACCATTTGTGTTGCAGTTGCCAGTGTCTCTATGGGGAAGGGACATCCTCACTCAGATGGATGTCACGCTTACGTCAAACTGCTCCCCCCAGGCTAAGGATATACTCAGGAACCAGGGATATACCCCCGGCAAAGGCTTGGGCAATGCCCTACAGGGTCGGACATCCCCAATACCAGTAGAGAACAAAAAAGGTAGGCAAGGGCTGGGTTTTTCTTAGGGGCCGCTGAAGAAGCTCTCCTACCCACTTCGATCAAAATCACCTGGAGGTCAAATGATCCGGTTTGGGTACCTCAGTGGCCCCTGCCTAAGGAGAAGCTATTAGCCTTGTCAGAAATAGTCAGTACACAACTTAGATTAGGACACATTAAGCCGTCAACCTCCCCATGGAACACCCCCATTTTTATAATTAAGAAAAAGTCTGGCAAGTGGAGGCTGCTCCATGATCTAAGGGCGGTCAACGCGCAGATGCAGTCCCTGGGGGCGGTCCAGAGGGGGCTGCCAGCTCTCTCAGCCATCCCTCAGTCCTGGCCAGTTTATGTTATAGATCTTAGAGACTGTTTCTTCTCAATCCCCCTGCATCCAGAGGACACTCATAGGTTCGCCTTTATTTTACCCACCATTAACCAAGAAAGCCCTGATCTCAGATACGAGTGGATAACGCTGCCCCAAGGTATGGCCAACAGTCCCACTATGTGTCAGATTTACCTTGATTCCCTACTGGCCCCCCTACGGAAATCCTTTCCCAAGATAAGATGTGTGCATTACATGGACGACCTTTTGCTCAGCGGCAGGGACCCAGACATGCTAAATAATATGCTCGGCCAGTTGGTCGAGGCCCTGAGACAAGCTAATCTGCATGTTGCCCCCGACAAGATTCAGGGAGGAGAAATGGTGACCTACTTAGGCGCAAAAATCTCCCCTATGCTAGTCTCTCCACAGAAGGTCACCATTAGGACGGATGGCGTTAGGACCCTAAATGACATGCAAAAGCTATTGGGAGACATTAATTGGATTAGGCCATATTTACATATACCAAATTCAGATCTCAAACCCCTGTTCGACCTTCTGAAGGGAGACCCAGATATAGCCTCCCACAGGAGGCTCACTCCTGAGGCAAGAGCTGCCTTACAGAGAGTGGAAAAAGCCTTAGGTGGGGCTACCTTACACAGAATTGAACCAGGGCGACCCTTTGATGTCTGTTTGCTACAGACTAGTCTACAGCCCACAGCGGTGATTTGGCAGAAAGGACCATTACTGTGGATACACCCTAAGGTCTCACCTGCAAAAGTCATAGAGCATTACCCGGAGGCAGTCGCTTCATTGGCCCTTGAAGCGCATGATAGAGCTGTCCAACATTTTGGCTCAGGACCACAAGCCATCCGAGTACCCTATACCGCCAGCCAGATCAAGACCCTGGCTGCCTGCATAGATACATGGGCCATTTTGAGATGTGTTTTCCATGGGGATATAAACAATCAATACCCTAAAGACCCTATCTTGTCATTTGTCACTCAGCACCCTATAATTTTTCCAAAGGTTACTGCCTCTGAGCCATTAGTCCCAGCAACTACAATATATACAGATGGCTCCAAGACGGGGATAGGCGCCTATGTGATCCTAGGCAAGCCCCCGGTTACCATACAATTTGAACCTGATCAGCCTCAGGTGGTGGAACTGCAGATCGTTAAAATGATTCTTGAACGGTTCTCAGAAGCCATTAATATTGTCTCCGATTCTAGGTATGTGGTCAATGCTATGCAAGTGCTTGAGACTGCCGGTTTAATTAGATCCACTTCCACAGTGGCTGGGCTGTTCCTGTCTATCCAGACATTGCTTCAGAACAGACACCATAAGGTCTTCACCACCCACATAAGAGCACATACATCCCTGCCAGGGCCTATGGCACAGGGGAATGCGGCTGCTGACACTGCCACTCGCCCGTTATGGATTTTTACCTTACTAACACCAATCGAGCGAGCCTGTGCCTTCCATAATAAGTTTCATGTCAATGCCAGGACACTAGCAAACCATTTCCATGTTTCCAGAGCAGATGCACGAGATATCGTGCGACTATGTGACTCCTGTGCCACATACAAACCTGCCATACCGATGGGAGTAAACCCTCGAGGTTTGATCCCTGGTGATGTTTGGCAGATGGACATCACACATATACAGGAGTTTGGGACTCTTAAATATGTTCATGTTTCCACAGACACCTGTTCTCACGTCATATTTGCAACAGCAGAAACAGGTGAAAAAGTGTCTAATGTGATCAATCATTGCCTGGCGGCTTGGGCCGCATGGGGCAAACCAAAAATATTAAAAACTGATAATGGACCAGCCTATATAGGCAAAGCCTTCAATGAGTTCTGCAAAATGATGGAGGTTCAATTAAAACATGGTATCCCATACAATCCCCAAGGTCAAGGAATCATTGAGAGGGCTCATAGAAGCCTCAAAGAAATTTTACAAAAACAAAAAGGGGGAGTAGGCCAAGGCCTGGCCCCAAAGGCACGATTATCCATGGCACTATTCACACACAATTTTTTAAATTTAAATAATGATAATTGCTCCCCAGCCGTGGAGCACTGCAACCCTTCCCCCAACCATAAAGGGTGGGTGAAGTGGAAAGATGTCCTGACAGGACAATGGATGGGCCCGGATCCAGTGGTCAGCTGGAACCGAGGCGCGGTTTGTGTTTTCCCACAGGAATCGGGACGAGAACCACTGTGGGTACCGGAGAGACTGACACGGGCGACAAAGCCCTCGACTGAAGATCAGACCTGCCCTACCGGAGATCCATCACAGACCAACCAACAAGATGAATAGAAATAGCGGTAGCCCGAAATGGACAAGAAGATCCTCAGGCATATGCATGGCTCGCTCGCCTAGCCTACGACCGAGTCTAGGGGCGGTGAGCTTCCCACACTCCTCCTCTAAAAAATTATGACATAGCTGGGTAGGAGAGTCAATGACGGGTAAGAGCGTACTCCCCCAGTGCGATTCAACCTAAGCCAGGCCCTACCCCATCCTGCACGTAAGCCGCTGGACTGTTAGATGCTGCCCAGGTCTAAATTTCTCTCCGAGGGGATTTCTTTACGGAGAGGAAATGAGTGCAAGCTTGTGTGCATCCAGGTTCCGTCCAGTTTGTGCCTGGCCCTAGAAAAAGGACGAGGGCCTCAGGGCCTTGGCAGACCATGGGACGGCCGACCAGGGTCTAAGCCAAGGACCTACGGTGGGCCTACGCATAGGGCATAAGCCTCTGCACCCAGTCCAGAAAGGGCTACGATGCGCACATTCATAAAAAATAAAAAAGGGGGAGATGTTGGGAGCTGCAGCCCCGAGCCCGGTCGCCTCACTTGGCGGACGTGAGGCCTGTAGTAAAGAGTAAAGCCTGAGGTAGATTACCCCTCCCATCGAGCACGTTAGTTTCCTGCTTACCGCGTAAGCAACCCGCTCAACAATATAGTCTGCCTGGCAACTGATGATGTTAGCCAATCAGCTTGCCTTGCTCACTTTAACATGATTGGACACTGTATCCGTATATATACTGGTGCCACCCCTGGGGGGGAAGAAGAAGCCCGGAAGTAGAAGCCCAGAAGGAGCCGCGGGGAGCGGACCAAAGGAGGCTTCGGCTGGGAGCGATCCCAGGGCAGGCTGTACGGAGAAGAAAAATAAAAGAAAAGGTTGTCCACTGCCAGACTTTGTCGTGTGTCCTTCCTGCCGGCCGGGAGCGACATCGACACTAGGGGAAGGATTAGAGACCCTAGGGGAAAAATTAGAGACCCTAGGGGAAGGATTAGAGAAATTAAGGGAAGGATTACAGACCTAGGGGAAGGACTAGAGACCCTAGGGGTAGGATTACAGACCTAGGGGAAGGACTAGAGACCCTAGGGGAAGGATTAGAGGCCCTACTGAAAAGATTAGAGACTCTAGGAGCAGGATTACAGACCCTACGGGAAGGATTAGAGACCCTAGGGGAAAGATTAGAGACCCTTGGGGAAGGGTTAGAGACCCTAGGTTAAGGATTAGAGACCATGGGGGAAGGATTAGAGACCCTAGGTGAAGGACTAGAGACCATAGAGGAAGGATTAGAGAAACTAAGGGAAGGATTACAGACCTAGGGGTAGGATTAGAGACCCTAGGGGGAGGATTAGAGACCTAGGGGAAGGAATAGAGACCCTACGGCAAGGATTAGAGACCATAGGGGAAGGATTAGAGTCCCTACTGGAAAGATTAGAGACTCTAGGAGAAGGATTAGAGACCCTAGGGGAAGGATTAGAGACCCTAGGAGAAAGATGAGAGACCCTTGGGGAAGGGTTAGAGACCCTAGGGGAAGGATTAGAGACCCTGGGGGAAGGATTAGAGACGCTAGGTGAAGGACTAGAGACCCTAGGGGAAGGAATAGAGAAACTAAGGGCAGGATTACAGACCTAGGGGAAGGGTTACAGACCCTAGGGGAAGGAATAGAGACCCTAGGAGAAAGATTAGAGACACTAGGAGAAGGATTAGACACCCTACAGGAAGGATTAGAGACCCTAGGAAAAGGATTAGAGACCCTAGGAGAAGGATTAGAGAACCTAGCGTAAGGATTAGAGACGCTAGGGGAAGGTTTAGAGACCCTGGAGGAAAGATTAGAGACCCTTGGGGAAGGGTTAGAGACCCTAGGAGAAGGATTAGAGACCCTAGAGAAAGGATTAGAGCCCCTAGAAGAAGGGTTACAGACCCTAGCGGAAAGATTAGAGAACCTAGGGGAAGGAGTAGAGACCATAGGGGAAGGATTAGAGACCCTAGGGAAGGATTAGAGACCATAGGGGAATGGTTAGAGACCATAGGGGAAGGGTCAGAGACCCTAGGGGAAGGATTAGAGACCCTAGGGGAAGGATTAGAGACCCATTGGAAAGGTTGGAGACACTAGGGGAAGGATTAGAGACCCTAGGTGAAGAATGAGAGACCCTAGAGGAAGGACTAGAGACCCTAGGGGAAAGATTAGAGACCCTAGGGGAAGGATTAGAGACCCTAGGGAAGGGATTAGGGACCCTAGGGGAAAGATTAGAGACCCTAGCGGAAAGACTAGAGAACCTACGGGAAGGAGTAGAGACCATAGGGGAAGGATTAGAGACCCTAGGGAAGGATTAGACACCATAGGGAAATGGTTAGAGACCATAGGGGAAGGGTCAGAGACCCTAGGGGAAGGATTAGAGACCCTGGGGGAAGGATTAGAGACCCATTGGAAAGGTTGGAGACACTAGGGGAAGGATTAGAGACCCTAGGTGAAGAATGAGAGACCCTAGAGAAAGGACTAGAGACCCTAGGGGAAAGATTAGTGACCCTAGGGGAAGGATTAGAGACCCTAGGGAAGGGATTAGGGACCCTAGGGGAAAGATTAGAGACCCTTGGGGAAGGGTTAGAGACCCTAGGGTAAGGATTAGAGACCCTGGGGGAAGGATTAGAGACCCTAGGTGAAGGACTAGAGACTCTAGGGGAAGGATTAGAAACCCTAGGGAAGGATTAGAGACCCTAGGGAAAGGATTGGAGACCCTAGGGGAATGGTTACAGACCATAGGGGAAGGGTTAGAGACCTTAGGTGAAGGGTTGGAGACCCTAGGGGAAGGATTAGAGACCCTGGGGTAAAGATTAGAGACCGTAGGGGAAGCATTGGAGACCCTAGGAGAAGGATTAGAGACCCTAAGGAAAGGATTAGAGACCCTAGAGAAAGGGTTAGAGACCCGAGTGGAAAGATTAGAGACCCTAGGGGAAGGATTAGAGACCCTAGGGAAAGATTAGAGACCCTAGGGGAAGGATTAGAGACTATAGGGAAAGGATTAGAGACCCTAGGGGAAGGATTAGAGACCCTAGGGGAATGGGTAAGGGACCATAGGGGAAGGGTTAGAGACCTTAGGTGAAGGGTTAGAGACCCTACGGTAGCATTAGAGACCCTAGGGGAAGGATCAGAGACCCTAGGAGAAGGATTGGAGACCCTAGGGGAAGGATTAGAGACCCTGGGGGAAAGATTAGAGACCATAGGGGAAGAATTAGAGACGCTGGGGGAAGGATTAGAGACCCTAGGCGATGGATTAGAAACCCTACTGGAAAGATTAGAGACTCTAAGAGGATTAGACACCCTAGTGGAAGGATTAGAGACCCTAGGGGAAAGATTAGAGACCCTTGGGGAAGGGTTAGAAACCCTAGGGGGAGGGTTAGAGACCCTAGGGGAAGGATTAGAGACCCTAGGAAAGGATTAGAGACACTAGGTAAAGGATTAGAGACCCTAGGGAAGGATTAGAGACCCTAGGGGAAGGATTAGAGACCCTAGGGGATGGATTAGAGACCCTAGGGTAAGGATTAGAGACCATAGGAGAAGAATTAGAGACCCTGAGGGAAGGATTGGAGACCCTAAGGGAAGGAATAGAGACCCTACTGAAAAGATTAGAGACTCTAGGAGCAGGATTACAGACCCTACGGGAAGGATTAGAGACCCTAGGGGAAAGAATAGAGACCCTAGTGGAAGGATTAGAGACCCTAGGGGAAAGATTAGAGACGCTTGGGGAAGGGTTAGAGACCCTAGGGTAAGGAATAGAGACCCTGGGGGAAGGATTAGAGACCCTAGGTGAAGGACTAGAGACCCTAGGGGAAGGAGTAGAGAAACTAAGGGAAGGATTACAGACCTAGGGGAAGGGTTACAGACCCTAGGGCTAGGATTAGAGACCTAGCGGAAGGACTAGAGACCCTAGCGGAAGGATTAGAGACCCTAGGGGAAAGATTAGACACACTAGGAGAAGGATTAGACACCCTACAGGAAGAATTAGAGACCCTAGGAGAAGGATTAGAGAACCTAGCGTAAGGATTAGAGATGCTAGGGGAAGGTTTAGAGACCCTGGAGGAAAGATTAGAGACCCTTGGGGAAGGGTTAGAGACCATAGGAGAAGGATTAGAGACCCTAGAGGAAGGGTTAGAGACCCTAGCGGAAAGATTAGAGAACCTACGGGAAGGAGTACAGACCATAGGGGAAGTATTAGAGACCCTAGGGAAGGATTAGAGAACACAGGGGAATGGTTAGAGACCATAGGGGAAGGGTCAGAGACCCTAGGGGAAGGATTAGAGACCCTAGGGGAAGGATTAGAGACCCATTGGAAAGGTTGGAGACACTAGGGGAAGGATTAGAGACCCTAGGTGAAGAATGAGAGACCCTAGAGGAAGGACTAGAGACCCTAGGGGAAAGATTAGAGATCCTAGGGGAAGGATTAGAGACTCTAGGGGAAAGGAATAGAGACCCTAGGGGAAAGATTAGAGACCCTTGGGGAAGGGTTAGAGTCCCTAGTGGAAAGATTAGAGACCCTGGGGGAAGGATTAGAGACCCTAGGTGAAGCACTAGAGACCCTAGGGGAAGGAGTAGAGAAACTAAGGGAAGGATTACAGACCTAGGGGAAGGGTTACAGACCCTAGGGGTAGGATTAGAGACCTAGCAGAAGGACTAGAGAACCTAGGGGAAGGATTAGAGACCCTAGGGAAAGGATTAGAGACCCTAGGGGAAAGATTAGAGACCCTTGGGGAAGGGTTAGAGACCCTAGGGTAAGGATTAGAGACCCTGGGGGAAAAATTAGAGACCCTAGGTGAAGGACCAGAGACCCTAGGGGAAGGAGTAGAGAAACTAAGGGAAGGATTACAGACCTAGTGGAATGGTTACAGACCCTAAGGGTAGGATTAGAGACCTAGCGGAAGGACTAGAGACCCTAGGGGAAGGATTAGAGACCCTAGGGGAAAGATTAGAGACCCTAGGAGAAGGATTAGACACCCTACAGGAAGGATTAGAGACCCTAGGAGAAGGATTAGAGACCCTAGCGGAAGCATTAGAGAGTCTAGGAGAAGGATTAGAGAACCTAGCATAAGGATTAGAGATGCTAGGGGAAGGTTTAGAGACCCTGGAGGAAAGATTAGAGACCCTTGGGGAAGGGTTAGAGACCCTAGGAGAAGGATTAGAGACCCTAGAGAAAGGATTAGCGACCCTAGAGGAAGGGTTAGAGACCCTAGCGGAAAGATTAGAGAACCTTCGGGAAGGAGTAGAGACCATAGGGGAAGGATTAGAGACCCTAGGGAAGGATTAGAGACCATAGGGGAATGGTTAGAGACCATAGGGGAAGGGTCAGAGACCCTAGGGGAAGGATTAGAGACCCTAGGGGAAGGATTAGAGACCCATTGGAATGGTTGGAGACACTAGGGGAAGGATTAGATACCCTAGGTGAAGAATGAGAGACCCTAGAGGAAGGACTAGAGACCCTAGGGGAAAGATTAGAGACCCTAGGGGAAGGATTAGAGACCCTACGGAAGGGATTAGGGACCCTAGGGGAAAGATTAGAGACCCTAGGGGAAAGACTAGAGAACCTACGGGAAGGAGTAGAGACCATAGGGGAAGGATTAGAGACCTTAGGGAAGGATTAGAGACCATAGGGGAATGGTTAGAGACCATAGGGGAAGGGTCAGAGACCCTAGGGGAAGGATTGGAGACCCTAGGGGAATGGTTAGAGACCATAGGGGAAGGGTTAGAGACCTTAGGTGAAGGGTTGGAGACCCTAGGGGAAGGATTAGAGACCCTAGCGGAAAGATTAGAGACCCTAGGGGAAGGGTTAGAGATCCTAGGGAAAGAATTAGAGACTCTAGGGGAAGTATTAGAGACCCTTGGGGTAGGATTTGAGACCCAAGAGGAAGGATTAGAGACCCTAGGGGAAGGATAAGAGTCCCCAGGAGAAGGATTAGAGAACCCAGCGGAAGGATTAGAGACCCTAGGGGAAGGGTTAGAGACCGTAGGGAAGGGTTTGGACCCTAGCGTAAACATTAGAGACCCTAGTGGAAGGAGTAGAGACCCTAGAGGAAGGCTTAGAGCCACTAAGGGAAGGATTAGAGACCCTAGGGAAGGATTAGAGACCGTAGGGGAACGATTAGAGACCCTAGAGAAGGATTAGAGACCCAAGGGGAAGGATTGGAGACCCTACGGGAATGGTTAGAGACCATAGGGGAAGGGTTAGAGACCTTAGGTAAAGGGTTAGAGACCCTAGGGTAGGATTAGAGACCCTAGGGGAAGGATCAGACACCCAAGGAGAAGGATTGGAGACCCTAGGGGAAGGATTAGAGACCCTGGGGGAAAGATTAGAGACCGTAGGGAAGAATTAGAGACCCTGGGGGAAGGATTAGAGACCCTAGGCGATGGATTAGAAACCCTACTGGAAAGATTAGTGACTCTAAGAGGATTAGACACCCTAGTGGAAGGATTAGAGACCCTAGGGGAAAGATTAGAGACCCTTGGGAAAGGGTTAGAAACCCTAGGGGGAGGGTTAGAGACCCTAGGGGAAGTATTAGAGACCCTAGGGAAAGGATTAGAGACCCTAGGGGAAGGATTAGAGACACTAGGAAAGGATTAGAGACACTAGGAAAAGGATTAGAGACCCTAGGGAAGGATTAGAGAACCTAGGGGAAGGATTAGAGACCCTAGGGGATGGATTAGAGACCCTAGGGTAAGGATTAGAGACCATAGGAGAAGAATTAGAGACCCTGAGGAAAGGATTGGAGACCCTAAGGGAAGAAATAGAGACCCTACTGAAAAGATTAGAGACTCTAGGAGCAGGATTACAGACCTACGGGAAGGATTAGAGACCCTAGGGGAAAGATTAGAGACCCTTGGGGAAGGGTTAGAGACCCTAGGGTAAGGATTAGAGACCCTGGGGGAAGGATTAGAGACCCTAGGTGAAGGACTAGACACCCTAGGGGAAGGAGTAGAGAAACTAAGGGAAGGATTACAGACCTAGGGGAAGGGTTATAGACCCTAGGGGTAGGATTAGAGACCTAGCGGAAGGACTAGAGACCCTAGGGGAAGGATTAGAGACCCTAGGGGAAAGATTAGAGACACTAGGAGAAGGATTAGACACCCTACTGGAAGGATTAGAGACCCTAGGAGAAGGATTAGAGACCCTAGGGGAAGCATTAGAGACCCTAGGAGAAGGATTAGAGAACCTAGCGTAAGGATTAGAGATGCTAGGGGAAGGTTTAGAGACCCTGGAGGAAAGATTAGAGACCCTTGGGGAAGGGTTAGAGACCCTAGGAGAAGGATTAGAGACCCTAGAGAAAGGATTAGAGACCCTAGAGGAAGGGTTAGAGACCCTAGCGGAAAGATTAGAGAACC
Source organism: Cavia porcellus (assembly GCF_034190915.1). Lineage (NCBI taxonomy): Eukaryota > Metazoa > Chordata > Mammalia > Rodentia > Caviidae > Cavia > Cavia porcellus. The sequence goes on from NW_026947506.1 coordinate 5,309,189, forward strand.
TACGGGAAGGAGTACAGACCATAGGGGAAGTATTAGAGACCCTAGGGAAGGATTAGAGAACACAGGGGAATGGTTAGAGACCATAGGGGAAGGGTCAGAGACCCTAGGGGAAGGATTAGAGACCCTAGGGGAAGGATTAGAGACCCATTGGAAAGGTTGGAGACACTAGGGGAAGGATTAGAGACCCTAGGTGAAGAATGAGAGACCCTAGAGGAAGGACTAGAGACCCTAGGGGAAAGATTAGAGATCCTAGGGGAAGGATTAGAGACTCTAGGGGAAAGGAATAGAGACCCTAGGGGAAAGATTAGAGACCCTTGGGGAAGGGTTAGAGTCCCTAGTGGAAAGATTAGAGACCCTGGGGGAAGGATTAGAGACCCTAGGTGAAGCACTAGAGACCCTAGGGGAAGGAGTAGAGAAACTAAGGGAAGGATTACAGACCTAGGGGAAGGGTTACAGACCCTAGGGGTAGGATTAGAGACCTAGCAGAAGGACTAGAGAACCTAGGGGAAGGATTAGAGACCCTAGGGAAAGGATTAGAGACCCTAGGGGAAAGATTAGAGACCCTTGGGGAAGGGTTAGAGACCCTAGGGTAAGGATTAGAGACCCTGGGGGAAAAATTAGAGACCCTAGGTGAAGGACCAGAGACCCTAGGGGAAGGAGTAGAGAAACTAAGGGAAGGATTACAGACCTAGTGGAATGGTTACAGACCCTAAGGGTAGGATTAGAGACCTAGCGGAAGGACTAGAGACCCTAGGGGAAGGATTAGAGACCCTAGGGGAAAGATTAGAGACCCTAGGAGAAGGATTAGACACCCTACAGGAAGGATTAGAGACCCTAGGAGAAGGATTAGAGACCCTAGCGGAAGCATTAGAGAGTCTAGGAGAAGGATTAGAGAACCTAGCATAAGGATTAGAGATGCTAGGGGAAGGTTTAGAGACCCTGGAGGAAAGATTAGAGACCCTTGGGGAAGGGTTAGAGACCCTAGGAGAAGGATTAGAGACCCTAGAGAAAGGATTAGCGACCCTAGAGGAAGGGTTAGAGACCCTAGCGGAAAGATTAGAGAACCTTCGGGAAGGAGTAGAGACCATAGGGGAAGGATTAGAGACCCTAGGGAAGGATTAGAGACCATAGGGGAATGGTTAGAGACCATAGGGGAAGGGTCAGAGACCCTAGGGGAAGGATTAGAGACCCTAGGGGAAGGATTAGAGACCCATTGGAATGGTTGGAGACACTAGGGGAAGGATTAGATACCCTAGGTGAAGAATGAGAGACCCTAGAGGAAGGACTAGAGACCCTAGGGGAAAGATTAGAGACCCTAGGGGAAGGATTAGAGACCCTACGGAAGGGATTAGGGACCCTAGGGGAAAGATTAGAGACCCTAGGGGAAAGACTAGAGAACCTACGGGAAGGAGTAGAGACCATAGGGGAAGGATTAGAGACCTTAGGGAAGGATTAGAGACCATAGGGGAATGGTTAGAGACCATAGGGGAAGGGTCAGAGACCCTAGGGGAAGGATTGGAGACCCTAGGGGAATGGTTAGAGACCATAGGGGAAGGGTTAGAGACCTTAGGTGAAGGGTTGGAGACCCTAGGGGAAGGATTAGAGACCCTAGCGGAAAGATTAGAGACCCTAGGGGAAGGGTTAGAGATCCTAGGGAAAGAATTAGAGACTCTAGGGGAAGTATTAGAGACCCTTGGGGTAGGATTTGAGACCCAAGAGGAAGGATTAGAGACCCTAGGGGAAGGATAAGAGTCCCCAGGAGAAGGATTAGAGAACCCAGCGGAAGGATTAGAGACCCTAGGGGAAGGGTTAGAGACCGTAGGGAAGGGTTTGGACCCTAGCGTAAACATTAGAGACCCTAGTGGAAGGAGTAGAGACCCTAGAGGAAGGCTTAGAGCCACTAAGGGAAGGATTAGAGACCCTAGGGAAGGATTAGAGACCGTAGGGGAACGATTAGAGACCCTAGAGAAGGATTAGAGACCCAAGGGGAAGGATTGGAGACCCTACGGGAATGGTTAGAGACCATAGGGGAAGGGTTAGAGACCTTAGGTAAAGGGTTAGAGACCCTAGGGTAGGATTAGAGACCCTAGGGGAAGGATCAGACACCCAAGGAGAAGGATTGGAGACCCTAGGGGAAGGATTAGAGACCCTGGGGGAAAGATTAGAGACCGTAGGGAAGAATTAGAGACCCTGGGGGAAGGATTAGAGACCCTAGGCGATGGATTAGAAACCCTACTGGAAAGATTAGTGACTCTAAGAGGATTAGACACCCTAGTGGAAGGATTAGAGACCCTAGGGGAAAGATTAGAGACCCTTGGGAAAGGGTTAGAAACCCTAGGGGGAGGGTTAGAGACCCTAGGGGAAGTATTAGAGACCCTAGGGAAAGGATTAGAGACCCTAGGGGAAGGATTAGAGACACTAGGAAAGGATTAGAGACACTAGGAAAAGGATTAGAGACCCTAGGGAAGGATTAGAGAACCTAGGGGAAGGATTAGAGACCCTAGGGGATGGATTAGAGACCCTAGGGTAAGGATTAGAGACCATAGGAGAAGAATTAGAGACCCTGAGGAAAGGATTGGAGACCCTAAGGGAAGAAATAGAGACCCTACTGAAAAGATTAGAGACTCTAGGAGCAGGATTACAGACCTACGGGAAGGATTAGAGACCCTAGGGGAAAGATTAGAGACCCTTGGGGAAGGGTTAGAGACCCTAGGGTAAGGATTAGAGACCCTGGGGGAAGGATTAGAGACCCTAGGTGAAGGACTAGACACCCTAGGGGAAGGAGTAGAGAAACTAAGGGAAGGATTACAGACCTAGGGGAAGGGTTATAGACCCTAGGGGTAGGATTAGAGACCTAGCGGAAGGACTAGAGACCCTAGGGGAAGGATTAGAGACCCTAGGGGAAAGATTAGAGACACTAGGAGAAGGATTAGACACCCTACTGGAAGGATTAGAGACCCTAGGAGAAGGATTAGAGACCCTAGGGGAAGCATTAGAGACCCTAGGAGAAGGATTAGAGAACCTAGCGTAAGGATTAGAGATGCTAGGGGAAGGTTTAGAGACCCTGGAGGAAAGATTAGAGACCCTTGGGGAAGGGTTAGAGACCCTAGGAGAAGGATTAGAGACCCTAGAGAAAGGATTAGAGACCCTAGAGGAAGGGTTAGAGACCCTAGCGGAAAGATTAGAGAACCTACGGGAAGGAGTACAGACCATAGGGGAAGTATTAGAGACCCTAGGGAAGGATTAGAGAACATAGGGGAATGGTTAGAGACCATAGGGGAAGGGTCAGAGACCCTAGGGGAAGGATTAGAGACCCTAGGGGAAGGATTAGAGACCCATTGGAAAGGTTGGAGACACTAGGGGAAGGATTAGAGACCCTAGGTGAAGAATGAGAGACCCTAGAGGAAGGACTAGAGACCCTAGGGGAAAGATTAGAGATCCTAGGGGAAGGATTAGAGACCCTAGGGAAAGGATTAGAGACCCTAGGGGAAAGATTAGAGACCCTTGGGGAAGGGTTAGAGACCCTAGCGGAAAGATTAGAGACCCTGGGGGGAAGGATTAGAGACCCTAGGTGAAGGACTAGACACCCTAGGGGAAGGAGTAGAGAAACTAAGGGAAGGATTACAGACCTAGGGGAAGGGTTATAGACCCTAGGGGTAGGATTAGAGACCTAGCGGAAGGACTAGAGACCCTAGGGGAAGGATTAGAGACCCTAGAGGAAAGATTAGAGACACTAGGAGAAGGATTAGACACCCTACAGGAAGGATTAGAGACCCTAGGAGAAGGATTAGAGACCCTAGGGGAAGCATTAGAGACCCTAGGAGAAGGATTAGAGAACCTAGCGTAAGGATTAGAGATGCTAGGGGAAGGTTTAGAGACCCTGGAGGAAAGATTAGAGACCCTTGGGGAAGGGTTAGAGACCATAGGAGAAGGATTAGAGACCCTAGAGGAAGGGTTAGAGACCCTAGAGGAAGGGTTAGAGACCCTAGCGGAAAGATTAGAGAACCTACGGGAAGGAGTACAGACCATAGGGGAAGTATTAGAGACCCTAGGGAAGGATTAGAGAACATAGGGGAATGGTTAGAGACCATAGGGGAAGGGTCAGAGACCCTAGGGGAAGGATTAGAGACCCTAGGGGAAGGATTAGAGACCCATTGGAAAGGTTGGAGACACTAGGGGAAGGATTAGAGACCCTAGGTGAAGAATGAGAGACCCTAGAGGAAGGACTAGAGACCCTAGGGGAAAGATTAGAGATCCTAGGGGAAGGATTAGAGACCCTAGGGAAAGGATTAGAGACCCTAGGGGAAAGATTAGAGACCCTTGGGGAAGGGTTAGAGACCCTAGCGGAAAGATTAGAGACCCTGGGGGGAAGGATTAGAGACCCTAGGTGAAGCACTAGAGACCCTAGGGGAAGGAGTAGAGAAACTAAGGGAAGGATTACAGACCTAGGGGAAGGGTTACAGAACCTAGGGGTATAATTAGAGAACTAGCGGAAGGACTAGAGACCCTAGGGGAAGGATTAGAGACCCTAGGGGAAAGATTAGAGACACTAGGAGAAGGATTAGACACCCTACAGGAAGGATTAGAGACCCTAGGAGAAGGATTAGAGACCCTAGGGGAAGCATTAGAGAGCCTAGGAGAAGGATTAGAGAACCTAGTGTAAGGATTAGAGATGCTAGGGGAAGGTTTAGAGACCCAGAAGGAAAGATTAGAGACCCTTGGGGAAGGGTTAGAGACCCTAGGAGAAGGATTAGAGACCCTAGAGAAAGGATTAGAGACCCTAGAGGAAGGGTTAGAGACCCTGGCGGAAAGATTAGAGAACCTACGGGAAGGAGTAGAGACCATAGGGGAAGGATTAGAGACCCTAGGGAAGGATTAGAGAACATAGGGGAATGGTTAGAGACCATAGGGGAAGGGTCAGAGACCCTAGGGAAAGGATTAGAGACCCTAGGGGAAGGATTAGAGACCCATTGGAAAGGTTGGAGACACTAGGGGAAGGATTAGAGACCCTAGGTGAAGAATGAGAGACCCTAGAGGAAGGACTAGACACCCTAGGGGAAAGATTAGAGACCCTAGGGGAAGGATTAGAGACCCTAGGGAAGGGATTAGGGACCCTAGGGGAAAGATTAGAGACCCTTTGGGAAGGGTTAGAGACCCTAGGGTAAGGATTAGAGCCCCTGGGGGAAGGATTAGAGACCCTAAGTGAAGGACTAGAGACCCTAGGGGAAGGATTAGAAACCCTAGGGAAGGATTAGAGACCCTAGGGAAAGGATGGGAGACCCTAGGGGAATGGTTAGAGACCATAGGGGAAGGGTTAGAGACCTTAGGTGAAGGGTTGGAGACCCTAGGGGAAGGATTAGAGACCCTGGGGTAAAGATTAGAGGCCGTAGGGGAAGCATTGGAGACCCTAGGAGAAGGATTAGAGACCCTAAGGAAAGGATTAGAGACCCTAGAGAAAGGGTTAGAGACCCTAGTGGAAAGATTAGAGACCCTATGGGAAGGAGTAGAGACCCTCGGGGAAGGATTAGAGACCCTAGGGGAAGGGTTAGAGATCCTAGGGGAAGAATTAGAGACTCTAGGGGAAGTATTAGAGACCCTTGGGGAAGGATTTGAGACCCAAGGGGAAGGATTAGAGAACCTACGGGAAGGATAAGAGTCCCCAGGAGGATTAGAGAACCCAGCGGAAGGATTAGAGACCCTAGGGGAAGGGTTAGAGACAGTAGAGAAGGGTTCGGACCCTAGCGTAAACATTAGAGACCCTAGTGGAAGGAGTAGAGACCCTAGCGGAAGGCTTAGAGCCCCTAGGGGAAGGATTAGAGACCCTAGGGAAGGATTACAGACCATAGAGAAAGGTTTAGAGACCCTAGAGAAGGATTAGAGACACAATGGGAAGGATTGGAGACCCTACGGGAATGGTTAGAGACCATAGAGGAAGGGTTAGAGACCTTAGGTGAAGGGTTAGAGACCCTAGGGTAGGATTAGAGACCCTAGGGGAAGGATCAGACACCCTAGGAGAAGGATTGGAGACCCTAGGGGAAGGATCAGAGATCCTGGGGGAATGATTAGAGACCGTAGGGGAAGCATTAGAGACCCTAGGAGAAGGATTAGAGACCCTAGGGAAAGGATTAGAGACCCTAGGGGAAGAGTAGAGACCCTAGGGGAAGGATTAGAGACCCTAGGGTAGGATTAGAGACCCTAGGGGAAGGATTAGAGACCCTAGGGGAATGGTTAGAGACCATAGGGGAAGGGTCAGAGACCCTAGGGGAAAGATTAGAGACCCTAGGGGAAGGATTAGAGACCCATTGGAAAGGTTGGAGACCCTAGTGGAAGGAATAGAGACCCTAGGTGAAGGATGAGAGACCCTAGGAGAAGGACTAGAGACACTAGATGAAAGATTACAGAACCAAGGGGAAGGATTAGAGAACCTAGGTTAAGGATTAGAGTCCATAGGAGAAGAATTAGAGACCCTGAGGGAAGGATTGGAGACCCTAGGGGAAGGATTAGAGACCCTAGGAGAAGGATTTGAGACCCTAGAGAAAGGATTAGAGCCCCTAGAAAAAGGGTTACAGACCCTAGCAGAAAGATTAGAGAACCTTCGGGAAGGAGTAGAGACCATAGGGGAAGGATTAGAGACCCTAGGGAAGGATTAGAGACCATAGGGGAATGGATAGAGACCATAGGGGAAGGGTCAGAGACCCTAGGGGAAGGATTAGAGACCCTAGGGGAAGGATTAGAGACCCATTGGAAAGGTTGGAGACCCTAGGGGAAGGATTAGAGACCCTAGGTGAAGAATGAGAGACCCTAGAGGAAGGACTAGAGACCCTAGGGGAAAGATTAGAGATCCTAGGGGAAGGATTAGAGACCCTAGGGAAACGATTAGAGACCCTAGGGGAAAGATTAGAGACCCTTGGGGAAGGGTTAGAGACCCTAGGGTAAGGATTAGAGACCCTGGGGGAAGGATTAGAGACCCTAGGTGAAGGACTAGAGACCCTAGGGGAAGGAGTAGAGAAACTAAGGGAAGGATAACAGACCTAGGGGAAGGGTTACAGAACCTAGGGGTAGGATTAGAGACCTAGCGGAAGGACTAGAGACCCTAGGGGAAGGATTAGAGACCCTAGGGGAAAGATTAGAGACACTAGGAGAAGGATTAGACACCCTACAGGAAGGATTAGAGACCCTAGGAGAAGGATTAGAGACCCTAGGGGAAGCCTTAGAGAGCCTAGGAGTAGGATTAGAGAACCTAGCATAAGGATTAGAGATGCTAGGGGAAGGTTTAGAGACCCTGGAGGAAAGATTAGAGACCCTTGGGGAAGGGTTAGAGACCCTAGGAGAAGGATTAGAGACCCTAGAGAAAGGATTAGAGACCCTAGAGGAAGGGTTAGAGACCCTAGCGGAAAGATTAGAGAACCTTCGGGAAGGAGTAGAGACCATAGGGGAAGGATTAGAGACCCTAGGGAAGGATTAGAGACCATAGGGGAATGGTTAGAGACCATAGGGGAAGGGTCAGAGACCCTAGGGGAAGGATTAGAGACCCTAGGGGAAGGATTAGAGACCCTAGGGGAAGGGTTAGAGATCCTAGGGAAAGAATTAGAGACTCTAGGGGAAGTATTAGAGACCCTTGGGGTAGGATTTGAGACAGAAGGGGAAGGATTAGAGACCCTAGGGGAAGGATAAGAGTCCCCAGGAGAAGGATTAGAGAACCCAGCGGAAGGATTAGAGACCCTAGGGGAAGGGTTAGAGACCGTAGGGAAGGGTTCGGACCCTAGCGTAAACATTAGAGACCCTAGTGGAAGGAGTAGAGACCCTAGAGGAAGGCTTAGAGCCACTAAGGGAAGGATTAGAGACCCTAGGGAAGGATTAGAGACCGTAGGGGAACGATTAGAGACCCTAGAGAAGGATTAGAGACCCAAGGGGAAGGATTGGAGACCCTACGGGAATGGTTAGAGACCATAGGGGAAGGGTTAGAGACCTTAGGTAAAGGGTTAGAGACCCTAGGGTAGGATTAGAGACCCTAGGGGAAGGATCAGACACCCAAGGAGAAGGATTGGAGACCCTAGGGGAAGGATTAGAGACCCTGGGGGAAAGATTAGAGACCGTAGGGGAAGAATTAGAGACCCTGGGGGAAGGATTAGAGACCCTAGGCGATGGATTAGAAACCCTACTGGAAAGATTAGAGACTCTAAGAGGATTAGACACCCTAGTGGAAGGATTAGAGACCCTAGGGGAAAGATTAGAGACCCTTGGGGAAGGGTTAGAAACCCTAGGGGGAGGGTGAGAGACCCTAGGGGAAGTATTAGAGACCCTAGGGAAAGGATTAGAGACCCTAGGGGAAGGATTAGAGACCCTAGGAAAGGATTAGAGACACTAGGTAAAGGATTAGAGACCCTAGGGAAGGATTACAGACCCTAGGGGAAGGATTAGAGACCCTAGGGGAAAGATTAGAGACCATCAGGGAAGAATTAGAGACCCTGGGGGAAGGATTAGAGACCCTAGGCGAAAGAATAGAAGCCCTACTGGAAAGATTAGAGACTCTAAGAGGATTAGACACCCTAGTGGAAGGATTAGAGACCCTAGGGGAAAGATTAGAGACCCTTGGGGAAGGGTTAGAAACCCTTGGGTAAGGGTTAGAGACCATAGGGTAAGGATTAGAGACCATGGGGGAAGGATTAGAGACCCTAGGTGAAGGACTAGAGACCCTAGAGAAAGGATTAGAGACCCTAGAGGAAGGGTTAGAGACCCTAGCGGAAAGATTAGAGAACCTTCGGGAAGGAGTAGAGACCATAGGGGAAGGATTAGAGACCCTAGGGAAGGATTAGAGACCATAGGGGAATGGTTAGAGACCATAGGGGAAGGGTCAGAGACCCTAGGGGAAGGATTAGAGACCCTAGGGGAAGGATTAGAGACCCTAGGGGAAGGGTTAGAGATCCTAGGGAAAGAATTAGAGACTCTAGGGGAAGTATTAGAGACCCTTGGGGTAGGATTTGAGACAGAAGGGGAAGGATTAGAGACCCTAGGGGAAGGATAAGAGTCCCCAGGAGAAGGATTAGAGAACCCAGCGGAAGGATTAGAGACCCTAGGGGAAGGGTTAGAGACCGTAGGGAAGGGTTCGGACCCTAGCGTAAACATTAGAGACCCTAGTGGAAGGAGTAGAGACCCTAGAGGAAGGCTTAGAGCCACTAAGGGAAGGATTAGAGACCCTAGGGAAGGATTAGAGACCGTAGGGGAAGGATTAGAGACCCTAGAGAAGGATTAGAGACCCAAGGGGAAGGATTGGAGACCCTACGGGAATGGTTAGAGACCATAGGGGAAGGGTTAGAGACCTTAGGTAAAGGGTTAGAGACCCTAGGGTAGGATTAGAGACCCTAGGGGAAGGATCAGACACCCAAGGAGAAGGATTGGAGACCCTAGGGGAAGGATTAGAGACCCTGGGGGAAAGATTAGAGACCGTAGGGGAAGAATTAGAGACCCTGGGGGAAGGATTAGAGACCCTAGGCGATGGATTAGAAACCCTACTGGAAATATTAGAGACTCTAAGAGGATTAGACACCCTAGTGGAAGGATTAGAGACCCTAGGGGAAAGATTAGAGACCCTTGGGGAAGGGTTAGAAACCCTAGGGGGAGGGTGAGAGACCCTAGGGGAAGTATTAGAGACCCTAGGGAAAGGATTAGAGACCCTAGGGGAAGGATTAGAGACCCTAGGAAAGGATTAGAGACACTAGGTAAAGGATTAGAGACCCTAGGGAAGGATTACAGACCCTAGGGGAAGGATTAGAGACCCTAGGGGAAAGATTAGAGACACTAGGAGAAGGATTAGACACCCTACAGGAAGGATTAGAGACCCTAGGAGAAGGATTAGAGACCCTAGGGGAAGGATTAGAGAGTCTAGGAGAAGGATTAGAGAACCTAGCATAAGGATTAGAGATGCTGGGGGAAGGTTTAGAGACCCTGGAGGAAAGATTAGAGACCCTTGGGGAAGGGTTAGAGACCCTAGGAGAAGGATTAAAGACCCTAGAGAAAGGATTAGAGACCCTAGAGGAAGGGTTAGAGACCCTAGCGGAAAGATTAGAGAACCTACGGTAAGGAGTACAGACCATAGGGGAAGTATTAGAGACCCTAGGGAAGGATTTGAGAACATAGGGGAATGGTTAGAGACCATAGGGGAAGGGTCAGAGACCCTAGGGGAAGGATTAGAGACCCTAGGGGAAGGATTAGAGACCCATTGGAAAGGTTGGAGACACTAGGGGAAGGATTAGAGACCCTAGGTGAAGAATGAGAGAACCTAGAGGAAGGACTAGAGACCCTAGGGGAAAGATTAGAGATCCTAGGGGAAGGATTAGAGACCCTAGGGAAAGGATTAGAGACCCTAGGGGAAAGATTAGAGACCCTTGGGGAAGGGTTAGAGACCCTAGCGGAAAGATTAGAGACCCTGGGGGAAGGATTAGAGACCCTAGGTGAAGCACTACAGACCTTAGGGGAAGGAGTAGAGAAACTAAGGGAAGGATTACAGACCTAGGGTAAGGGTTACAGACCCTAGGGGTATAATTAGAGACCTAGCGGAAGGACTAGAGACCCTAGGGGAAGGATTACAGACCCTAGGGGAAAGATTAGAGACACTAGGAGAAGGATTAGACACCCTAGGGGAAAGATTAGAGACCCTAGGGGAAGGATTAGAGACCCTAGGGAAGGGATTAGGGACCCTAGGGGAAAGATTAGAGACCCTTGGGGAAGGGTTAGAGACCCTAGGGTAAGGATTAGAGACCCTGGGGGAAGGATTAGAGACCCTAGGTGAAGGACTAGAGACCCTAGGGGAAGGATTAGAAACCCTACGGAAGGATTAGAGACCCTAGGGAAAGGATTGGAGACCCTAGGGGAATGGTTAGAGACCATAGGGGAAGGGTTAGAGACCTTAGGTGAAGGGTTGGAGACCCTAGGGGAAGGATTAGAGGCCCTGGGGTAAAGATTAGAGACCGTAGGGGAAGCATTGGAGACCCTAGGAGAAGGATTAGAGACCCTAAGGAAAGGATTAGAGACCCTAGAGAAAGGGTTAGAGACCCAAGTGGAAAGATTAGAGACCCTATGGGAAGGAGTAGAGACCCTCGGGGAAGGATTAGAGCCCTAGGGGAAGGGTTAGGGATCCTAGGGGAAGAATTAGAGACTGTAGGGGAAGTATTAGAGACCCTTGGGGAAGGATTTGAGACCCAAGGGGAAGGATTAGAGAACCTAGGGGAAGGATAAGAGTCCCCAGGAGGATTAGAGAACCCAGCGGAAGGATTAGAGACCCTAGGGGAAGGGTTAGAGACAGTAGGGAAGGGTTCGGACCCTAGCGTAAACATTAGAGACCCTAGTGGAAAATGTAGAGACCCTAGCGGAAGGCTTAGAGCCCCTAGGGGAAGGATTAGAGACCCTAGGGAAGGATTACAGACCATAGAGAAAGGTTTAGAGACCCTAGAGAAGGATTAGAGACCCAATGGGAAGGATTGGAGACCCTACGGGAATGGTTAGAGACCATAGAGGAAGGGTTAGAGACCTTAGGTGAAGGGTTAGAGACCCTAGGGTAGGATTAGAGACCCTATGGGAAGGATCAGACACCCTAGGAGAAGGATTGGAGACCCTAGGGGAAGGATCAGAGATCCTGGGGGAAAGATTAGAGACCGTAGGGGAAGCATTAGAGACCCTAGGAGAATGATTAGATACCCTAGGGAAAGGATTAGAGACCCTAGGGGAAGGTGTAGAGACCCTGGGGAAGGATTAGAGACCCTAGGGTAGGATTAGAGACCCTAGGGGAAGGATTAGAGACCCTAGGGCAATGGTTAGAGACCATAGGGGAAGGGTCAGAGACCCTAGGGGAAGGATTAGAGACCCTAGGGGAAGCATTAGAGACCCATTGGAAAGGTTGGAGACCCTAGGGGAAGGAATAGAGACCCTAGGTGAAGGATGAGAGACCCTAGGGGAAGGATTAGAGACCCTAGGGTAGGATTAGAGACCCTAGGGGAAGGATTAGAGACCCTAGGTGAAGGATGAAAGACCCTAAGGGAAGGACTAGAGACCCTAGATGAAAGATTAGAGAACCAAGGGGAAGGATTAGAGACCCTAGGGAAAGGATTAGAGACCATAGGGGAAGAATTAGAGACCCTGAGGGAAGGATTGGAGACCCTAGGGGAAGGATTAGAGACCCTACTGAAAAGATTAGAGACTCTAGGAGCAGGATTACAGACCCTACGGGAAGGATTAGAGACCCGAGGGGAAGGATTTGAGACCCTTGGGGAAGGATTAGGGACCCTGGGGGAAGGATTAGAGACCATGGGGGAAGGATTAGAGACCCTAGGTGAAGCATTAGAGACCTAAGCAGAAGGATTAGAGAAACTAAGGGAAGGATTAGAGACCCTAGGGGTAGGATTAGAGACCCTACGGAAAGATTAGAGACCCTAGGGGAAGGAGTAGGGAACCTAGGGCAAGGATTAGAAACACTAGGGAAGGATTAGAGACCCTAAGGGAAGGATTAGAGACCCTAGGGGAAGGGTTAAAGACCCTAGGGGAAGGGTTAGAGACTCTAGGGGAAGAATTAGAGACCCTAGGAGAAGTATTAGAGACCCTTGGGGAAGGGTTTGAGACCCAAGGGGAAGGATTAGAGACCCTAGGGTAAGATTAGAGACCCTAGGGCAAGGATTAGAGACCATAAGGGAAGGGATAGAGACCCTAGGCGAAGGGTTAGAGCGCTAGGGTAGGATTAGAGACCCTAGGGTAAAGATTAGAGCCCCTAGGAGAAGGATTGTAGACCCTAGGGGAATGGGTAAGGGACCCTAGGGGAATGGTTAGACACCATAGGGGAAGGGTCAGAGACCCTAGGGGAAGGATTACAGACCCTAGGGGAAGGATTAGAGACCCATTGGAAAGGATGGAGACCCTAGGGGAAGGATTAGAGACCCTGGGGGAAAGATTAGAGACCATCAGGGAAGAATTAGAGACCCTGGGGGAAGGATTAGAGACCCTAGGCGAAAGAATAGAAGCCCTACTGGAAAGATTAGAGACTCTAAGAGGATTAGACACCCTAGTGGAAGGATTAGAGACCCTAGGGGAAAGATTAGAGACCCTTGGGGAAGGGTTAGAAACCCTTGGGTAAGGGTTAGAGACCATAGGGTAAGGATTAGAGACCATGGGGGAAGGATTAGAGACCCTAGGTGAAGGACTAGAGACCCTAGAGAAAGGATTAGAGACCCTAGAGGAAGGGTTAGAGACCCTAGCGGAAAGATTAGAGAACCTTCGGGAAGGAGTAGAGACCATAGGGGAAGGATTAGAGACCCTAGGGAAGGATTAGAGACCATAGGGGAATGGTTAGAGACCATAGGGGAAGGCTCAGAGACCCTAGGGGAAGGATTAGAGACCCTAGGGGAAGGATTAGAAACCCATTGGAAAGGTTTGAGACACTAGGGGAAGGATTAGAGACCCTAGGTGAAGAATGAGAGACCCTAGCGGAAGGACTAGAGACCCTAGGGGAAAGATTAGAGACCCTAGGGGAAAGATTAGAGACACTAGGAGAAGGATTAGACACCCTACAGGAAGGATTAGAGACCCTAGGAGAAGGATTAGAGACCCTAGGGGAAGCGTTAGAGACCGTAGGAGAAGGATTAGAGACCCTAGAGAAAGGATTAGAGACCCTAGAAGAAGGGTTAGAGACCCTAGTGGAAAGATTAGAGAACCTAGGGGAAGGAGTAGAGACCATAGGGGAAGGATTAGAGACCCTAGGGAAGGATTAGAGACCATAGGGGAATGGTTAGAGACCATAGGGGAAGGGTCTCTGACCATCTAGGGGAAGGATTAGAGACCCTAGGGGAAGGATTAGAGACCCATTGGAAATGTTGGAGACCCTAGGTGAAGGACTAGAGACCCTAGGTCAAGAATGAGAGACCCTAGAGGAAGGACTAGAGACCCTAGGCGAAAGATTAGAGACCCTAGGGGAAGGATTAGAGACCCTAGGGAAAGGATTAGAGACCCTAGGTGAAAGATTAGAGACCCTTGGGGAAGGGTTAGAGACCCTAGGGTAAGGATTAGAGACCCTGGGGGAAGAATTAGAGACCCTAGGTGAAAGACTAGAGACACTAGGGGAAGGAGTAGAGAAACTAAGGGAAGGATTACAGACCTAGGGGAAGGATTACAGACCCTAGGGGTAGGATTAGAGACCTAGTGGAAGGACTAGAGACCCTAGGGGAAGGATTAGAGACCCTAGGGGAAAGATTAGAGACACTAGGAGAAGGATTAGACACCCTACAGGAAGGATTAGAGACCCTAGGAGAAGGATTAGAGACCCTAGGGGAAGCATTAGAGACCCTAGGAGAAGGATTAGAGAACCTAGCGTAAGGATTAGAGATGCTAGGGGAAGGTTTAGAGACCCTGGAGGAAAGATTAGAGACCCTTGGGGAAGGGTTAGAGACCCTAGTTGAAGAATTAGAGACCCTAGAGAAAGGATTAGAGACCCTAGAGGAAGGGTTAGAGACCCTAGCGGAAAGCTTAGAGAACCTACGGGAAGGAGTAGAGACCATAGGGGAAGGATTAGAGACCCTAGGAAAGGATTAGAGACCATAGGGGAATGGTTAGAGACCATAGGGGAAGGGTCAGAGACCCTAGGGGAAGGATTAGAGACCCTAGGGGAAGGATTAGAGACCCATTGGAAAGGTTGGAGACACTAGGGGAAGGATTAGAGACAGTAGGTGAAGAATGAGAGACACTAGAGGAAGGACTAGAGACCCTAGGGGAAAGTTTAGAGACCCTAGGGGAAGGATTAGAGACCCTAGGGAAGGGATTAGGGACCCTAGGGGAAAGATTAGAGACCCTTGGGGAAGGGTTAGAGACCCTAGGGTAAGGATTAGAGACACTGGGGGAAGGATTAGAGACCCTAGGTGAAGGACTAGAGACCCTAGGGGAAGGATTAGAAACCCTAGGGAAGGATTAGAGACCCTAGGGAAAGGATTGGAGACCCTAGGGGAATGGTTAGAGACCATAGGGGAAGGGTTAGAGACCTTCGGTGAAGGGTTGGAGACCCTAGGGGAAGGATTAGAGACCCTGGGGTAAAGATTAGAGACCGTAGGGGAAGCATTGGAGACCCTAGGGGAAGGATTAGAGACCCTAAGGAAAGGATTAGAGACCCTAGAGAAAGGGATAGAGACCCTGGTGGAAAGATTAGAGACCCTATGGGAAGGAGTAGAGACCCTGGGGGAAGGATTAGAGACCCTAGCGGAAAGATTAGAGACCCTAGGGGAAGGGTTAGAGATCCTAGGGAAAGAATTAGAGACTCTAGGGGAAGTATTAGAGACCCTTGGGGTAGGATTTGAGACCCAAGGGGAAGGATTAGAGACCCTAGGGGAAGGATAAGAGTCCCCAGGAGAAGGATTAGAGAACCCAGCGGAAGGATTAGAGACCCTAGGGGAAGGGTTAGAGACCGTAGGGAAGGGTTCGGACCCTAGCGTAAACATTAGAGACCCTAGTGGAAGGAGTAGAGACCCTAGCGGAAGGCTTAGAGCTCATAGGGGAAGGATTAGAGACCCTAGGGAAGGATTAGAGACCGTAGGGGAACGATTAGAGACCCTAGAGAAGGATTAGAGACCCAAGGGGAAGGATTGGAGACCCTACGGGAATGGTTAGAGACCATAAGGGAAGGGTTAGAGACCTTAGGTAAAGGGTTAGAGACCCTAGGGTAGGATTAGAGATCCTAGGGGAAGGATCAGACACCCAAGGAGAAGGATTGGAGACCCTAGGGGAAGGATTAGAGACCCTGGGGGAAATATTAGAGACCGTAGGGGAAGCATTAGAGACCCTAGGAGAAGGATTAGAGACCCTAGGGAAAGGATTAGAGACCCTAGGGGAAGAGTAGAGACCCTAGGGGAAGGATTAGAGACCCTAGGGTAGGATTAGAGACCCTAGGGGAAGGATTAGAGACCCTAGGGGAATGGTTAGAGACCATAGGGGAAGGGTCAGAGACCCTAGGGGAAAGATTAGAGACCCTAGGGGAAGGATTAGAGACCCATTGGAAAGGTTGGAGACCCTAGTGGAAGGAATAGAGACCCTAGGTGAAGGATGAGAGACCCTAGGAGAAGGACTAGAGACACTAGATGAAAGATTAGAGAACCAAGGGGAAGGATTAGAGAACCTAGGTTAAGGATTAGATTCCATAGGAGAAGAATTAGAGACCCTGAGGGAAGGATTGGAGACCCTAGGGGAAGGATTAGAGACCCTACTGAAAAGATTAGAGACTCTAGGAGCAGGATTACAGACCCTAGGGGAAGGATTAGAGACCCTAGGGGAAAGAGTAGAGACCCTAGGGGAAGGATTAGAGACCCTAGGGTAGGATTAGAGACCCTAGGGGAAGGATTAGAGACCCTAGGGGAATGGTTAGAGACCATAGGGGAAGGGTCAGAGACCCTAGGGGAAGGATTAGAGACCCATTGGAAAGGATGGAGACCCTAGGGGAAGGATTAGAGACCCTAGGTGAAGGATGAGAGACCCTAGGGGAAGGACTAGAGACCCTAGATGAAAGATTACAAAACCAAGGGGAAGGATCAGAGACCCTAGGGAAAGGATTAGAGACCATAGGGGAAGAATTAGAGACCCTGAGGGAAGGATTGGAGACCCTAGGGGAAGGATTAGAGACCCTACTGAAAAGATTAGAGACTCTAGGAGCAGGATTACAGACCCTACGGGAAGGATTAGAGACCCGAGGGGAAGGATTTGAGACCCTTGGGGAAGGATTAGGGACCCTGGGGGAAGGATTAGAGACCATGGGGGAAGGATTAGAGACCCTAGGTGAAGCATTAGAGACCTAAGCAGAAGGATTAGAGAAACTAAGGGAAGGATTAGAGACCCTAGGGGTAGGATTAGAGACCCTACGGAAAGATTAGAGACCCTAGGGGAAGGAGTAGGGACCCTAGGGCAAGGATTAGAAACCCTAGGGAAGGATTAGAGACCCTAAGGGAAGGATTAGAGACCCTAGGGGAAGGGTTAAAGACCCTAGGGGAAGGGTTAGAGACCCTAGGGGAAGCTGTAGAGACTCTAGGGGAAGGATTAGAGACCCTAGGGTAGGGTTAGAGACCCTAGGTGAGGGTTAGAGACCCTAGGTGAAGGATTAGCGACCACAGGGGAAGGATTAGAGACCCTAGGAGAAGGATTAGAGACCTAGGGGAAGGATTAGGGACCCTAGGGGAAGGATTAGAGACCCTAGGGGAAGGATTAGAGACCCATTGGAAAGGTTGGAGACCCTAGGGGAAGGATTAGAGACCCTAGGTGAAGGATGAGAGACCCTAGGTGAAGGACTAGAGACCCTAGTGAAAAGATTAGAGACCCTAGGGGATGGATTAGAGACCCTAGGGGAAGGATTAGAGACCCCAGGGGAAGGATTAGAGACACTAGGGAAAGGATTAGAGACCCTAGGGGAAGGATTAGAGACCCTAGGGAAGGATTAGAGACCCTAGGGGAAGGATTAGAGACCCTAGGGAAGGATTAGAGACCCTAGGGGAAGGATTAGAGACCCTAGGGGAATAGTTAGAGACCATAGGGGAAGGGTTAGAGACCTTAGGTGAAGGGTTAGAGACCCAAGGGTAGGATTGGAGACCCGAGGGGAAGGACCAGAGACCCTAGGAGAAGGATTGGAGACCCTAGGGGAAGGATTAGAGACCCTGAGTGAAAGATTAGAGACCGTAGGGGAAGCATTGGAGACCGCAGGAGAAGGATTAGAGACCCTAGGGAAAGGATTAGAGACCCTAGAGAAAGGGTTAGAGACCCTAGCCGAAAGATTAGAGACCCTAGGGGAAGGAGTAGAGACACTAGGGGAACAATTAGAGACCCTAGGGAAGGATTAGAGACCCTATGGGAAGTATTAGAGACCCTAGGGGAATGGTTAGAGACCATAGGGGAAGGGTCAGAGACTCTAGGGGAAGGATTAGAGACCCTAGGGGAAGGATTAGAGACCCATTGGAAAGGTTGGAGACACTAAGGGAAGGATTAGAGACCCTAAGTGAAGGATTAGAGACCCTATGGAAGGATTAGAGACCCTAGGGGAAGGAATAGAGACCCTAGGGAAGGATTGGAGACACTAGGGGAAGGATTATAGACCCTAGGGGAATGGTTAGAGACCATAGGGGAAGGGTTAGAGACCTTAGGTGAAGTGTTAGAGACCCTAGGGTAGGATTAGAGACCCTAGGGGAAGGATCAGAGACCCTAGGAGTAGAATTGGAGTCCCTAAGGGAAGGATTAGAGACGCTGGGGGAAAGATTAGAGACCGTAGGGGAAGCATTAGAGACCCTAGGAGAAGGATTTGAGACCCTAGGGAAAGGATTAGAGACCCTAGGGGAAGGAGTAGAGACCCTAGGGGAAGGATTAGAGACCCTAGGGTAATGGTTAGAGACCATAGGGGAAGGGTTAGAGACCCTAGGGGAAGGATTAGAGACCCTAGGGGAAGGATTAGAGACCCATTGGAAATGTTGGAGACCCTAGGGGAAGGATTAGAGACCCTAGGTGAAGGATGAGAGACCCTAGGGGAAGGACTAGAGACCCTAGATGAAAGATTAGAGACCCTAGGGGAAGGATTAGAGACCCTACTGGAAAGATTAGAGACTGTAGGAGAAGGATTACAGACCATAGGGGAAGGATTAGAGTCCCTAAGGGAATGATTGGAGACCCTTGGGGAAGGGTTAGAGACCCTAGGGTAAGGATTAGAGACCCTGGGGGAAGGATTAGAGACCCTAGGTGAAGGACTAGAGACCCTAGGGGAAGAATTAGAGAAACTAAGGGAAGGATTACAGACCTAGGGGTAGGATTAGAGACCCTAGGTGTAGGATTAGAGACCAAGAGAAGGACTAGAGACCCTATGGGAAGGATTAGAGACCCTAGGGTAAAGATTAGAGCCACTAGGCGAAGGATTAGACACCCTACAGGAAGGATTAGAGACCCTAGGAGAAGGATTAGAGACCCTAGGGGAAGCATTAGAGACCCCAGGAGAAGGATTAGAGAACCTTGGGTAAGGATTAGAGACCCTAGGGGAAGGGTTAGAGACCCTGGAGGAAAGATTAGAGACCCTTGGGGAAGGGTTAGAGACACTAGCGTAAGGATTAGAGACCGAGGGTAAGGATAATAGACCCTAGGGATTAGAGACCCTAGGAGAAGGATTAGAGACCCTAGGGGAAGGATTTTAGACCCTGGGTGAAGGATAAGAGACCCTGGGGTAAGGATTAGAGACCCTAGGGGAAGGATTTGAGATCCTGGGGGAAGGATTAGAGAACCTAGGGGAAGCATTAGAGACCTAAGCAGAAGGATTAGATACCCTAGGGGAAGGATTAGAGACCCAAGTGGAGGGATTAGAGACCCTAGAGGAAGGGTAAGAGACCATAGGGAAGGGTTAGAGACCCTAGTGTAAACATTAGAGACCCTAGGGGAAGGAGTAGAGACCCTAGGGGAAGGCTTAGAACCCCTAGGGGAAGGGTTAGAGACCCTAGGGAAAGGGTTAGGGACCCTAGGGGAAGGATTAGAGACCCTAGGGAAAGGATTAGAGACCCTAGGGGAAGGATTAGAGACCCTAGGGGAAGGATTAGAGACCCTAGGGAAAGACTAGTGACCCTAGGGGAAGGAATAGAGACCATAGGAGAAGAATTAGAGACCCTGGGGGAAGGATTAGAGACCTTAGGGGAAGGATTAGAGACCATACTGGAAAGATTGGACACTCTAGGAGAAGGATTAGAGACCCTAGGGGAAGGATTAGAGAACTAGGGGAAGGACGAGAGACCCTAGGGGAAGGATTAGAGACCCTAGGTGAAGGATGAGAGACCCTAGGGGAAGGACTAGAGACCCTAGGGGAAAGATTAGAGACCCTAGGGGAAGGGTTAAAGACCCTAGGGGAAGGGTTAGAGACCATAGGGGAATAATTAGAGACCCTAAGGGATGGATTAGAGACCCTTGGGGAAGGATTTGAGACCATAGGGGAAGGATAAGAGACCCCAGGAGAAGGATTAGAGACCCCAGCGGAAGGATTAGAGACCCTAGGGGAAAGATTAGAGACCCTTGGGGAAGGGTTAGAGACCCTAGGGTAAGGATTAGAGATCCTGGAGTAAGGATTAGAGACCCTAGGTGAAGGCCTAGAGACCCTAGGGGAAGGATTAGAGAAACTAATTGAAGATTTACAGACCTAGGGCAAGGATTATAGACCCTAGGAGTAGGATTAGAGACCTAGGGGAAGGACTAGAGACCCTAGGGGAAGGATTAGAGACCCTAGGTGAAGGATGAGAGACCCTAGGGGAAGGACTAGAGACGCTAGGGGAAAGATTAGAGACCCTAGGGGAAGGGTTAAAGACCCTAGGGGAAGGGTTAGAGACCATAGGGGAATAATTAGAGACCCTAAGGGAAGGATTAGAGACCCTTGGGGAAGGATTTGAGACCATAGGGGAAGGATAAGAGACCCCAGGAGAAGGATTAGAGACCTCAGCGGAAGGATTAGAGACTCTAGGGGAAGGATTAGAGACCCTAGGGGATGGATTTGAGACCCCGGGGGAAGGGTTAGAGACCCTGGGGGAAGGATTAGGGACCCTGGGGGAAGGATTAGAGACCCTCTGGGAAAGATTAGAGACCCTACGGGAAGGATTAGAGACCCTAGGGGAAGGATTGAGACCCTAGGTTAAAGATTAGAGACCCTTTACCACGGGTTAGAGACCCTAGGGGAAGATTAGAGACTCTAGGTGAAGGACTAGAGACCCTAGGGGAAGGATTAGAGAAACTAGTCGAAGGATTACATACCTAGGGGAAGGATTAGAGACCCTAGGGAAAGGATTAGAAACCTAGGGAAAGGACTAGAGACCATAGGGGAAGGATTAGAGACCCTAGTGGAAGGATTAGAGACCCTAGGAGAACGATTAGAGACCCTAGGGGAAGGTTTAGAGACCCAGGGGGAAAGATTAGAGACCCTTTGGGAACAGTTAGAGACCCTAGGGGAAGGATTAGAGACCCGAGGAGAAGGATTAGATACCCTAGGGAAGGATTAGAAACCCTAGGGTAAGGATTAGAGACCCTATGGGAATGGTTAGAGACCATTGGGGAAGAGTTAGAGACCCTAGCGGAAGGATTAGAGACCCTCGGGGAAAGATTAGAGACCCTTTGTGTAGGGTTAGAGACCCTAGGGGAAGGATTAGGGACCCTGGGGGATGGATTAGTGACCCTAGGTAAAGGACTAGAGCCCTAGGGGAAGGATTAGAGAAACTAAGGGAAGGTTTACAGACCTAGGGGAAGGATTAGAGATCCTAGGCGAAGGATTAGAGACCCTGGGGGAAGGACTAGAGACCCTAGGGGCAGGATTAGAGACCCTAGGGGAAAGATTAGAGACCCTTGGGGAAGGGTTAGAGACCCTAGGGAAAGGATTAGAGACCCTAGGGGAAGGATTAGAGACCCTGGGGGAAGGACTAGAGGCCCTAGGTGAAGGACTAGAGACCCCAGTAGAAGGATTAGAGACCCCAGCGTAAGGATTAGAGTCCCTAGCGGAAGGATTAGAAACCATATGGAAAGGATTAGAGACCCTAGGGGAAGGTTAGAGACCCTAGGGGAAGGAGTACAGACCCTTGGGCAAGGATTAGAGACCCTAGGGGAAAGAGTAGAGACACTAGGGGAAGGATTAGAGACCCTAGGGGAAGGTTTAGAGACACTAGCGGAAGCTTTAGAGACCCTAGGGGAAGGATTAGAGACCCTAGGGAAAGGATTAGAGACCCTAAGGGACGGGTTAGGGACCCTAGGGAAAGGATTAGAGACCCTAGGGGACGGGTTAGGGACCCTAGTGGAAGGAGTACAGACCCTGGGGGAAGGATTAGAGACCCTAGGTGAAGGATTAGAGACCCTAGAAGAAGGATTAGAGAAAATAGGGTAAGGATTAGAGACCCTAGGGGAAGGATTAGAGACCCAAGGGATTAGAGACCCTAGGGGAAGGATTAGAGACCCTAGGGGAAGGATGAGAGAAATTAGGGGAAGGATTACAGACCTAGGGGAAGGATTAGAGACCCTAGAGGAAGGGTTAAAGACCCTAGGGGAAGGGTTAGAGACCCTAGGGGAAGAATTAGAGACCCTAGGGGAAGGATGAGAGACCCTTGGGGAAGGATTTGAGACCCTAGGGGAAGGATTAGAGACCCTAGGGGAAGGATAAGAGACCCCAGCAGAAGGATTAGAGTCCCCAGCGGAAGGATTACAGACCTAGGGGAAGGATTAGAAACCCTAGGGGAAGGATTAGAGACCCTAGGGGAAGGATTAGCGACCCTAGGGGAAGGATTAGAGACCCCAGGGGACGGATCAGAGACCCTAGGGTAAAGATTAGAGACCCTAGGGGAAGGATTAGAGACCCTACGGAAGCATTAGAGATCCTAGGGGAAGGATTAGAGACCCTCGGGGAATGGTTAGAGACCATAGTGGAAGGGTTAGAGACCCTAGGAGAAGGATTAGAGACCCTAGGGGAAGGATTACAGACCCTCGGAGAAGATTTAGAGACGCTAGGGGAAGCATTAGAGACCCTAGGAGAAGGATTAGAGACCCTAGGGAAAGGATTAGAGATTCTAGCGGAAGGATTACAGACCCTAGGAGAAGGAATAGAGAAGCTCGGGGAAGCATTAGAGACCCTAGGAGAAGGATTAGAGACCCTAGGGCAAGGATTAGAGACCCTAGGGGAAGGATTACAGACCCTAGCGGAAAGATTAGAGACCCTAGGGGAAGCTGTAGAGACCCTAGGTGAAGGATTAGAGACCCTAGGGTAGGGTTAGAGACCCTAGGGGAAGGATTAGAGACCCTAGGTGAGGGTTAGAGACCCTAGGTGAAGGATTAGCAACCACAGGGGAAGGATTAGAGACCCTAGGAGAAGGATTAGAGACCTAGGGGAAGGATTAGGGACCCTGGGGGAAAGATTAGTGACCCTAGGGAAGCATTAGAGACCCTAGGAGAACGATTAGAGACTCTAGGATTGGGAATGGATTAGAGACCCTAGAGGAAGGGTAAGAGACCCTAGCGGAAAGATTAGAGACCCTAGGGGAAGGAGTAGAGACCCTAGGGGAAGGATTAGAGACCCTAGGGAACGATTAGAGATCCTAGGGGAAGGAGTAGAAACCCTAGGGGAATGGATAGAGACCCTAGGGGAAGTGTTAGAGACCCTAGGGGAAGGATTAGAGACCCTAGGGAAGGATTAGAGACCCTAGCGGAAGGATTAGAGCCCCTAGGGGTAGGGTTAGAGACCCTAGGGGAAGGGTTAGAGACCCTAGGGTAAGGATTAGAGACCCTAGGGGAAGGATTAGAGACCCCAGGGGAAGGATTAGAGACCCTAGGGAAAGGATTAGAGACCATAGGGGAAGGATTAGAGACCCTGGGGGAAAGATTAGAGACCCTAGGGGAAGCCTTAGAGACCCTAGGAGAAGGATTAGAGACCCTAGGGAAAGTATTAGAGACCCTAGAGGAAGGGTTAGAGACCCTAGCGGAAAGATTAGAGACCCTACGGGAAGGAGTAGAGACCCTAGGGGAAGGATTAGAGACCCTAGGGAAGGATTAGAGACCCTAGGAGAAGGATTAGAGACCCTAAGGGAATGGTTAGAGACCATAGGGGAAGGGTTAGAGACCTTAGGTGAAGGGTTAGAGACCCTAGGGGAAGGATTAGAGACCCTACGGGAATGATTAGAGACCCTAGGAGAAGGATTGGAGACCCTAGGGGATGGATTAGAGACCCTGGGGGAAAGATTGGAGACCCTAGGGGAAGCATTAGAGACCCTTGGGGAAGGGTTAGAGACCCTAGTGGGTGAAGGAGAAGGAGAGGATGATGCAGGGGTCTCAGCTTTTGGCTGAGAAGGCTTCCAGCTTTGGTATGAAAGATACAGGTGAGAAGCTGTAAAGACAGGAGCCGTATCCTAAGTGTCGGGAGGGGGAGAGATCCTGATGGAGCAGAGTGAGCCAGAAGTTTCTGGGCCATCACCGAAGACAGAGTGAGAGAAAGACGCCTCCTTAAAGTGAAAAAGACCTAAAGATGAAGGGTTTCTGCCAACTTGTTGCCACTGTCACAAAGCATAAATGAAAGATCAGCTTTTTGGGTTTTGGTTGCCTTTTAGAGGTCAAGACCACCAAGGTGATGAACCAGGCACCCCAGAGGTGTGTTTTTTTGGGGGGCAGGAAGTGGTCCCCATGGCCAAATTATAAGTGAGTCGAGAGAACAACTTGGCCCAGGGAAGTAAGAGCTGTAGCTCCACTCAAGGAACGAGGAAGCCGTCCTGGGTCACACTTAGCAGAAGAGAGGGTCACCTATTTTGTAAGTGTGACATGGAACATCCCAACACCCAGTCTGGCCTCAACCTGTGCAGCCTCAGAAGCATGGAAACTGGTAAGCGTACTTGGGGAGGCAGATGGGTTTTCTATCAAGAGCTTGCTAAGGAACAGTAACAGAAAACCCCAGATGATGGTAGCTCACCTGCGTGGAGAGAGGAAGGTCTCTGTTGCATGCAGATTAGGGGCAACAAGTAAACAATCCCGGAGGAACAAAAAGGTAGTTCTTAGGCAGGGGGGCTCAAACTGGGAGGGATTCCTAGGAGCCTTTCCCTGCCTTTCCAGGTCAGGGAACCAAATGATAGCATTTTCAGTGTGGTTAGAAGACAGAATATAAAGTAAAGGTGGCCTTTATTCTAAGCACGCAGAGAGAACCCCACAACCACTGGGGGTCTGGCTTTCTCTGCCAGACACGTGGTGTGGGGGGCATACATATAGCTTTGGCCTGGGTTGGTGCCTAAAGGGTATTGCTGACCTCCCAGCAGCCAATTGGAATTCATCTCACACCACAGGTAAATTGCCTGGGGGTGGGGAAAATACCCTCAAGGGAAACGTTCCTTGTCCTGCCTCCCACTGCTGTAGTGTCCTATCCAGGGCAAAATCCTTTCCCCAACTCTGCACAGAGAGTGTGATCATGATGTACTGCAAACGTGGACTGCTAAAAACAAAAATTGGGAAAAAATACAGTAAAATATTAGGAGAGAAAACAGGAGAACATTAGATCACATCTCTGCCCCTTGCCTTCGCCTAGGGGTACAGGACAGAGAGCTGGCGGCCCTGTTTTAGTTTTGCTTAACTGGAACTGTGGGTGCACCCTGGAAACGGGTGCATTGTAGAGTTGGCTTCTATTTTTTTTTTTTCCCTTCCCTCTCTGTTTCCTCTGCTGGAACTCAGGAAACAAGGAAAGGGGTATTTTCATCACCGTCTCCCATCTTCAACCAAAGCAATCCTATAATTTAAATTCTTGAAGATTCCAAACAAAAATCAGGAGTGCGAGCGTGTTTTAATACAGAAACCCAGTCACGGGGCTCAGCGCTGCCTCCTGCGAGATCTAGGAAGGAGCTGGCCCAAAGCAAGAGGGACAGTCAGGACACTTCCATTTTAGACCCAGCCCTGCCTGGTCCTGGCTGGGCCAGCCTTGGAGGAGGCCAGTGGGCTGGCTGCAGAGTTAATTGAATTTCATAACTTGCCTCACATTCCTGCTGGCTCTAAGTGCCTGGTGAGGAGGGAGGCATCGCAGGAGGCCCACAGGATGGCAGGACCCAGGCACAGCTTCGAGCCTTTCCTTATTCAACTAGGGCCTCAAAATAGCTCGCCTATCAGCGCCCCAGCTGAGATGCCCTGCAGACCAGGAAGGAAGAAGGGCGCCTTCCCTAAGACTCAGGCAGCTGGGATCTGAGATGCAGCCGGACGTGCAGGGGCCCTTCCTTCCCAGAGACCTGGGGCATCACCTGCTGGGAGCCTTCTGCCCACAGAAACTCCTGCTCCCATCCAGCTGAGGCTCTGCATTTCTCAGAGAATCCGCCCAAGACCTTGCTTAGCCCCGGCCCTCCCCAGCCCCACCCATGCGCAGAACCTGGGCGCACCCAGGGCCCAGGGTCCCCACTTCCCTCTCACTCACAGCGAACCTCCCACGCCGTCCATCAGTGTCCACAAAAACACTGCAAGGAATAAATGAGCCCCGTGCTACAAACCAGGGGAGAAGAGCTCCAAGAATTCAGGGGAGCTGACCACTGCCCAGAAATGCACAAGCGAAAGAGCTGGGATTCAGATTCAAACTTCACAAGTCCAAAGCCAGGGCCGTGGGCGCAGATCTGTCCCCTCACCCAGGACGCGGGAGGCTCCTGTGACGGAACCCTCCAGCGGGGCTGCCTCTCACAGCACCTGGCGCAGCCCAGCCGCCAAACACACGTTGGCTGATGAACAGCTGTGGAGCCCAGTGTGCGATTTATCGGGTCAAAGGCCCTGGAGCATTCGATCCGCGCGCACATCTGACGTCTCAAACAGTGTTTCTTTTACTTTTATTTCCGTGCAGCTTCACCTATGCATGCATTCGTGCCTTCAAAACACTGCACCTGCAGGGCTCCCGGCTCGGTGCTGAGGGTTTGGCCCAAAGGAAACGCAGCCTGAATGCCCAGCACCTGCTGCTTGCGAGGGGATCAGCCTCAAAGAACTGAATATGTGAGCGCGCAGGGGTTCGCGCTGCCCTGAGGGGTGCAGAGGCCCTGGAAGAGCAGGGACACACTTCTTCCCCATGGCGGCCCCCCTGGGGTTCACCGCATGCGCAGGCCTCAGCCAAGCCTGGTGCACCTGGAAAGCTCCCGCCGGCGCTCATGGGATCCTCTTGGAGCATCTTTGCTCCCGGGGTCTCCTTCCTTCAAAGGTTCACCCCCGTTGCGTAACATGCACCCACCGCCATCGCCAAGGACTTCGTGTTTCTGTAGTTTCCCCTGGCTGTGATTTCTTAGACGCCTCTTTCTCTTCTGCAAAATGAACGCGAGCATCAATGCACCTGTATCTCGTAGCCAAAATAAGGAAGAAAAAAATGCGTGGACGCCAACATTCTCCTGGCATCTGCCATGCTGCTTCTCTCCCTTCTTGGAGATAACGTTCTTTGAAAGTTTTCAGGAGCCATTCCTCGCCCCCGTCTTTTATCTTCTTTCTCCTCCCTTCCTTTCCCCCCTCTCTCCCTCCTTCTCTTCTTTTTTTCTTTAAAATTGGGATACATGACACACGTTTAGAAAAGGCAGCACCAATGAATCACCACCCAAGACAAGAGAGACAGAGAGAAAATCCATTAAAGTGTTGACAACTCGGAAGCGTCCACCTTCCCTTCCCGATTCCTCTCCTTCCGTTCTAAAGCTAACCCCAGTCTCAATTTATTTGTACACTTTCTGCCTTGCTTTGCATTATTACCACCGATGTATGCAACCTTAAATGTTGTATTTCAGCTCACTTGGCTTTGAGGCTTTAAATGTGCGTGAGCATCAGCGTGTGATATGAGATTCTTTGTACATAGCATCCTCCTGTCAACCTCGTGGCCGTGGGATTCATCCGTGTAGGACGCTGTAATTTATACCCGTGAATGGATGAAGTCTTCCTTATGTAATGTATCTCTTTTCTCCTTTTGATGGACACTGTCATTGTTTCTGGTTTAGAATCTTTATATGCATTGTTGCTCTGAATATATTTGCAACAAGTGTGCACTGGAACCACCTGTTACAAATTTGCTTGGGGTGTATCCAAGTGTAAAAGTGAGGGATCATGGGTTTTACATATCTTCAACTTCAATAGATAGTGACAAATGCTTTCCAAAATATTCACACCTCTGTAATGACCCACGAGTAGTGTACAGAAAGTATCTGTTCTTTCACATTTTGCTGGCCAGCATTTGGAAACATTACTCTCCTGTATCTCATTCTAAAGGGTAGAATGTTGCAATGTATGTGATGTAAATTTGTATTTTTCTGATTACTGCTAGTTGAGCACTGTTTTTTCAGGCTGGACTTAGATTCACTATGTAGCCCAGG
Organism: Cavia porcellus; assembly: GCF_034190915.1. Classification (NCBI taxonomy): domain Eukaryota; kingdom Metazoa; phylum Chordata; class Mammalia; order Rodentia; family Caviidae; genus Cavia; species Cavia porcellus. The sequence continues at coordinate 5,337,022 of NW_026947506.1, forward strand.
CTGGTCTCAATCTTACAGGAATCCTCCTGCCTCAGCCTCTTCAGTGCTGAGATTACAGGTCTGTACTGAATGCCCAGCTAAGCTGAGCACTTCTGAGAATTATATTTATTGGTATTAGCCAGCAAGAAAAACACTGGTAAAATTCTAATTTAGATATCCTGTTTGTTTTTCTATTAGGCGGTCTAATTTCCTTCACTGCAGAATTGGTAGAGATGCTTATACATTCCGTATAGGAGTGCTCCACTAGGTACGTGGGCTACAAATATTTTCTCCCACTTTGTAGCTTGATTTCTTTTTAATTTCCTAATAGTCCCTTTTGTAAACAAAAGTTTAATTTAGCATAGCATTATTTTTTGGTATTTTCTTTTACCGTCTTGGTATTTAGGTCTTAATTGGAGAGGTTTTCCCAATATCAATATCAAAAGCATATTTTACCATGTTACCTTCTGAATGTTCAGCTGTCTTGCAATACATAGAGATTTGCAGTCCCTCAGAAATGTATTTTTGTTTCACAAACAAGACAAGGATCAAATTTAATTTTTGTTCACGTGGCCGTCTAATTGACTCTGCATCCTTTATTGAAAGATCCCTTTATCGCACTCCTCTGTGTTTCCTCTTTGTTTATAGCAAGGGACTTTGATGAGCAGGTTGAATCTGGGCTGCCCAGTATCTCTTTGCTCCGTCTCTGAGTCCGTCTTACTGCTGTGAGGTGTTATATTTATTACATACATGGTGCACTGTGCATTGCCGTATACTGCTGTTTCTCACTGCAAAGTCTGCATTCATGTATGATACTTGGTGTAGGATTCTTTACAGATACCTTTTACTAGATCAAGGCAATTTTCTTCCATTCCTAGTCTGAAACGATATCAAAGATGATTAGGAACTACGTTTTGTCAACATCTTTACATTTTTGCAATGATCATGTAATTTTTCAATCTTATTCTGTTGGTGTGATAAATCACATTATTTGATTTCCAAATGTTCAAACCAGTAACGGCACCTGGAATTAACCCAATATTGTATGAAGCTTTGGATTTTTCACACACGAGGAGCTATACTGGCAAGAATGTGTCTGACTTACTGTATCTTTCTTCAAGAATGATATGCTCTCTAGTTTCTTTTTATTATCTATGGCACTTGTGCACTGATATTAAACTTATTTTGGAAACACACACACACACACACACACACACACACACACACACACACACAGAGCTGTAACCCTTATGTTCCTAACTTGATGACAAATTTTATTGTATGCCAATTCCCAGAGAGAGCTTTGAACTTTTTCCATTATTTGCCTTTGAATACTGGTAGTTTTCCAATGACCTTCTATGGAGGCCTGGACTTCGCTGTGTTTGGAAGTTTTAAATTACAGATTCACCGTCCTTAACATTTAGAAGACTGTTACTATTATCCCCTTTCATCTATCTTAATATTTTACGTTTCTAGGTATTTCTTCACTGGCCTGCGTTAACGTATTTTCACAGTGAGTCATCAGACTGTCTCTCCCGAGTCCCTCTCACATCTGTGTCACTGCGTCTCTGCGTTCCCAAAGTGAACGTCTGAGCCTGCACTTTTCTGATTGTCTTAGCAATTTTATTAGCTGTTTCAAGAACCACTTTTAGCTTTTGAATCTCTTTCCTGCCTCTTTTTTCTGCTTTATTTATTTTCACACTTATATTTTTTCTCCATGCAGCATGTGTTTAATTTGTTTCCCATTTTTATAACTCCTTGAAATGGATGTGTAGGGTTTTTTTTCTTTGTTGATATTTGATTTAAGGTAATAGATCTGGTTTTGGGTTTTTTTTTTTCTTTGATGATATTTGTATTTAAGATACTAGATCTCTTTAATTATGTGTTCACTTGCATTCCAAACAATTTATATAAAGCAGTTTCATTTGTTCAGTTTAAATATTTTTCTAATTGTGTATATCTGCTTTGATTCATGACATTTAGAGTCATGCTTATTAAGCCTCAGACAAATGAGAAATGCTAGTTGTTAATTGTGATTTTTGTTTGTTTTCTTATGGAGTTGTAGTTTAAGATTGTCATGACCAATCAACCTACTTTGTAGAATTAAGTCTTTTGAAATTTGCTGAGATTTTCCTTATGCTCCAATATGTGGTCAATATTTGAAAATATTTTATGTGTATTTGAAAAGAGTATTTATTCTTTATTTCTTCAAGACAGCATTTTATGTATTTCCTATCTTGTGAAATTTGCTAGTCTTTTTATTAAAGTATTTGTTCAATATTCAGATTATTTTCCTGCTTTTTTATGTTTCAAAGAAAAAAATATTCATATGGCCTAATATATTTTCAACTAGTCTATTTATCTATAGTTCTGTCAATCTTTGTATTAAATCCAAAACTCTGGCATTAGAAGCATGCATGTTAAAACACAGAGCTGAGTTCCGAGCTGTGTTGAATCCCCAAACCCCAACACCCCTTGAACTCCAGCCCCAGGCCTCCAATTGATCTCCTAGTGGCTCCTGCTGATGGTCTACCAGGCCCTCAAGTACTATACATGCAAGACTCATTTCCTCCCCCAGATCCACTCTTTTTTGAGATTTCCTGCTTTCAGTAAACAACTACCATTCCTCCACTTCAAGCCCTGAGCTGAGAAGTGCACGGTGATCTACCTCTTCCCCTGAAGGTTCACAGCTGTGTCACAAGCAGCACCACGAAGCCCGACCTAACCTGTCTGTTTAGGTCTCTTTCTCCTCTGCACGGACCATCATCTACTGTTCCTTCTTTCAGCATCCAAGTCTTTTCCGATAAAGGGTATTTTCACATGCCCTTTGCACTTGGACCACTCTTCCCTCTAGGCTTCGAGTGTGCTTTCCTTTGACTTAAAGGATAGTCTTTACGACAGAATTTTTGACCATGTGCTCCCTTAAAAATCCAGTTCTCATCTTTGTTCCCATTACGCCTTGTGGTTATTTTTATGCCTCTTTCTTAGTCTTTGCCTCCCCATCAAAATAACTTCTTAAAAACAGCCACTGTGTTTGGTTTGTTGTTTTCTGATTCCAGTGGTTTGGAGAGAGCTTCACACAGGGCCAAGAGTCAACAGTTATCTGTGAAATGAGTGAACCGCTAAGTGGTCTAGAGTTTTTATAAACAAACTGGTCTTTACCCTTGAGGAAGATGTTAAAGGTGTGTAAACTGAGCAAGCACTGACCTGATCTTTTCACATTTTGAAACAATCACTCCGGTTGCTATGTGGAGAATGCTTCTAAGCAGTGCAGTGTGGGTGCACGAGGACAGACCCCACAAGGGCCGATGTCCAGTGGACCCAAACCCAAGACAGGGAAAACAGAGCTCCCCTGTGGTTCCACGGGAAGGAGGCGTAAGGTGTGGCTGTTACATTTCTTCTTTTAGCAACTAAGTGTTTTAAGGTAAGAAAGACAATGCTTTTTGGCAGGGAAGTGTATGTGCACGGGAACATGGAGACCTTGAGTTAATGGATCTAAAGCAGATCCAAGTAAAATTACAAATCAGGCAAGGGACTGGTCATATCGTGGGTGTCCAGCTGTTCGTGTTTGTTTCAGACGCTTGAGCTCCTGCCAGCTGCCCAGTGTGCAAATCCCAGCGCCTCCTTCCACTCCCCAAGTAATTGTTTCCTTCAGGTGTGAGGCCTCGGAGGTCACTTGGCGTTGGAGACTCATCCAGCAGTATTCTGCATATAAATTCAACTCAAGTACCTGGAAAGGATGTTGCTGCTTAAGGTGACAGCATCAAACAGAGAACAAAAAGGACCAGTGATTAACTCTCAGTGCTGAGAATGTTGAGTCTTCAAAAGAAATAAAAATAGAAGAGAGACAATTTCTATATTTTTATATTAAAAAATATCCAGCGGCTCCAACCAGGCAACACATTGATTAAATGTAATGTTGATGAACGATATACCATCTTTTACTCTAAGATTTATCTCTCCCGCGGTGTCACCCAAAGGCAGCTTTTGCATATTATTAGAAGAGAGGGATCAGAGCACGGAAAAAAGAGGAGAGAAGGCAGGGGGGATCCAGCTGTGATCCAAGAAGGAAAACTCATTTGCCCATTTAGTGAAATAGACTGAAGTCTGGACAAGTGTGAATTTCAGGCTGTGGAGACTCGGGGCCATCTCCAGAGGCACTGGAGATCAAAAAATCGTACTTCGATGCCCATCACCGATCCTTCACGAATGGTGGTCCTCAGAGAAATTAATTTATTTTCTTGCCATTTCATTATCTAATGGACCCCTGAGGATTCCCATGTACCGTTCCTCAACACGTGAATGCATTGCCCGACACGGCAAATGGAACTCTGTGTGTGTGATTAGGCTTGGAATCCTGAGATGTGAAGGTTGCTCTGGATTGCAGAGAAACCCTGCTACCATGACGAGAACCTTCACATGAGGGAAGCAGGAGCATCACAGTAGGGCCAAGTGTCAGAGAGGCTTGTCCAGTGGCTTTAAAGACAGAGAAAGGGACCATAAGTGAGGAATATTGCTGTACCCCAAAAATGAGACCCCGAGATGTTGTCCAAAATATGGGGCAAGGCATTTTTTAAAAGAAAAAGGAGCACTTTATTTAAGCTGGCACCAGCAACACAGTGCAGTTGGAGTTTGCAAATCTGTGTAACTGGGTTAAAATTTTGACAGACTTTTATAGAAAGAACAATCACAGAGTAAATGTTGGTGGGGTGACAGGAGTAAGGAAGACCTTTGCTCGCCCTTGCTTGAGGGCAGAGAAGTTTCACAGTTGGTGGTCAGCCACTTCCTTCTTTGCAGGAATTTACAGCCCTTTGTCTACTAATTTTAGGATCAGCTATCTTTCACAAAAGGGGGACCAAGGTCGAGAGGAATATAGGTAACTCAAGGTCGACTGATTCCAGAAACAACTGTCCCTCACAAAGGGAACAAAAGTTAACACAGCAAACAGATTACCAGGGTGACTGCACATACAGAACAGTATGGCGGTGCTTTTTAATATAACAAATACAAGCAGCATTGAGAAGAGAGGACAAGGCTGCTCCTCCAGAGGCTCCACAGGGAGCACGGCTTGGTTCAACACTTTGGTCTGAGCCCAGTGAGATTCACTGAGGATTTCTGATTTCCAGAAGTGTAAGAAAATAGGCTTGTGCTGCTTCAAGTCCTGAAGGTTGTGCTACCTCATTACAATGGAATAGCGGACTATTACACGTCCCACCCAGGAATGCACGCTGTTCGCAATGTCTCTCATGCTCAGAAGGCAGAATGGAAGCTGTTCCTCCTTTGTGGGAGAACTGCCCAGGTGCGCAAGTTTCTGGCTACGGAAGGATGCACCTCAGCAGACAGCAAAGCAAAATATGTTTACATAAACTTAAATGTTAGATTATAGAAGACAGTCTGGTTTCACAAAACGAGCTCCTAACACAGGATCACATGCCCAGGTTTTGCTAAAGTATCAGTGGAGCCTGTTTTGTCTCGTGGATCCAGCCCCTCACCGGGCTTGTCTCACACTCTCTGTCTGACCTAGAAGGAGGAAGAGGAATCAGAGGAGACCTGTGCAAACCAAAAGTCATCTTACTGTAGGTACTGAACGAGGAAGTGGTCAGTAGTAACTTGGGAGGAGTGGCGGGGCCCAGAGCTGGGACACCTTGAATCTGGGCCCACTGTCCTGTTTCATGGGGTTCAGGCTCCATCTCCACTGTCTCGAGGGGCACTGATTGGTCATTGGACTTGTTGATAGGGGGCTGGGTTTGGTGGGCTGATGGGATATGTTAAGGGCAGGGGTACTATGCTTAGATCAAGGCCCATGTGGGAGGGTGTAGCTCCACAGAAGAGGATGTAGAAGCAGACCGTCCACCCAAGGCCTCCAGAAACAGGCCTCCAGGCCACAGGCTGTCAGCTGGGCCTCCTCCTTCCTGCCTTCTACAGGGCCCGGGGCCCCAGTCTCGCTCACCTAGGGACCCCAACTGTTCTTGCAGAACCGGAGTTCTCCTCGGCCCCAGAAGTGCTCAATCCCTTCTACTGGCTTCGAATGACTGAGCGTGAGTGTATTATTCTAAGTCAGCTGAGTGCAGTTCACCTTGAACAGAATCTCTGACACCTTCCCAGGACTAAAGCTTTATGACTTATTTATATGCTAAGGGAAACTGCACAGCTTCAAGAGGAGCCCACGGAATAGAGGAATCTCGGGTAATCCATAATTCAGCTACAGCTTCATTACTAACCCAGCCACTATTAATAATGGCAGGATGGGGTGCCGCTGCCGAGACTGAACTTAGTGGGGGACTGGCCGAGACTTCTGTTTCCACAGATTTTCTTTCTTCCTAGACAGCAAACACAAAATAAAGACAGAATAAATAATAAGCTTCCTAGTGATGGTTGGTCAGACGGTGAAGGCCAGTGGTCATAAAAGGCTCTCTGAGGAGGTAACATTTAAGTTTATGCCTGAATGAAAAACCCACCACGGGGCAGAGGGAGCAGAGGGGGCTGCAGGAAACTGTGTGATCCCCAGGGTTTAACTTATTTTATGGAATGCAATGCACTGGGGAAGACAGAGGTGGGGTGAGTGACGGTTTTAATGCAAGTTGGATATTTTATTCTATGCAGGTAACTTACCTGAGACTCACTTACTTTATCTCTAAAATGGACTCAATCCAACAGACTTCAATGAACTATGGCAGAGACCAAATTAGGTGATGTAGACGTGCTTAGCACACAGCGATAGCTCAATACATGCCAGATTTCTTTTCCTTTAACAGAAAAGGTACGAGATGTTCACTCTGTACAATTCTATATTTCAAAGGCATCCTCCCAAAACACCCAAAGAGAAGTAGAGTCAGAGGAAGAGACCCAGGGAATCACAGCCGATCTGCTCCTGGAGGAAGAGATGCGATGGCCAGATTAGGAAGGAGTTATTGGGGTCCGAGTCAGCACCCCCACTCACAGAGCAAGTGCTTGAGCTGAAAAATGGTGAACAGATGATGCTGAATTGTGCTTATCAGGAACCAGCATCACACAGGGCAAAACACGCACTCTGGCTGTCATCCGAGTTGAATTCATCAGTTGAAGAACAGTGTCCTAGCTTTGGTTACTTCCCCAAACCAGCTAATTAAAAACGTCTTCCTGGCCCAGCGAGAGGCCGTGATTGACAGTGACCATGGCGGAGGCCCACAGCTGTTGAGCAGCGTGGTTCCTTTATTCTAACATTTGCTCTTGGAATGGATGAGTTGTCATCCCTGTGTGAAGTTGTCGGAGCACAACCTGCTGTGTGCTGTGGTGCCCTCCCAGGTCTCTCTGGGCCGTCAGCCTCCAGCCCTACCTGGTGTTCAGACCCGGGTTACCTGCCCCAGAGCAGAAGCTCGGAGCTTCCCACCGTGAGTGTGCGATGCTGCCTGTCAAGCACCATCCAGAGACACAGCCACAAGGTCGGCCTGGAAACCGCACAGCCATTCTGGAGGGGCCACCAGGGCCAGCTCCCTGGAGGATCCAGAGCAGCCCAGACTCCTCGGAGGAAAACATGAGTATTATTAAACCTCTGTCATGTGCCAGATCTTCCACAGGGAGCTATCAGGAAGGCAAAGTTTAAAAAGAAATGCTATCTTCCCTTAAAACTGAGATTTCTTCAGCTCATGGTACTTGCCCAGCCAAACCATCTGCCTTCCGTTCCCACCACTCACACTGACCTCCAGAATGCCAGAGCCTCGACCTCTCACACTGTGAAAGGGCACCTCCTGGCCCTACTGGCCCTGGCTCTCGCCCCTTGATACAGCCCAGCACTTTCCTGCTGGAGGTTCTCCATCCTGTATTAGTCTCCACTTCTAGGTTTTTGCGTTTGCCTGACCCCTTGTTATGTTGATCTCCTGAGGCTTACTCCAAGTTTCCGTCCCCTCTGAGGATGCCCCTCTTGGAAATTCTGGCCATAGCTGTGCAACCAGCTTCCAACCGGACTCTCCTACTGACAGAAACTCCTAGGCCAGCTCACAGTTCACAGGCACACCCAGGTTGTGGACAGACAGGACAGTGCAGCTCCAGTTTCTCGACAGCTCCTGCACCAAGGGGGACACTGCGTCCTCAGCCACTGTGCAAGCTGCATGCCCTCACTCAGGTCACTGTGGTGAACCTGGAGCCACTCACTGTGTCTTACACTCTAGCTCATTTCCAAACACCTTAGCAACAGTACAGTCTGAATCAGCACAATCAGCATGATAACAAAAGGCACACACAACTCAGGCATCCGCCAGCACCTCCTGGGCTTCTGATTCCTTGCTAAGATCCCTTAGGAGCCTTAATCCACGTTCTGTAGATTTTTAGCTTTCTTTGAGACTGCTTCAAAGACTGAGATTTTCATGGATCTTGTTCTTGCTAGTACTCATGCTAGATAATTTCTGGATTGCTTTCTCTTTTTATAAATGCTGTATTTGCCAGCTTTTTCTCGTTCTGACAAAACACCTGAAAAACTCAACTTAAAGGAGACAGATTTACTTTGGCTTTAGGTTTCAGCCCGGGATTGTGAGCTCTCATCAGTTTGGGGCTGAGACAAAGGCAAGCATCACGGGCAGGAGAGCGTGGCAGAGCAAAGCTGTTCACAGCATCAGAGACGGGTCCCTTCAAAGGCACTCACGTCCCCCTTGGTCCACCTCTTCCTACTGGGTCTCATCTTCAAGTCTGCACTGCCTCGCAGTGGGCCCACCAGCAGGGAAACCTCAACACAGGAGACTCAGGAGGATGCTCCAAGAGAAACTGTAACCTATTGTTTCTGGCCACATAAGGTGTTCACAGAAACACAGCTTCTATGATCTTATGCTCTGCCCACTCACAGACATTCTTGGTGTGGACCTCGCTGACTACTGTATCTGTCTATATAATGAACTTCATGAAAATTGATTGTAGGTGGGGACCAGGGGATTAAGAAAGGTTTTAACCCAGCATAAATGCAAAACAAGACATCTTTACTCTTAAATTTTCTTCTCCAGGGGATTTCTTAGCCAACTGAGGTATTATCTACCACTGTCTCCGTAATTCTGCCCACAAAGCACAACTGTAATTCCTGGAAATACCACAAGATACAATCAGCAAGGGCTCAGCAAGGTGCAAAGAGAGAGGAGCTCCTAGCTGGAGGAGAAACCCGGTGACAGAGTACTTTAGGTCTCCAGGAGTCCCTCTGAAGAGCAAGCCCCGCAAGAGCTGGCACTGCTGGCCACCGTCTCCAGCTTATTACTGGGCCTTGATGTACCCGGCCATGGGACACCTAGTGACAACATGGAATTCATGCATCAGGTGCTCTGTGTGCCTCAAGTGGCCAACTGCAGCTCCACACTGAAACCACACAGAACAGCAATGGTGAAACTGTCACAGCTCCAAGCCACGCATCTGTTCCCCGACCTTCACTGAAGTGGGTACAGCTACGTCTGTGGATCCCTGCTGATTCAAAGGCAGTGGCTAGTTATTTGGCCAGTTGGACAGATGATGATACCAGTTCACTCCATGCAAGAAGTTCACAGCAACGAAAGCTCTCAAGTAATCCAGAGGCTGGACAGCCCGTTGCACGGATAAGGCAGCTCTGTCTTTCACATCCCTTTACTTGATAATGGTTCCACGAGCGAAGTGTCATGGTGGCTCTGGTGGATGCCTACACACAAGTTTAACGATATGGGTTCCACCTGTGCACCACCCTGCGGACAGCATGGCCCAGTGCGGAGCCCCTGCCCAGCACCTTCTCAAACCACGGGCAGTGCAAGCTCACTGGGTCCCTTCCCTGATAGAGCGGGGGGATTTATCTCCTCGCAGCAGACCTTTACCCCAGCTTTGTACCCACCTTCCCCACTTGAAATGCCTCTTCCCGCATCACCGCATGACACCTTCCTCACATTTTTTCTGACTAAAGACATTTTTTACAGCAATATCAGTTTGCCAACAGACTTAGGCCCATGAAATTCTCAGATCGTGTGGTTCAGTCCATCATCCAGAAGCCTCCAATGGCCGAATACTAGCTGCAGGCCTACTGAAAGTGCCAGCAGCCTGTGAGTTAGCACTTCTGCTTGGAGGCTGCAGTGCGCACTTTGAGCCAGCAGCCGATACGCACTGTTGCTGCTTCCGCCGCTGCTTTCCGGGGCCCAGAACTCACACAGCACGCTGGCCAATTTATGCACAATCTTTTGACCTTCAGTCTTCATGACCTGGGTGTCTGCTGGCTTAGACGTCCTGATTCCCAAAGGAATAAGTCTCTGTATTATTCCTCTATCCTGGATACTCCGTAGAGAAGGAAGCCTAGTCTAATTGGTGCTATTTATATTTATACCAATCAACAAATGGGAATTGGAATGTTTCTGTGTCAGAAATAGGGGGAATCCTGAATCTCACAGGTCACTCAAAGAGCATGTATCTAAAAGTCAACAGAAGGGGCTGGGGATTTAGCTTAGTGGCTAAAGTGCCTGCCTGTTAAATGCAAGGTCATGAGTTCGATCCCCAGTACCAAAAAATAAAATAAAATAAAAAAATAAAAGTCAACAGAATACAATGAGGACCCAACCAAGACAGGGACATCAAGATGGACCTTCCCCTCCAGACAAAGAATCTCCGCCGGAACACATTCTGGCAGACAGAACTGGCATTGGCTGCAGCAGACCGTAGAGCACACGTCTAGTTACAGGAGACCGGAGCGGCCATGCGCACCGTGTTAAGTGCATCAGTGTCATCCACCCTCTTCTACCTTTTCCCTTTCTTTATTAGTTTTCCTAAGTGTGCACTGAGTGCCTAAGTTTGTATTTAACTTCATAGGCCAGGGGCGGTGCAAAGCCAGCCCCAGAGCTACTGCGGAAGAGAAGGCAGCATGTGGAGGTCTATGCCGGAAGACAGGTACAGTGAACGGCCAGACTTACGGTTGCCCCGCTGGCCTTGGGCAGCTGGGTATGCACAGCTTAAAGCGTGAGATGCACGGCAGAGCAGCACGAAGGTGGACCATACATATCTTGCATCTGTTCGACTTCAGAAGCTTTCCGTGATCCAAGCGCAGAAGGGAACGAGGTGTGGAGAGCTTTACACAGACAGGAGGAAACGCTACAAAAGCAGGAGGAAGCATGCAGAGCGAGAGCCAGACTCCTGACAGGTGAGCGCTGGGCAGAAGGCTGAGGTCTCGCTTGCCAAACAACTACACCTGACGTCCCCAGCAAGCTAGCTAGGGTGACAGAAAGGCACACACAGTGCCCGGCGTGCAGAGAAAGAGAGCCTTGGATGGCGTGTTCTGGCCACGTGGAGCTGCCATCCTGGGGACAGACAGGACTCCGGACACAGGGTGATCCACACCGCAGTTAAAATCAATCACTCTGCGAGTGTTTCCATTTCCTGACTGGGATGAGTTCGATATTGTATGAGCTCAGACTCAGCCCGGGACATAAACACTGTGCAACTGTCTGCTCCTTGAATTGAAAGGCAGGTGAGCGCCTTAAGTGGTTGCAACGGGAGGACTCTTAACAAGACAAAGGCTCCGTCTTTGCAAACCCAGGGCTGAAGAACAAAGGGAGAACAGAGGATGGAGAGCTAGAGGTGATCAAGAGGGCCCGTGAAGAACAGGCAGGAGCTCACAAACCTGATCAAAACAGCAGAACTAGCGGAGGGGATTTCAGAAGCGGAGCTGGTTTCATGTAAAGGCAAACAGCTGCCCCAGGGCATGTACAAAGAATGCTATTAAAGCTATCAAATTCACAGGAAATACCAAATCAAACACCAGGACGGAAAAACAGGAAACAGAAATGAGCCTACCATTGCAAAGGCAGCTAGCGTCCTCCCATCCGAGAGTACCAGTGAGCCGCACTAGTGAGGTAGACTGGAGAAAAAAAAGCTCAGAAATGTGGCCGGAGAACACGGAGCCCGGGTGCTGGCCAGAGAGAAGGGTCATGTGTTCAGCGATCCTGGAGCGTGGGCAGCTGCTGGCCCGGGACCTTCCCAGCTGTGTGCTGCAGGCTGAGACCCGGAGCAGAGGGATTCCTAGGCACGGAGGACGCCGTGTTCGTGGAGAGTGTTACTAATTCTCAGACACAGGAGAAGCTCCCCAGAGCAACTGGCCCATCTTCCAAAATGGCCAAGTGGAAAACTGTTTCCAGCTCCCTGTCATGCACAAGGATCTCACCCACTGTGCTGTTTCCGTGATTCCTCTACCAAACTGCGCTGCTCTGTACAGGCAGAAAAGCAAAGGTCCTCAGCTTCCCTGGATTGTTGGGCCCAGACCCCTCTAGGAAAAGAGGGAGGACTCAGAGAAAGCCACTGAGCTCGAGGAGCCCACTTGGCCTTAAGTGACAAGTACTTAGACATACGAAGAAAAAGCAGCAAGGGACAGGACCACAGCAGATGGAGAAAAGAGCCGTGTTACTCCCCGGCTGCCCGGGACCTCCCTTGCTGGACTCGGCTGTGTTTCTTTGCTAGTTATTTGGCTTCTGCTCATAGCTTGCAATCAGGCAGCTTCAGTCTACCCAGTTCATAATCAGAGCTTTGATGGTGTTCGGGATTCACCAAGCTGACCACAAATATCACCCAGAAAACCCAACATGGTTGACGTGGGTTCAGGTCCAGTGTATGTGAACTGATCTCTATTTTTATTAGTGTACGTTTGCAGAGCATAAGCATAGCCTTCTCTGTGGGACGTTGGTGCTGTGTATAAAAAAGCTTAACTTTTTCACAGCCCCTTCCCTCTCACTCTCCACTCCTAGCTCTCGGTCCCTCTTCCTTTTCCAGAAGATCCATCTTCTCCCTGTTTCCTAGTGTCTTTTATGTTGTTTGTTTACTGACTTTATTTTTATTTGTTCATTGATGTATGGAAAGCGTGCAGTCTTCAAACTTGTGTCTGACGCATTTTGCTTAACATGGAGGTCTCAAGGTGCATCTGTTTTCCTAAAAATGACCCCAATTTTTCATTCTTTACAGCAGAGTAATACTCCATTGTGTATAAACACTGTATTTTCACTATCCATTCTTCTGTTTCCCAGATTCAGCTTTCATGAGTTGTGCTGCTGTAAACATGGGTGTGCATGTGTCACTGTGACATGAAGTCTTTAACTCTTTCGGGAAGACACCTAACAGGGGAATAGCTGGATGCAATGGCATTTCTAGTTTTAGATTTTTGAGGAATCTCCGTGCCGATTTCCACAGTGCTGTACTAGTGTATATTTACTTTCTTCTGCCTTGGGAGGAAACAGTTTTATACCAGGCACAGCCCCGGGCCCCTGTCCATGAAATCTTGTTCAGTGAGTAGAAGAAGCTCAGCACCCTCCTCCTGCATGCAGACTGTGTTTGGTTCCTGTGACACACAGATGTCCCACTGCAGGCCACCACTGCTGGCTCCTAGCTCCAGCTGCTCCCATATGCAGAGCCGGGCAAGCCAGTGGCTTCCCCTTTGTCCACCCTGGGGCTGTGTTATGCTCAGAGCCCTGAGCACTCCCTTTGTCTGTGAGCAGAGCTCATCCATCATCGCTGTGTTTAGCACAGATGCAGCTTCACGGTGTGAACCCAGTGCCGCTCCGATCAGTGGTCTGTGTATCATCTCCCTTAATCTCCACGATCCCCTCAGGAGGTCAGAAACACCATAGGGCAAAATTCATAGGAAAATTATTGGGATAAAAATTTCTCCGGCAGTTGGTTATCCTGGAAGAAGAAGTTGATATCTGTATTTTACCATGAATAATCTGGCTTAAAAAGCATGGTGTCAATGGTCAGAACAAAGAGTAGACTCCCTATTTGTTGGGCTCCAGAGCCTGCAGACGAATGTTCCCACTTTAGAGGAGCTGAGACTCACCCCGGCCTTGTGCACAGGGCTCTTACCGATTGGTGAAAAATGAGTCGGGGTGGCAGCCTTCCAGGCAGCGTGGGCCTCCGGTCCCCCAAACTGAAGCTCCCTTCCCTCCAGTTACACTCAGCGAGTGCACCTGCCCCGATGATTCCAGTAAATTCTCACTACTGAGTACAATCAGGTGGCGACGGGTAGAACTGAGTATGGAAAAGAAGGATCCAGTTTCATCTTGTCCATGAGAAGCCCTCAGACCAGGAACAGAAAAAGTTACTTAAACAGAAATGGTCACTACTGTCCGTGTGTTAAAAGGCATGACGACTAAATGGCCAGCTCATCTCAGACGCTCAGGGAAAGGGATTATCAGCATTGCAGAGGGAAAACGAGAGGTTTCGTAGAGGAGCTGACCCTTGGGCTGCAGGAAGGGCAGCACTGCAGGGGGCGCAGCGAGGGTGTCCCGGTTGGGGATGCACCACCCTGAGCAAAGGCGGCAGGTGAGAGGCAAGCGCTGCTGCACTCAGGACCTGCAGGGGCTCTGCGGGGTCAGCCTTCTCCCCTGCCTCCCTCCTGCCCAGTAATGGACAGGAGCGGGAACAGGAAGAGGCCGGACACGGAGTTTGAGGTTGCTCCACTTAGACTGGCCCTCAGCTAAAGCCACCCACCATCCAGCATGCAGTGGGAATCCTCAGGGCAGCAGCCGTAACTCGGTCTAAAGGTTGGAACTATATTCTAGTTTATGCCACGTTCATGGCCAGCCTCATCCAAGGACCAAGCCTCAGCCCATGTACCTGATGTGTGGCCCAGGAATGGGAGCTCCCATTCCTCCACCGGCTCAGTCTGCCTCCTGAGGGCTCCTGGTCACTGTGCTGCCGTCCTTGTCCATGTAAGGCACGGAGTGGGTGGCTTGTAAGGAAGGATCCCACACCGTAGAGCTGGCCAAAGACTGTTTTATTTTGGAGACTGGCATGTAAAGAGTGTGGCTAGGGCCCTGCTTCCCTCCTGGACAAAAGGCAGGAAGTCATGCAGGGAAGGGATTAGGAGCAGGCCCAGGACAGAAGAAGGCCCAGCAAAGGGAAAGACTGGACAGGGCACTGGAGCAGGGTCAGGGGGAGCAGGGTGGACAGAGAAAGGCCAAGTGGTGGGCATTCCTGGATACACATTGGGTTTTGGTCATTTTTCTTTTGAAACTAATTCAATGAATATTTGTTCAGCCTCTTATCAAATCCAAGAAATATGCTGAGAACTAGAATTTTAATGGAGTTCACAATCTAATGAGGAAGAGTATCACTTGATTCATCGTATTAAAAAAGTGTAAGAGCAACACAAGAAAGCACAGCTGCTCAGGGAATGCAGAAAAGAGAGGCCAGATTATTCAGGGAAGCCAGTTTTCCCAACTGGGCATTCAGGTAAGCGGGAAGGCTCTCAGCATTAATGACATTGTCAATAACGGTAACTGCTCTCAGTAGACACGTCAGGGCGCGAGCATGCTGGATAGCCAGCCGCCAGCCATCAGGTAAATATCACTCCTACAGTGCGGAGGAGGTCACTGGAGCACAATCAAGTTAGGAAACTACGTCAATTCCCTAAATCTTTAATGGGTCAAGTCAAAAATCATAAATGAGTTTGGGGACCCTGAACAGTAAATAGAGTTAATTGGCTTGATGTACGTATTTTATACTCGACAGTCTTTTTAAATGACTGTGTTGTAAACAAAATAAAACACAAATATACATTCCAGACACACAACGCCATAATTCAATCTAAAGGTTGGAACAATACTAAAACGGAGCATGAGTTAGAATTAATACTCATGTGAGTCTTTTTAAATATCAATAAAGCAAACTAAAGTCTAATAAACTTAACTAAGCTCTAAAGAAAAAAATGCATAAGAACTGAGAGCAGGAAAGGGGACCCAACTACAGAAACACCTGGTTAAAATTTTGAGGATTTTGTGTACGTGTTCATGAGGAATATTGGTCTACTGATTTGCTTTCAGTATTATACGTTTCTGATTTTGGAATCAGACCAATGATTTGTTCATAAAGTGAGATAGAAGCACCCCTCTCTCTCAGTTTCTGAAGGAACTGAGAAATAGCAGAATTCTTTTTCCCTAAAGGTTTAATAAAATTCACTGGCAAAACCATGCGAAGGTGGAATTTCTTTATGTCTCTTGTTTTAAAAAATGAATGTGCCTTTTTACTCTTAGTGCTTCTAACTTTAAGTAAGAGTGTTGGATCCATTTACGTTTGTGCTAGCTCTCCAGTTGATTATACCTGATTATACCAGTTCACAGAGGAAATGTGTCTTGCCTCACAGTTTCCGAGGGGTCAGTCCATGGTTGGTTGGGCCTACGGCTCTGAGCCTGTGGTGAGACATCACGGGGACTGCGTGATGGGACAAAACCACTCACCTCATGACTGGGAAGCAAAAAAAAAAAAAAGAGAAAGAACCCGGGGTCCTGCAATCCCTTCTGGGGGCACAGCCTGGTGGTCCAAGACCTCTGCCACGCCGAAGCCATTAAATCCTCTACCAGCTCCCAATGGCACCATACTGGGGTGTACGCCTTGGGAGGGGGTGCTCTCAAGAGCAAAACCGTAACAGCCCTAGGGTTGGGTTCAAGTCCATAGGCTCACTGTTCTCCATTATGGTCTTCTATGTTTGTTTTCCTATTGTCCTTTCTGGTTTTGGTGAAGGAGAGGTAGGCTAATAGCACACAAAATCTCTTTTATGTCCTCTGTTGACCTATCCGCAGTGTTGCTGTTTTCCTTAGTACTGCTTGAGAACTAACAATCTGGATTTTCAGCTTTCACTGTCCATGGAACTTGTCACACCTGATCTTTGCACTTCTGAGGCCACCTCTCCCTGGTCAGCCTTCACACCTACCTGACACTTCCCAGATGGAGGAACTGCAGGATGACACCACTTTCGGGGCAAATCTCCTGCATTAGTACTCATGTCATTTTTTAATTTCCTCATATATAATAAATCCTACCTCATGATGTATTATTTTGATTAGCCAGTTTTCATTCATGGAAATTATAAGCAAGAAAAAAAATCACATATTCCTTTATGTGTAACTATTTTATGTGTAACCTTTCATTTCTGTTGCCAGCCTTTACTTTATATATACTTGAATTTCTTTTTGATATTTTGACTTTTAGGACATTGTTGTGAATTTCTTTCATTACAATAAAATCTCTTCCATTTTGCTTTTAAGAAAATAAACAAAAGTTAGCCCTTACTAACCTTCCCTACCTTTTGAGTGATGTTTTTGGTTTGTGTAGAATTCTGAGTGGGCCCACCCAACACAGCCCAGCAGTTAAGCACAGAGGCCCCCCCACGGCATCCTGCCCTTCGAACATGCCCATCAGAAGCAGAGGGTCAGTTCCATCTTTGTTCCCATGTGCATATTCTGACTTTTTTAGTGAATATTTTCAGATTTTCTCTTTCCCTTTGGTTTTCACGTAATTTCACTGTGACATACTTATAGGTGGTTTCTCTTACATGTATTTGCTTGTAGTTTTTTTTAACTGTTTATAAATCAATGTTTTTCATCAAATTTTTAACTAATTACATTGCAAGCATTGTTGTATCTATATCATTTTGGTCCATTCTTCTGGGAATTCCATTTATTCAGATATTTAATTTGATGACATTGATCCACATAGCCAGTCCAGAGACTCCACTGAAATTTTTGTCCTTTCATTTCCTATTCAGATTAGGTGATTTCCTTGGATTTGGGATCAAGGTCCATGTCTCTTCCTTCCATATGGCTAATCTGTTGATATGATCATTCACTGTATTTTTCACCTAAAATTCATAAGCAGTTATTTTTGAAGTCTCTATTTCTTTTAGTTTTTTGAACATTTTTACAGCAGCTATTTGAAAAAGGTTTTTTCCAGCCTAATCCATATTAAAGGGCATTTTGTGGTCAGACTGTAGTCAGACTTCATTGCTGTCCGGGTTCCCAGTCACCCTCCACACCATGTATCTGGATCACATTTTCCTGAATTCCTTCAGGGTTCAGCAGTATTTTTCATTATACTGAATATTTTTGTGGTAAATTACAGAGGTCTGAGATTCTGTTATAGGTAGTTGGACTAACACAGGCTCCTCTTGGAATTGAATGGATTTTATTTACTATCTATTTCAGTTGAAAGCCAAATCAGTATTTGTAGCCTCTCTAACTCAGCAAGTCCCAATCTCCAAACTCCGTCCCTCCCCCGGAATCTTGTCAGAGTTTGTTTCCAAACTCTGTTAGAGGTCTGTTATGGATTGAAAACTGGTGGTCAACTTAACACCAGCTGGATTACATCAGCATGCATTGAGCGAAGATGCTCTACCTGAGGAGAGTTGCCAGGATAAATATGTAGTGAAGAAGGGAGGTGTGGAGGGTTGAGGCATTAAGGAGGCATTGTGGGTTCTCCTACGAGTTGCTGTCTGAGCTGTTGGTTCTCCTGCAGAAGCTCTGGTCCTCACATCGAGCATTGCTTCCTGGCTCCGGAGGGGAAGACCTGTGCCTCTTGGTCTCCAGGATAAACTTGTCACGCTGCTTCCTGGCAAGTACCTGACTGTGCTTGTCACTGGAGGAGCTCGGGGCCTCTGTGTCTCTGAGAACAGCTGTGATGCCTTTCAGGATAGCCCTGGTCTTTGTTGTGAGTGTGACTTCTCAGCTCTAGCATAGAATCCTCATCCCACTAGCACAGCTCCTTCATCCTGCTGGCATAGAGTTTATGGCTTCCACTGCTGACCCTTGAATCTTCCTGGCACAGATCCATAAAAGAGACTGGGCGTGAGTCTTTCTTGTGGGCTCTGGACCTCCAGTTGGACTCGTGGGAGGCATTGTCCTGAGCTCTGGGTTTTTATCTGGACTCATGTGGGACATTGCCATAGGGTTTAGGCTCTTGACTAAATAATCTATGTCTTTGGTGTTGCAGATAGATTTCCTGCATTTTCCTGTGTTAACTCGCGGTGACCATTATAAAAATATTATAAACTCCATGTCCTAATCCTAGTTATTCTCTGTGTACAACCCCGGACTACAACATAGATCTTCCTCTAGAGCTGAGCCTTTCCTTGTGAGTTAAATTAAAGACTGACATGAGGTAGAGACCACTAACAGGCTTGTGTGAAAGCCATGAGGCTCACAGTTTAACTCCTGGGTGCAGGCAGACAGACGGTGATAAAGCCATCTGTAGGGAACAAGAAGTGGGCTTTATTTTTAATAGGGCTTGAAAGAAGGTCAGGGACATTACGCAGGAAGATTGTAGTGAACATAACTGCTCAAAGGTCACCGGACATCTGGTGCCCTGGTGGGCAAAGCCCTTGAGGCATCCAGTGTCAATGCTTGGGTGTCATTAGAAGTTCTGGTGTTGCGAGATTCCATGTCCTACCTTAACCTTTTTACAGCATCCTGTGTTTGCTGAGGGCAGCCCTGGTGCTGAGCAGAGGACCAACTGGGTACCAGAAGAATCAGGTCTGACTTGAGCCTGAGATTAAGGACTAAGGCATCTCGGCTGAATGTCCCCAGCTGTCCCTAGTGGAGCCTGATCTCTAGTATTCCCCATCTACAGCAGCTACTTCTTCCGAGTCTCACTGTGAGTTTTCACACCCTCCCTCTTCATCAGGGACTCAAGAAGAAACGCGCTGGGCTCTGTATACTCTCCAGCCTTTCTTCATCTCCAGCACCTTAAGCTTCCCCAAACTGGCTGCCTTCTGTGGGCAGAGATGATTGCTGTTCTCTCCTTGGACTCCAGTTCACTGCTCTTCATCAGGAAACTTCCCCAGGCCCCAAAGAACTTCCCAAGTTCACCTAATGAATTACCCGTCTCTTTCCAGTGGCTGCCGTACTGAGTTCAATAGTGGTTGAACCATTTCATTCCCCCAGTAGTAATGAACAGGCTTCTCATTGCCCCATGTGACTCAACTATCCATATTTTCTATTTATATGACAATAGGCACCCTAAAGAATATGCAGTGGTCTTTCCATGTTTTGTAATATATTTTGCACTTCTTTACTGATAGGAATGTCGAACTTCTTTTCCTGTGTTTATTGGCCATTTGTATAACTTCTTAGAATAAATATTCACTCAAGTTCTTTATCACTTGTTAATTAGGTTATTTTGTCACTCAAGTTCTTTATCACTTGTTAATTAGGTTATTTTGTTGTTGCAGTTGAATTGTAGATAGACTTTATATATTTTGGTTACCCATCCCTTTTCAGAAGACGTCTCTTCTGTGCTCTGCTGTGTTGATTGAGCCTTTTCCTCCCCTTCCTAGGTGCTGGATTTGAAAGACAAGTTATCAGTATCTGTGGTGGAGGAGGCCAGCATGGCTAAAGACAGGACACGCTCTGAGCCACGCCGCAGTCACTGGAGACCCGGGACCCGAGGCTGGATCCATTCCTCCCGGTCCCTCTGCAATGGCCTGTGTTCCAGGGGAAGGGACTGCCTTTGATCACTTCTTTGTCCTCTGTATCCGCTTATTGTCCAGAAAGGAAGGAGAAGAGGACAAAAGGTGAGAAGAAACGAGGGAGGAATGGCAACTGAGCCTTTCAGTCACTTTGCCATTGCTATGGAATTCCATGCCTCTTCTTCCTCGGTAGCAGTTCTGAAAATAACCTAAACCTGCGATCCATGAAAGTGAGAAAGAAATGAAATCAGAAGGAATCTGGTTTCACTCTCCTCTGCCACCGTCTCTGCCACTGTCAAGTGGGAGCAGGTGAGAGACTGTTCCAGGCAGGGGAAGTTAAGAGTGCCCTGGTGTGCAGCTACGGGACAGGCCAACAATGAAAGCAAGCCTTGCTGGGTTTCTGGGACGCATTTAGGCCTCCAGCATCAGGAGGGCCATCCCTGGGCACCACCATCTCCTCTCTCTTGTGCCTCCTACATCAGGAGGGACCTTTCCATCAGAGATAAGTGTGCTCAGTCATTAGCCTGAAGTCTTTGAGTAGCCAGACAGCGACAAAACTAGCCTGAATTGGTTGGGTAAGTTAGGACATTGGCCGAAGTCTGAGTTCCTGACAATAGACGCTCCCAAGAAGGTAAAATCAGCCTTATGTACCCACAGGCTCTGCACCAGTGGACTCAACCAACTGCAAACCAAAGTATTTGGGGAAAAAAGTGTCTGCACCGAATGTACACATTTTTTGTTGTTATCCCCAAATGATGCAGCAGAACACTGATCTGCGCGGCATTTACCTTGTGTTAGGTAATCTAAGGCATTTAGAGACAATCTAATGAACACAGGAGGATGTGCTCAGTCTAGAGGTAAACACTGTATTTCACTTAAGGAACTTGACCATCTGTTAATTTTGTTACCCTCTCTTGGAGTCCTTCCTTGGTATCCCTCAGATACCAAGAGATGATTCCCTTGAAAGGGAAACCTGTCTTTTTGCTGTGGCAAAACGGGGCCAGAGCAGCTCTGTGTTTTGATAAGGTGCGTGAGTGAGGGGGTGAATGCACACCTGCAAGTGTGTGAGCTCTGTGAGTTTATGTGAGTTAGTGTTTGGGTACAGAGACTCGGGAGAGTCACCAAAGTCCCTCCTTCCTTTGTCTTCCACATTTTATGTGCTACTTTTAGAGTATTCCAGTCTGGGAACCAGCAGGGGCAAGGAAACACCAACTGTTACTCTAATGACCTGAGGCCACAGCTCCTCCCTGAAAACCACACAGTCCTTAGACAACACAGCTCAGAACTGCAGGGTGGGTTAAGCATGTTTTAAAGCTATGAGTAGACCACCAATCATACAAGAAACCAAGTGACTAGGAAGGAGGCCATCTGTGGACACTGAACAGGTCCAGAGGGCTTCCTCTGAGACAGGGAGCAGCCCTGGAAATGTGAGGGACCCAGAAACAGAGCATGCGCCTTGTGGTCCTGCAGCAGGGTTGCTCAGCTGAGGAACAGAGAGGCAGAGGCCACAGCAGGAGGCTCGGGAAGGCCGGCCAGGGAGGGAGAAGGGGATGAGTTCTAGACCTAGGTGTTTAGACTCCCTCTCCAGGTCGGCACAGTTTTCCTTTTAACCTTCACAGCTTTCCCTGGCCCTGGGAATTATTATTATTATTCCCATTTTACAAATAAACAGAAAAGTCAGAAGAAGGTTAAGAAATTTGCCTATGATGTATTAAAATCCTGTGCTTTTTTCCCATTTTGTCACATCACCTCTGTCCTGGAAAATCTCTCCCGCCGGCAAGCCACCCATCAGGTAGCAGCCTGGTCTCTCTTCCCTGCGCTATGGAACATGGGTATTGACCAGGGTCTGTGATTCCACCTCGCGGTAACATTCAAGGCACCTCGGGAGGGGATGGAGGAGAGGAGCCAGGCTGAGGCTACCAGTGAAATATTTAAGAGTTGTGTTGCACAGACATTGGGTTGTGGCTGTGTCATTTGAATGCGAACTTGTCCCTTCTAGTCCAAGCTGTGTCAGCGACTGTGTGAGTTTCTGAGGTTCCCTTAGCATCTCTGCGCTTTGGTTATTCTTTTAATCGGGCAAATGGGGATAATTGTGCTGACTTGGAACAGCTGTATTGAGCATCAGGCGAAATGAAGGCAACATCCCCTCCCTCCCCACGGCTGATCCGCCTGAATCTAGGTCAGCCTGTTGCTCATATAAAAGGGACCCTGTCTGCTGGCTTCTGCTGGCCCAGTTTTGTGAAGTGGAAAGAGGGGTTCCTGCAGATGCGCTCCCCGTAGATCTGATGCTGGACAGCTTGTTCAGAATTCTCAATCTCCTCTGAGCTACTGGTCAGTGCCCATGTACCCTGCAGGCTGGCACCTGAAAGGAGGCACCTGGCTGGCCAACAGTGCACAGAACAGGAATGTTCAGAATGCCCTCTCACTTGAAAGTATTTATGTGTTTCTCCTTGAAGGAATTGGCCATGCTGATGACATCGCAGGTCCCCAGGTGCTGAGCTCCACTGGTAGAATCACACAGTGACAGCCGTGTGAAATCTCTGACAAGTGAAACCCTCCACCCACGTCCTGCTCCAGGTCAGGGATTCACGATTCTGTCCAGCATCAATGGAGAACATCAGAGCCTTTAGAAGAGGCAGTGAAGGCCCAGAGAGCCTCCTTTTCTACACGCAGGACATCTGAATTTAGAGGAACTCACTGTGTGCGTGAAGAAGCTAAGGAAGAAAGGCGCCCCCAGAAGTCTGCTCCTTTCAGAGGGCTTCTCTGCGTGAGTGTGCGGAAGGAAGGAGGCTCTGAGGACACTGTGGGTGGCTGGAAACCAGAGCTAGTGAGTGACCACGCAGGCTCTGCCAGCTGCTGGACCAGGGAAACTGCATGTGCAAGGCTGGCGGGAGCAGCCTTCCCCAAACTGCTGGGAGACCTCACAAGAGCCCACCTCCCCCCCAGAAGATGCCTGTCCCAGCCTTGCCTTGGGAGAGTCACCCAGGTCGTGCAGGGATAAGTTCACAACTTGTGTACACAAGCTGACTTCGCACTTGTGTTGTCTCATTGAACACACACTGACCTTGAAAAGGGGTAGTGAGGTCCCAAGGTCAGAGATGAACCCAGAACCACACAGTCTGCAGACACCGAGGACTTACTCTCTAAATGGATGGAGCAGATTTTTCTTAAGTGGGGTCACATCTGACTCCGTGACCAGAGTTAGTAACTCGGGAGCAGCCATGGCAGGGCTTCGTGAGCCTGAGCAAGTCCTTGAGACAGGGATCAGGGCTCAGTGTCAGCTCTGGGCTGTGAGGCCAGGCTCAGATCAAGCTGTGGGGTAACCAGTTTTCTGCTTCGGCATCTTCCTCCTGTGCTTGGAGCCTTTCCTGCACATTTGGGGCTCATTTCCTTCCGCTTCCCCCTCAGTCCCCTCCCAGCAAAGAGTCTGTGTCACTGTGCACACGGCCTCCCACTGGGGACCTCTCCCATGGTAGGCCGCAGGATCCTGAGCTCTATGGGAGCTCAGGGTCCTCAGCTCTATGCCCTGACCCCTACCCCTTACAGACAAGGCTGTGCTCCAAATGGCAAGGCCAGAGGGACATGAGTTGTCACCAGGTGATGTGTCCTCAAGCCTGCTACATGCAAGGACATTTGTCTTTGAGCAATATCAAAGCCCAGCCCGGGGTGGGGAAGGACCCACTGCTAAGTCACAGATGCTTAATTATGAGCTTAATACCAGTTAAATCATCGGGCAACCAAGATAGATGGAAAAGGCCACCTTGGATGAGTCTCTGTCCTCAGTCCTCCTCCGGCACCTCGTTAGTGACCTGCAGCAGTGAAGTTAGTGACCTAAGCACTCCCCTCAACGGAGGAAGTACCTGTGAAACATCTGCTCTGGAAAACAGCACTCCCGGAAAGCATCTCTGCCCTGTGGCACTGGTCTTAAAACTCACAAGCACCACTGGCTTGCAAGTTCATCTCTAGGTTTTACTGTGGGCAACCACAAAGTTTGTAAACCAAGATCTGTGACAGCGTTGATCCTAACAGCAAAAATCTGAAAATTATCTTGAAAGGGTAGCAAGGGCTAAGAAAATTATAATGCAGATAAACAAGGGTAAAATTATGCCACCATGAAAAATGATGTTACATAAGAATCCTTTGTAGCACACGGAGAGGCTTCTAGCAGAAGTTTAAACCAATCACAGCAACATAAAGCTAAGTGTGCAGTGTGAACACAACTGCCTTTTTCCCCAGGGGGTATCTGCACCTAGCTGAGAGACTCCTAAATGCATAAAAACTGTGAGTAGTGATGATTGCTAGATCTTGAGCTAAAAAAGTTCTTTTGTTATTTTAAGTATCTCACAAATGATTCCTAAAGGATATGCAGTACTTTGACAATCTGAAAAAAATGATGTCTCTTTTGAATTAAAAGTGGCATCTGCTCTGCTGTCCTTTCTTTCCCCCATACAGAGTAGGGGGCAGGCTGCCTGGACAGAGGGGTGCTGGGTGTGCTCTTTCTCACAATCAGGGCTCTCCCAGCTCCCAGCCGGAGGAGCACAGGGGTCCTATAAAAGACTCTCCGAAGTGCTCAGGCCTGGCTCAGAGCTGCTCTTTGCCTTCGCAGAAGCTGCTCACCTCACGGCTGGAGCCCCAGAAAGAAGCGTCAGGTGGCAAAACCTAACAAGCCTTACCTATGTGCTTGTAGAAATATTTTGTTAACTATTTCAAACCCTTTATAGAGTAGCAAATGTTTGCTTTTTTGTGTGCCAATGAAGTATCTGCAAACATCTGGTCAGTAAACTAGACTGGATCAATTTTCTTTAAAAAGTCATCTTTAATCTTAGAACGAAGACGAAGGAGACCAGGGTTACAAGTCCAATCTTCTATCACATCCACGCTGGTACCCAGCCTGTGCTTCCTGGGTCCTCAGCGTCGATGCAGGAATCACCCAGGAGCTGAGGAGAGGTGCAAAATCTGAGGAATCTGCACTTAACAAGATCCTTCGTGAGTCTAGCGCGCATTAGAGAAATGCTGTGAGATCAGATAAGTTTGCAACAACCTTGTAGAATTCAAAGAACACCAAGTGAAGACCCAGGGCACCTCATCTTCAGTAGCAGCGCGACCAAAAAGGCGTGCCACCTTGAAAAGCGGACACCCTTGCCTGAAAGGCGCAGGATCTGGATTTTAGTTTCTGACTTTAAAGACGGAGACAATAAAAAGTCTCCGTTAAAGGATTCGAGGAATCGAATCAGGTAATGGAAAAACCTCAGGATAGAACCTGAACCAAAAGACGTAAAGGAATTTTATCTTCATTATTATGATTATGCGTGACAGTTGCAAGGATCAAATGAAATGATGAATATTCAAGACCGCTGCAGATGTGAGAGTCTCATGCAGATGTGAAGAGGAAATGTTTTACAGCTGTTATGAATCATTCCTATCCAGAAAGCCAGGTGTCGAATGATAATACAGGTTCGTGGATAAGGTTGAATACCTTGGGCCTGATCTCACAGAGTCCTCAGAGGTGGGAGGAGACGGGGTGAAGGCCCCCCGGCCTCCCTCATTACTCTCAGTTCCTTCTCACTGGGGGAGGAGGAAGAAGAACCCCTCATTTATTAGCAGAGTTAAGGCAAATTTGAGTGAATCAGGACTCATTCCCTGAGGCACCTTTTGCAGACAATCCTTCATCCCTGAGGCTGCCAGTGAGTAATCTCTGCAAATTTTCCTCATTTTCAGATAGTTGGAGGCTCTGCCTCTTTGCCCTTGAACTAGGAGGAAGGAAAGTCTGGGTTTTAAATGAGCCAAGTCGGCTGCCAAGGTAACCAACTGCTTCGGACAGGGGACTAGATAAAAGAAAAGGCTTAGGAGAAACAGTTCAAACCACTGTGGCCTTGCACAAAAGCCGCAGGACTAGGGAGGATGGCTTTTGAAAGGGAAAGGATGGAATGAGCCCAAGTCAGGGAAAGTGAATGGGAAGATGGGCATCAGAGGAGCAGGGATAGAAGCCCGCAGGGAAATGGTCTGCCAGGGCTCCCCCTTTAGACTTAGCCCTTGAACATTTAACAGACTCTCAACTGCATTTATCAGCATCCGGCTAGAGAAGCCAGTCCTAAAGCTAACCGCCTCTAATGTATTTTCTTCACAAGAAAACCAGAAAGGGAGGTGCAATTAGGGCTGGAAGAGGAGAAGGTGGAAGACGTTCCCCCTGTGGCCCTCCACCATGTTAGACCGCCGCCATAACTGGACAGTAATTTATACTAGGGCAAGGACCTTTCAGTGTACTTTGTCCTTATTCCTGAATTCCTGGCCACACCACTGGGATTGCTTTTCTGGCACTGTCCTTGCACAGACTTGATCTCGTTGAGATTAAGCCCATGAAAGCTTTCAACGTGCACCTCGCCTGACCTTCCTCTGACACTGAGCTCACTCTCCACCCTGATAATCGATCTCATTTCCTCTTGGCCTCCCGCACCCCTGCTGAGGACTCTTCCTCTTCTGGTTTCCCCTAGCTGAAATGGGCTTCCTAGCCTTCCATTATTTGCTCTGTGAAAGAGGCTGCAGACTCAAATGCCTGGCAGTCAGGGAAAGAAAATGAAAGTATAGATAGGTAGGAGTAGTGAGATGTGGTGTAGAAAACTGGCAACCACGTGTCCTCCCAGAAAGGATTCAGGCTTCTTTTCCTAGAACCACTGTGCTGGTCATCTCCCACATCTTGCCATTGTCTGTTCTGAATCTCCATCCTCTGTCTGAATTGGGATCTCACCTGGTCTCCTAAGAAAGCCGCAGCTGAATTTCTGCTGAAGTCGGTGACATTGTCAGGGGCCAGGAGTTTCAGCCAGAACGTGCGTGCAGCCATTCACGTGGTTCTCCTCCATGTCTGGCCATTGGCCTTGGCTATTGCAAGCCACATCCCAATTTCACCTTGGTAACACCTTGATCTTCTGAGCTTTTTGGCAATCTTTCATGAGCAGGGAAACTGTAGTGTTGTTTTAGCTAAGTTTTCCATTGCTGGATGTGATAGCGCGGACCCCAGAATAAAACCCAAGGAAGCAAGAAATTAAAATTTGGGGAGCAAAGGCTTTATTTTAGGCCAGGCCTGGTGTCACAGTCTCCAGGAGCCAATTTGGAGGCTGTGCACCTCACAGCTAAAGGCAGTGACTTATAAAGTAAAAAACCACAGGAATGCTATTGCTATTGACACAATTAGATTGCAGCCAGCAGCTGGACCTTCCAGAACTCTCTGTAATGTCCTGAGGTTAATCATTTCTTTAAAGAACAGCAAGCACTTCTTTTGAAGAATAGTACAAGTTAGCACAATTAGCACAATTTATGACGGGCCATCAGGTAGGGAAGGGGGTTGCCAGGAACTATTACCTCAGGCCTTTGTTTTATGGCCTTTCAGGAAATTAAAACTTAACCTAGTTAGATGTGAAGGGGGAAGGGGAGGGAGAGCAGCGCGGTGCTTTGCAGAACAGGCTTCACGGCGCAGCAGTTAGGGGGGCTTAGGTTATAACACTGGATATAATACCTGACACTCCCAACTTAAAGGAGGAGTGTGTCTTTTTGTGGGCACTCAGTCCACAGTCGGTTGGCTCCAAGGCAGGAGGAGGTCTGTTGGTGGACTTGCCTCATGGCAGCCAGGAAGCAGAGAGAGGGAGAAGGAGGAGCCAGGCAGGAAGATACACCCTCGTGGGTCACGCTCCCAGGGACACCCCTTTTTCCTGCCAGGCCCCACTTTGCAAAAGCCCATCCTGTAGAGACTCATCCATGATGAGTGCAGTGCCCCATGATGCAGTAACCTCCCAAAAGCGCCACCATTGAGAGCATGAGACATTGGGGGGGCATTTTAGACCTAAACTATAACAAGTCCCAAGGCACATGCATGGGCACACGTGGCAGATGCCTCCACCTCTTCCCGTCCCATCCTTCCAGCTCGCCTCTCATTTTAGTCTGCCGAGGTGGTTGGTTTTAGGCCACTTCACCATCACCTTGCAGGGACGGGGTCTCCTTGCAGGGACGGGGTCTCCCTTCAAGCAGGAGTCAGATGCCTGTCAGCTTTGTCTCTCTGCGAGGACTTTGTATGGCATCATAGTTCTCTGCTCTGCCCAGGTGTGAACACAGCCAGAGGGCCTGAGAAGTAACACAGCATTTCTGTCCCCTCCCCAGGCCTTGTCCTGGGTGTCCATCAGCTGTGGCCAAGATTCTCAGTCTGTCCCTTAGCAAATCACACTTCCAGACGGTGGCCTTTGTCGTTCACTTCGTCCTTATCCATCTGGCTGGTTTCTGTTCCTTCCTTACAATTCTGCTCAGCTTTGAACTACTGTGAAAGCCTTTCTTCATCCCCCGCCCCTTTGTTCACTAGTGTGAGGTCCTTTTATTGTAGGCAAACAGCTAAGTCAGGTACAAATATTCCAGGCAGTCAGATGAGGATGGATCCTCCAGGGAGTCAGTGCAGAGGGTGAGAACACCTCAAAAACTGGCTGGAGGAGCATCTAAAAAGATTAGTCACAATGGCCAGGTTTACGTACTTCCCCAGGATAGCTTGAGATTATCAGTACCACCCTTTCGAGATTTCCCCTATAAGTAAACCATTATCTCATTAGGGTGGGCCATCCTCTCCTGCCCACTAAAACTGAGACTAACAATGTAGTGATCCCAGATGCCCGTTTTTCCACTGGGTCTTTGAATGGAGAAGTCAGATTTTTTTCCAATTCTTTACATGTTCTAGATAGAAGTCCTACATAAGAGGGACGATTTGGGTAAAATTTTTTCCTGCACACTTCTTGGAGGAAAAAATTCAAATGACAAAAAATGTATAAAAAAAGTGTTCAACATCACAGTCATTCAAGAGATGCAAATTAAAGCAGCACTGAGATTCCATCTCACTCAAGAAAGACTGGCTGCCATCAAGAACTCAACCAATAAGTGCTGGAGGGGTTGTGGGGAAAAGGATCCCTCTACACTGTTGGGGGAAGCATAGACTGGTACAACCACTGTGGAAATCAGTGTGGAGATTCCCCAAAAACCTAGAACTAGAGGTCCCATTCCACTCAGTTATTCCCCTTCTGGGTATCTTCCCAAAAGAATTAAAAACATCATGCCACACAGATATATGTGTGCTCATGTTTATAGCAGAACAATTTATAATAGCTAAGTCTTGCAAATAACTCAAATGCCCATCAACTGAGGGATGGATAAAAAAGATGTGGAATTTTTATACAATGGAATACTATTCAGTCACAAAAAAGGCTAAACTTGAGAGTTTTAAAGGTAAATGGATACACCTTAAGACTATATTCATAAGTGAAATAAATCAGACTCACATGTATAAACATCATACTTCTTGGTGTCTCCCTAGTATGAGAAACTGAACAAGTAAATAAATTCTAGAATGTACAATAGATATTATAAAATGGAAAGAAATTGTTCAAAAATAAAAAGAAACTAGCCAGGTGAACTGACAGTAGGGAAAAGGGAAAAAATGCAAATTTTACTATTAGTGTCTCTTAGTTCTAAAAAGGAAGTTTTGTCCTAATATCAATTGGAGCAATTATTATGCCCATATCTTGTACCCTGGCAACTACTTTAAATATAACAAGGTATATTGTATTAACTATTTTCATTCCCCTATTATCTTGTTATGAAATTTTTTTTACCTTTTTCCCATAAAATAAAATAAAAATAAAGACTAAGCCTATGGATCATCAGCCAAAGTTAATGACATCAACCATATACTACTGGGCCACTATTAGCTAAGCAGTGGCATTACTTGTAATCTTATTAGTTGATTATAATTTGACCTATGTTGTATCAAGCCCTCATGACTTTGCTCCGTAAAACTTTCTCAGAGAAGTGAGCCCACTGTTGACCCATTTGCAACCCCTCTTATCTCTCCGAAGCTGTTCTTATTCCTGTCTTGGTTACTTTTTTCTCATAGCTGGAACAAAATAGCCAACATCCAAGATGAAGGAAAGAAAGGTTCATTTAGCTTACAGCTTTTCGGGGTTTCAGCTCACACTCGGCTGGATCTAAGGCAGTGTGGAGTGGCCAAGGGGCAGCCATTCATTACAGCTGTACGTGACAAGAGACAAAGGAGAAAAGGGAAAAGCACGCCTCCTCCCCTCCCTTATATTGTACCCTGGATCCCCACCCTTATGTGGGTGTAGCTCTCACACCACCAATCCCAGCACTAGACAAGCACCAATCACAAACACCAGATTCAGCTGCCTCATTGATGGCATGAGGCCCTGGGGGGACATCCAGACACAAACCCTAACATCCCCACTCCTGTTCTCCATTCCTTTTCCCTAACAAGTTTCCCGACCCTTAACCTCTGCTGCTCCTTGACTTCAGAGAACACAAACTCGGTGAGTCTGGCACCTAACAGCTTGAGGGTTACATATTCTCCCTGTCTCACTTCCCCTGCATCTGAATTTTTCTCTGAATCTTCCAGCCTGGAAGTACCCACCATTTTTCTTTTCTTTTGGAATCAACCTACTTTTTTCTTTCTCTCCCACATACATTGGGAGCTCCTTGAAGGACAGATGTGTCATTCACCTCCACATTTAATTCCTGATGTGTGTGTGTGTGTGCTCACACATGTGAGAAACAGCTGGCACTAAGTAACATTTGCACTTATGCTTAGAATCTTACTGTCATGAAATGCACCATTTTGCATAAGGCCACTGTCAACATTAGCGAATCCTTCAGGAAAATTATTTGTCACATTGACATCATTCAATAAATACTGAACTGTTACTGAGCTCATTAATAAATAAATGGTTTAAGGAGGAGGGGATGAAAATACACGCAACAAACCTTTAGGGTTTTATTTATTTACTGGGACAGAGAGTGTGTCAGAGTAGGACTGATTGCTCCGTGGAACTCACACGGTTATTGGCAAGGAACAGCGGTAGCTGCAGACCAATGTTATTAATTCAAGAAACACGAGGTGTCTAACGCTAACGTGGATAGTAAGACTGGGCTTATATGATGAATATCTTAGTGTTCACCGAGCTGTAATTACTTTGAAAGTAGAAGGATGTTTACTTGGCTTGGATAAATCTTAAAATATTTAGTACCCTGGAGGTAAACTTTGTATTCATGGAAATACAAAATTCTAGCAAGGAGTGGTCCCCAGCTCCATGGGAGGGTCTTATTAACAACTGGCTCCTTGTGCCTGAACCCTCCCTGGTGCCACTGAATTCCAAGTAGAAATATTAAGAACAACTGTGAAAACTAATAAGTCAGAATAATACCAGTCCATTGCTCTACATGCTTGAGGAGAAAAATTGAAAGCAGTTAGGAATGTTTTAGTTAGAATCATACACGGCACACCTCCTGACTCAGCCCCTCCCACCCCCCTCACCCCTTACAGGAGTACCACTGCTGCTGTCCTGTGCTGATTTTGTTACTTGTCTTCCTCAGCTGCTCATCTCTGCAAGCATCTGGAGAGTACACCGTGGGAATGCACAAGAGGAAGCTTCCAAAGGCAAACACGAAGAGGGTTCCACTGGACATTTTGAGACAATAGACCTTGGCCAAACCTACAACTGCTGACCACATGTCCTCACAGGGGTGTGTGTGTGTGTGTGTGTGTGTGTGTGTGTTAGGCTGTGTTGGCCTTTGCATGAGATTGTGGTTCTGGCACAGTTTTGTGCTTCAGTCATGCACATGTGGCAAACCTTCAATCAGACCTCCTGGTTATGTTTATTTATTTTGTTGGGGTTGGCACAAGTAACTCCATTTTGATTCTGACAACTTCTCCAGCAGAGTCTGGTGAGCAAAAATGCACATTTCACAAAATCAAAGCAGTGAGTCAAGCAGCCCCGGTGGGTCCCTGGGAAAGGGGGCCTGATGAAGGGTTTCCCTCTATCTTCTTTAGAATTAACATCCCTTCACCTCAGCCTCTGAAATTCCTGCTATTTCTGTTTCCTCCCAGCTCCTCTGGTCCAAAGTCCAGGGTGAGGAAGAATTAAGAGATAAGACAACAGGGGGCCAGGAACCCAAGGACCAGAATTTCTGTCTCGTCTTTGGATTTCCAAGGTCTTCTGAGCTGTGTGGTTTTTTACCTGAGCTGGATGCTGTGCTTGAATTGCTGCTGGGTCTCCAGAAAGAATTAGGGATTCAGAAAGTTGCACTTTTAGTCATAGAAAGTGAAAGCATTTGAAATGGATGTGTGCTCATAAGCATGCATTTGGTATTACTATAAATAATCTCATGTTTATCTTCACTTTTCCATTGCTATTTAATTAGCAATAACTTGGAACATTTCAGCTTTTAGTTGCTTTCTCTGTTAAGCATCTAATGAACTGTAAAAAAAAAATACTTAAGTAAGAGCTACTTTAAAGGACCTTTCTCTTCTTTTGTTATGTTAAGAACTGTTTCCTGATGCAAATGAGTCCAACCTCCAATACACAGGTAGGATATTCAGGGCCTCCATTATTTGTTCTGTTTAGAACTTAATTACACATGATAGGGCATAAACTAGTTTTCTGTTGCTGCTATAATAATTTACTGGAGTTCCCAGTATAAACAAAAGACTTTTCACAGTTTTCAAAGTCTTAACAGGACAGAAATCAGGATGTGGCCATTATTTACTTTGTGTGTATTTGTGCTCTGAGAAAGAATTCATTTGCAAAATTATTCATATTTTGGCAGAATTCATCTCCTTGTGGTACCATTTCCCTGGTTTCTGTTGATTGAGAGCCACCATGTCCTAGACACGCTGACCACTTGCTTTCTTCTTCATGTGGCCCTCTCCATCCATCATAGTCAGAGTTAGCAAGGGGGACAATTTAATATAGGACACATAATTTATTTTACAATAGTCATCCAAAGAGTCAAACATGAAAAGCACAAAATCTGTCCACACACTAAAGACCCTAGAATAATCCAGCCGAGGGCCCAGATCCCACAGCAGCATCCTGCAGTAGTCCAGCTGAAGACCTAGGGCCCTTGCCAATGACTCATGCAAGTCTGTTTCACAGATCTGCACTGGGAGGAGCCAAAGGTCAGCGGTAGAAGCCAGAAAATCTGTGCCAGCAGGATGAAGGATCTGGGCCTGCAGACTGAGGGTTCTGCATTGGAGCCGGGAAGCAAAACTCAAAGTAAGGACCCAGGCTCCCCTGAAAAGTGTCACAGCCATCCTTGGTGACACTGAGGTCCCAAGCTGCTCCAATGATGAGAAGAGCTGAGTTCACATCAGGAAGCCAGCACAACTGGCTTCTCCTGGAGATGGAACAGCACACATCTTCCACCCCCTACCCCTGGAGCCAGGAAGCGATGCTCAAAGAACCAGGGCTCCCTGGAAGTGAACCGCAGCCATTCTCAGCAACAAGGTCCTGACCTCCTCGGATAACAAGAACACCCAAGTTCATATCAAGAACAGTGCTCAGCAAGCTCCTCCAGGAGAGCCAACAGCAATAAGAGAACCAGTAACAACCAGGAGAACCAACGACACCTCTTCCTCTCCAGTTCTCCCTTTTATGTTGGCAACAGTCCTCGGGGGGCGATCCACACGGCACCAGGCTGACTCAGTTCAGCTGGTGTTTAAACTGACCACCAGTCGTCAGCCCACCACACCATCCTCAGACCAGTTACAGTGCACTGAGTGCTCCATTACTGTAATATCTGACTTTTTGCTCTGCTACCTCTCTAAGTGAAAGGAATTACTCAGCGTCACTTTTTAAGTAAGACAGACATTATTCAGACCATCATAATTGGAAAGGGAACTCAGCAGGTCTGTAGTGGAAGAGACATTGGGTTCAACTCCTAACACAGCTCAGCCGAATGGCAAATTATAGCCAAAGAGCAGGCTGGCGATTGGTGATGGCAAATCACTAAGAGGTGGCCTTTGGGAATAAAGGGGATGCTGACTAAGGAGACCTAAAAAGCTTCTTGCTGCAGTCAAGCTAATGGGATCACACTTTACCTTGGGGATGGTGGAGGAACCTCACAAGACGTACACGCTGGAGTCTTCTTGCTGAATTTACTTAGCAGAGACGTTGTTAACATTGAATTTTATAGAGAAATGTGTAGATGTTTTGGTTACCTTTTCCTTGATGCCCAAAATGAGGAAGGAAAGATTTACTTAGCTCACAGTTTTTGGAGGTTTCAGTCCATACCCAGCTGGCTCCAAGGCAGGCTGGCGTGGTTAAAGGGAACCATTGATGGCAGCCCCCAGCAACAGCATGAAAAGAGAAAAAGGGTAAAAGCACGCCTCCTTCCCTCCCTTATATTGGATGCGAGTTACCTGCCCCTGGGCAGGTGAAGCACCACCAATCCCAGCCGTAGACAATGAACCAATCACAAATGCTAGACTCAGCCCCCCTAGGAAGGCCCACCTCCCATGACCGCATGAGGCTGTGGGGGACATTTAAACAAACTACAACAGCAGATAAGTCTAAAAGACAATTCACGATCTTGAATACAGTTTGGTCAAGCAAAAGAGCTCCATCACCTGACAAAGTCCTGTGCATTTTAAGATTTTAAGGGCATGTGGTTAGGTTAGATGGACTGCACCATACAGCATAACACAGCCCATGGGCATGATATCTCTTACAGACCCTGGGCCCAAGGATTAGATGTGGACTCCTGAGTGCCATTCCTAGAAATTCTGTCACAAGACATCTTGTTAAATAAAACTTACGGGACACTACAGTAGGTTCCTACAGACCAGAAAAAAGTCAGACTGGATTGGGCCATATCCTGCCTTACCAAATTGAAGCTAAATTATCATCTTGTCATTGTGGAACTGAGTTCAGGGCACTGGAGTCTTTTTGAGGTGGTTTCTAGGTTCTTTATGTACGGAACAAAGAATTGGGTCAAGACAAGTACAAAAGGTAGAGAGATTTTTACACTTCATTAAAGCAAGAAAAGAAAAGAAATATGGTCTGCAGAACAAATTTGGGGAAAGTAAAGGTCAGAAAAGAAACACAAACTACAAACAACCGGGTGGGTGACTGGAAGGGTGACCAGTTGTCCCTGCCTGATGGTGGCCATCTTTTTTATATCTCCTACTTCTCAGGCTGATGTCAGATCTAGGCCGGACTATCAAAAATCTGCTCAATTTCTCACAAGAACTGAAAAAGTAGGACACTCTGGTTGGTTCGTTGAGCAGGGCTTTGGGAACTGTTCCAGCCAGTTTGTCATGCCCTCCTCTCCTGTTTCAGCTGAGAACAGTTGGATGAGATCACCCCAAAGAGATGGGAACCTCAACACTTCTTGTGAATTAGATTCTTGGCCCATTTTCTCAGAAAAAAAATGTCAGCATGGTTTCATGAGACGAGTAAGTAGATTAATGAGGCAGAGTTAGAGAGTAACAGAAAATAAGCTTGAGAAGGTGAAGAAGGGAGAGCTCCAGCAAAGAGGATCAGAGGGGCCCAACAAGCAATGAATGAGCCCAGTATTTATGGGTCAGCTGAGGTGGGCCAGGCCGTGTGTGAATGTTATCTCAGTTCTGTTTTGCTGGATGGCTGCAGAGGAAGTCATTACTGGTCGAGGGGTAACTCAGTTTCCCCAAGATTGTTTCTGTTCAGGGGCAGTCTCAGAGTTCCTGAGGCTCTGCCGGAATTCAAGGTGACCGCAGGTTTAGGGCCATCTTGGAGACCTCCAGGCACTAGTTGAACATCCCTGTAATCTTTCATCTTGATGTCTTGATGGGGATTGAAGTGGGTTATGTTAATTCAGAGCTAATCGACCTTGTCAACTTATAGGTAGACACACCCTCAATGATTAACGTACCTGAATGCAGCGTTCATCAAGGATGTGATCCAAAGATTTTAGGTCATAAACAATAAAGGCAAAATTAAGGTTATGTTTTCTTTTACTTTTAGGTGTCTCTTGGGCATCTGTAGGACCAAGAATTACTATTATTGTTGTTGCTGTTTTTGTTGTTATTTAGCAAAAACAGTATTTAAATCCTCGACTGCCTCAGAAGAAAACACAAATCATATTTTCAGTAAATAACAAATTAGTGGCCCCAGAATTTGCCAGTCTCCTCTTAGGATTATACTTATCCTATGTCCCTGTGATGATCTCTGTCCATGTCAGTGTGACCTTCCAAGAAATCAGGACTAGAGAGCTAACAGTCAGCTTTCCCACACAGGTCACTTGCAGTTGGGGCCTTAATGACAGTCCCTCTGTTTTAATCCTTATTCAAAAGGGCAAACTGAATTAATCTCATGTTAAGCAGTCACATTTTTAAAAATTTTTCTATCTCCTTGTCCCCATCTTAGAAGGAAAGTAAAACTGGTCAGTCTAGTTTTTGTTCTTGGTTTTGGCTTCCTTCGGCTTCTCTGTTTATATAACCATCTTCCCCTGTTCAGCCCACTGGAGCATAGACTTTATGGAACCAAGTTCTGCTTTATTCTAGATCTGGAAACTAAGCCTGTGCCATCTTCAAATTTGTTGTAACTGTGTCCTCTGAAAATCTCTAGAGTCGTGGCATCACGTGGTCTCCTGTACCCACCTTCCCTTGACTGTTCCTAAGGAAGATGTGTTCCTAGGAAAAATTGAAAAGACTAGGAAATTGGATAAAAGTAGACAGAGTATCAGTGACAGAGCAAGAAATCAAATAAAAGCAGGGATTATTTGACAATTTTCTTGAGTTAGAGCGGCTTTCAGTTGAACTCAAGTTCTGAAGTCTCAAGCTAAGACTAGGAGAAAATACATGTTTTAAATTTTCTGGTGCTAAAAATACTAGTCCCACAGAGGTGCTAGATCCTAGATGAGTGCCTGAGAACGAATCCAGGCAGACATCCTCAACACGGCAGCCTAATAGGCTAAGGAGGTTAAATAAAGGAGCTTCAAAAGCCGTAGACACTAAACCACTAAACGAGGCTTTCCTGTGTATTGTAACTGGTCACCATGGGTTCACCTCTTGGTGAGTAGAACTCAGATAAGCACAACCAGGCGATAAAGGGTTTATTATCTGCAGTAAGCAAGCAGTGCTCCGGAGAGAATTCTCAAAGTAGCGCTTCCCCCATGTAGAAAGTGAGAGACTTCTACTGGGTAAACCCATGCACATTGACATGGGACAGACTTGTTACACATGGAGAGGCCGGCTCACTCCTGAGTGTCCTCAGTTTAGGATCATGCATCAGATTCCACAAAAGGAAAATTTAGTAGTGCAATAAGCAAAATTCACCCTGATTCACTGTCATGGTTTATGTCTGTGGCCCCCAGGCCTCTTGAGTTTGCATTGTGTATTTGTGATTGGTTCATTGTCTAGTGCTTGGATTGATGGTGTCAGTGCTCCACCCACACAGGGATGGAGCCAGGATGTGATGTAATGGCAGGAAGAAGGCGGGTCTTGCTCTTTGCTGGTTTTTGCTTGGTGCTGGCGGCAGCCATGAAGTGCTGCCCAGCCATGCCCGCCTGCCTTGGAGCCAACTGAGTGTGGACTGAAACCTCCAAAAACTGTAAGAAACAAACCTTTCCTTTCCCAACTTGGGCATCAGGTATTTTGTCACAGCGACAAGCATAAAGTAACTAAGACATTCACCAAAAAAGAATGAGCCAGGTGACCAGCCCTGGCCCTTCGTGAGTCTGGAGGGACCTTACAGAAACAAACAGGCAACAAAACCAACTTTGAAAGAGTATGAATTGCAGCTTAAGGGGGAAGCAGCTTTCCCCCACAGGGAGCCTGGGCAATTACCTCCAAAGCTTCTTACCTAGTCGTCGGCAATATCTCCTTGTCCCTCTCAAGTCCCGATCTGCCCAGGAAGTAAATGATTGTTCCCGATCCTTTCCCTGGGCTGCCACCGAAGGGAGCGCTTACCTCAGGAAGAAAAGCTGAACTCTGTCAACACACCTGCAGAGAATCTTGTCACAGACTGTTGTGTTTCATTTCAGCCAAAGTCGTCATCCATAATCCATCCTCAGGTGTGTGGCTCAGTGGGTTTTGTCCCAGGTCATTTCATGTTCTTCCAAGCCCCTTAACATTCACTTAAAAATCATCTCCCTAAAAATTCCCTCCCTCAGAGAAGGGGGGCGAGGAGAAGAACCAGCCCAGACTGGCGGGCATCACACTGTGTGAGGGTGACACAGGCAGGTGGTCAGGCATATGCGGGCCTGGGGGACAGAGAACAGGACAAAATAGCATGTTCCATTGGCTGTAGGTAAAAAGACCTCATGGCGTCCTGCACTGGTAATCTTTTTCTTTATTCTTTTTTTTGTTCTAGGAATGGAAATCATGACCTCACGCTGCACCGCTGAGCTGTACCCCTCGCCCTTGATTATCACTTGTTACATCTTAGGCATGAAGACACGGAAGCCCTGTTTCTCGGACAATCCACGCAGCCTTCCTGGTTTCCATGCCCCGCAGCCCAGTGATACAGAAAGCGGGATTTTCTTTAAAGAACCTCCTGACTTAGATTAGAATTTATCTTTCATAAATTTCTTTCCTAAGTTTCTTACACTATGAGACCTTTGAGGGGGCACTGGCCATCTACAAAGAACCAAGAAAACATTAGGCAGCTTCAAGGTGAGCGCTGAGAAAATTGTCAATAAGCATTATAGCACCTCTGCTTCTTGTGTGCAAACAAAGGTATCTACACTCAGCGCGGGTGCCCAGGCGGCCCTGCCTGACTTCTGACCCGAAGACATAAGTCTCTCTGCATCTGCTTGACAGCAAACTCCATGCTGCTGCATGGCCACCGATGGGTCTTGAATGAATTCTTTCATAAAAGACACAGAGAACCAGGATCAAGGAGCATGGAAGATGGTTCCTCTCAGCGTGACCTGCTTCCTGGGGACAGTTGCTTCTACGCGTGTAAATGAATTTGTGTGTCTTTTCTCCTCAGTCTGTCCAATGTCAGATGATTACAGCAGACATCCTGAGGGTAGAGGGAGATCGTTCCCTTCACCCCTACAAGTGGGGTTCTTTGGTTGGAGTAGGAATCCGCGGTTGTCTACTGACTATTAAAGGAACTAAACAGTTATGGGGAAAACAGACAGGTACAAAAGTTCTTAGCTAAAACTAGTTTTATTTCTTTACATGTTGGCTAACAAATGGATCATATATGTATCTCTGTGTATATATAGGCCCCATGTGTGCCAACCAAAAAAGAATAAAATTCATTGAAAGCTTGCACACACAGCAAGCGGGCAAAGCCTCCGTGCAGCACAGGCTTGAAAGCAGCCACGCTGGCATTCTTGATGGTGCTCAGTGACTTTCCAGCAAATGCTGCTGCCCAGCCTGTGCTAGACACTGCTGTGAGTGCCAGAGAGATGGCAGTGAACAAGACGTACCTGGCCCCTGCCCACTCAGATTAATGTTGTAGGCCTCAGAAGTGAGTGGCCACCGCAGTACAGATGCTCCTGGGAGCAGCGCTGGGTTCTGGCGTGGCTGCCTTGCTGGGGCCCACAGAGGGTCACAGCAGGTCACATGTCCACGGGATGTGGCAGATCCAGAGAGAGCATAGGCCAAGGTGGAAGTGCTCCACTTCTTCCTGAAATTCAAGGTCAGCTGAGCCTGCTCTGAGGAGTGGTGGACACCTTCACATACACGGGAAGGTTTAAACTAGAGACATCAAGGTTAACGTCAGGTGTCTCTGACCTCAGCATCATTCAAAATGCGTAACAGAATTTCATCCTGCATAGGACTTAGAGCGAGCTCGTGGCTCAGGCCCGAGGGCCCCTGCCTTTCCCTCTGTTGATTCCATGAGAATTGATAGGCAGTAAAAATGGGGCCATGTTCCTCAGGCCAGGGTTGCAATCGAAAGTGAGAAATAAACTTGAGGGGTTTCTAGCTTATACTTCATTTTCATCCAGGGGAAAATAAAAAGGGCTGTGTGACTCTCTGGAGGGCCATCGCGGAGGCCGATGAAGTAAAACCAAGCAGAGCGCTGGCTCGAAAGCAAACTTTGCAAAGTGAACTTGACAGAATCTTCTTGGCTGATGGGGATCTGCAGATGCCAGAAGAAGAACATGGAGGGGAAGACGGCGGTGCTGTCCCGAGCTGGTCACAAGGGAAGACTGAAGAAAGGCGAATGGAGGCCCCGCTGCCAGGCAGAGACAGGTCTGGGAGGAGTCTGCCCCCGAGAGAAGCAGGGCTGGAGGCGGACCAGCCTGTCCAGCACCGCCCCTCCATTTCTTCATGACAGGGGCAGGCGATATTCAGAGCAACAGCGCAGTGTCCCGGGCCTCTGTGCTTACAGGAGCAGCCAGCGTGGCCATTTGCCCCTTCCCTGGCACAGAACAGTGACAAGACCAACTTGTGTAGCACACACTGCTCGGGCACCAACCACCATGCCGTTCCAGAGGAGCGCACCCCCAAATGGCTTTCCATCAGCATGCAGTGAGATTACAGCTAGCATTCTAAACACAGTAACCCGATCCCAGAAGCCAAAGTTTAGGGACTACATCATGTGGCCTTTTTCAGGAAGAATCCTGGCTACTGCTGTGATGTGCAGCCAGGCTCCTGAGCCATTGCTGGAGCTGGTCCCGGTGCCACCTCACCAAGTAAAGATGACAGAGGAAATTAGAATATGCCACTCTTAAGTATTTCACTTTAGAAGCGGGCTTATTTGGAGCTGAGGGGTGTTGCGAGTCAACAGATGCCGAAAGAAGCCTTCTTAGTGCTTCCTATTTCTGTCTCAAAGGGGAAAGTTCTGAGAAATGAGAACCACCACAGCGCCGTCCATGGGATTTGCTTGGCCATGGAGATGAGCAGAGTTGGCACCAACATGAGTCTGCGTAAACCAGCTTCCCAAAATGCTCGTCTTTCATTAGCCAGCACATGGTTTACTGTCCCTAGAAGCTACAACATTCCGTTTGCCCATCACTTCCCCACAGTGTATCATCCTTTGTTAAAATGGTATGTAACCCTCTAGATGTCCTTCAGTATCTCTTGTTTTCTGTGAAGCCCTCAAGTAAATAAAACGTTGTTAAATTTTGTGTATGTTTTTCTTCTACTTCTTTGTCTTTTGTCAACTTAATTCACCAAAAAATCCAGGCAAAAAAAGTTTTTCCTTCCCACACAATAAGAAGCACAGAGATGATATGTGTATCAATCAGCTTTGTGTCACTGCAACAAAATACCTGACACCTGCAATTTAAAGGAGGAGAAGTTTACTTTGGCTCCTGTGTTTCAGAAGATTGAGCCCACGGAGGGTGGGCTCCAGCAGGGATGGTATGGTGGTAAAGCTGCTCAGCCCACGGCAGCTAGGAAGCAGAGAAAGGGAAGGAGCCGGGGGCAAGAACACCCACCCCGGGGACGCACCTCGGGTCAGTCTCTGCCTTCTAACTGTACGTTTAGCCATGACCTCGGTAATGGCTTCACCTACTGCTAAGTATGGTACTCCCGTCATCTAATCACCTTCAAAACCTCATGGCTGAAAACATGACCTTTTGGGGGAACATTTTAAATCTTGAGCACAATATCCTGCTCCTGGCCCCCCAAATCTCATATCTACCTCATTATGCAAAATGGATTTAATCTATCTCTAAGATAGATTAAAACTCTTAACTGTTCCAATACTTCTGAAAAGTCCAAATCCAAAGTTTCTGCTGACCTCAAGGCAAACTCTTAGCTATGAGCCCCTATGAAAATGCAAAAGAAAGTTAAATACTTTCAACATACAATGGCACAGGGTAAATATTTCCATTCCAAAACGGATGAATGAAAAGACCAAAAGGAATCAGACCAATCCAGGACCAGATCTCAGCAGGGTGAACATTAATTCTTGAAGCTCCATGTCCTGCACCTGGGGCAGGCTGGCTTGAGAGGTGAGCTCCAAAGGGCTCGGGCAGCCCTGGACTTAAGATCTTGTGGTACAGCCCACAAGGCCTCTCTCTCCTGCAGCTTCCCCTTACTGCCTGTGATTTTCCTCAGCAGTATTTTATATTGCTGATATCTCCAACTTTTGGGGGTCCACAGTGTGCCTTTAGTGTCACTCTCACAGCTGCACATGCTACCCTCTTAGGAGCAGAAGGCTTAGATTTCAGACCTGCTTCTGAAATATGGATGGAAGCCTCCGTGACTCCACAGTTCTAGCATTCTTCTGGCCCGAATAATCAGCACCACAAGGGTGACAACACACCTAGCACCAGCTGAAGCAGGAGCACAGCCCCTGCACGGTGGCTTTTATGTCTACTGAGTCACTAGATTGCTGGAAATAGAGAAATCAGCCCCAGAGAGCCAACTCATTAGGAGGCCCGTCTTAAGCAGGCATCCCAGAGGCTCCCTCCACAAATGAAAGCTGTGTACCTCTGCACCTTTGCCGCTCTGATGGGTGAGGTCTTCTTGATTCCTGAGATGCCTTAAAGCCATCTTTCCTGTTGCTCCAGTGCAAAGTACTTGGCTTCTTTTTAATACCAAGCTTTTCAGCAACCTTACTTTCCTTGGTCCCAAATTTGTGAACGCTTCTTTTTTAGCCAAACTGCAAGTTTCCCAGTATTTCTGTTTGCCATTTGATCTTGAGTTTCATTATATATCTAGATAAAAGCAACCAATAGTACTTATGCTACCTGAATGTTTTGAAATTTCCTCCACCATCTTTAAATCTGGCCTCGCACAATGTCTGAGTACGCGAGCAAAGCACAAACAAAAGTTCTCTTCCAGACTGGAGCATGCGTAGCTCTACTTCTGTTTCCAACAGAGTCCTCATTCACAAGTGGGACCCCGTGAATCTGGATTTTACTATCTACATTCCTACAGATCTTCTGCATCCCTATCAGAATTTCCCACAAATCTCTGATTATAGCAATCTAGGGCTTCTCTAGCTCACTTCTCCAAGTTTCTTTTTTAAAAGCTTCTATATCCTGTGGTCAGAATCAGAGCCAGGGCCCCCATCTCAGTAACAATCTTCTGTATTAGTCCGCTTTCCTGTTGCTATGACTAAATACCTGACACCTGGGACTCAAGGAAGCCAGGTTTATTTTGGCTTATGTTTTCAGTGGGTTCAGTCCATGGTTGGTTGACTTGAAGATGGAAACAATGTGGTGGGAAAGGCCTGGTAGAGAAAAGGTGTACAACCCATGACAAACAGGAAGTGATAAAAAGAGAGGAGCTGGGGAGTCGATAACCGGAAAACAGCTTTCCAAGTCCCGTGAGCTCCTGCAACCAAGCCCCAGCTGCTAACAGCACAGTCAGCCATGGACTCATCAATGGATTCATTCATTGATAAATATAATGTCCCATAATCCAATCGCCTTCCCCGGTCTCCACCACACCAACCACATGACTGTTTGGAGAAATGTTTAGGTTAAAACTATCATAATAAAAATTAGCAAGATTTCCCAAGGTTGTATCCCACGCATTCTGCTCAGTCTTCAGAGTTTACTGGATTTGTTCATCAGTGACCAAAGCATGCTCTGGTTCCTCCTCTGTGCAGCCTGGGAGAACATGATCACAGATCATCACAGTTCTCTAACAGAATTCATGATGGCTGTTATTTCACCGGCCCACAATTCTGGGATTTTGCACGATGTCACATTTCTTTGGAAGATACGCTGGAAATTCAAGAAGGAGAGCCTTTGTCTTCTCTGTAGTGCTTTGATTAAACACAGAAGTAGAATCTCAGGAGATGGGACGGTCTCTCCAAGGTTGACCCTTCTTGCCCACAGCAATGAGTCCTGTGATGCCACATGGGAGGGAGCTGGCTAACACAGGTGTGAAGCTGTAATCACAGGAGGGAGACAAGCTGGTCTGCACTACCCAAGGAAAGCAGATGAGGGGCAGAGGAGATGACATGGAGGCCATGAGCCTTCCCGTTCTCCAAAGCAAGGTCCTACAGCATGGCCATCTGGGGATAAGAGGAGAGATCTAGAGAGAGGCAGCCTTGGATTTAAGTGTGATTCCTTACATGACTAACATAGAGCTGGTTGATCACCTTACTTTGAGTGCCAAGCTTTTCTGTTGGTGGATACCATCGTCATCAATGTCCTGTGCTTATGTAGGATTGAATGTCACAGGTATGTTTGCCACACACTTCTCCCATGCACATAGATCATTCTTAGCCTGGTCCATCGCAGTTGATTCTCCACATATTGGTGCAGCATCCACTACAAACTTTTTAAATTATAATAAAGAGCATCATGAATTTTGCCCATCTCAAGCATTAAATAGCTCTCCATCATCCTGGGAGCAAATCCACTGTCTTCTCCACAGTACACATGGTCTGCCCATGGCTGCTGCTT
The DNA here is from genome assembly GCF_034190915.1 of Cavia porcellus. Classification (NCBI taxonomy): domain Eukaryota; kingdom Metazoa; phylum Chordata; class Mammalia; order Rodentia; family Caviidae; genus Cavia; species Cavia porcellus. The sequence continues at coordinate 5,381,309 of NW_026947506.1, forward strand.
CAACCATCCGCCGTAGGTGTTTTGGGCTCCAGTCCCACTGACAAAGGTACTACCCCTCCACTGGCCACATGTGAACCTGCACAGAGCTTTTGTCCCCTTGAGGGCAACAAATTCGCAGTGACTGGTTTTGCACATTTCCCTGTGGGATGAAAGGAAGGCTTGGGATTGTTGATATCACCCATCTGGCATTTCCCATTGACTCCTCCAAGGATAACACATCCACACCTTCTTAGGTCATCTGAGGATTACACTCAAGGACAAGATACTTGTAAGCCAAAGATCATCTATGCCTCCTTAAATCATCAGAGGATTACATTCGGGTCAAGATACTTCAAACATAAGATAATCTATGCCCTCTGGAGTCCAAGGCTTTAAATAAATTATAGTCCTTTGCTAGCCTCACCAATCCCTGTATAGACCAAATAATTAGTGGCTGTTTTGGGAGTGGATGAGGTTGGATCCAGAGACATTGATGTCCCAGCCATTGTTGGAATATGATACCTGTCTCTGTTTTTATTTTTCTTGCGACATTTTTGATACTCACAATGGGGACTCTTGGCTGGGTTCCCGATACTGTCCCCCTAGTTCTTCCCTGAATATTTGCATCACTCACCTCTGTCATTCCTCAGGTGCCGACTCAACAGCCACTTTCTGAACACTCTTTCCCGCAACCCACCACAAACAACCACTCCTTTACGCACAGTCTTCTTATTCAATGGTACTCTCCTTTTCTGATATCACATTGTATTTATTTTTTAACACATCGAAAGAACCCGTTCTCTATTCCTAAGTGCTCAGACCAGTGCTGGCCCACAGTGATCATCAACAAATATGAGTTATTTCTCCTTCCTTTATCCATTCCTTATCCTGTAGCAAAATTCCAGAAAGCCATTTCTGAAATATGACAACGAGACTTGTGTTTTCCTAACCCACAGAGTCATACCAACCCCTGCCAAGGCAGGCACCACCAACTTCACCCATCGAAGCTGCATGGAGAGCACGAGCTCTGCCCATGTCCTCATCTGTGTCTGCACCACACTGAGCTCCCTGAGCTCGGCGTCTGTCTCCCCTGCCAGGAGGAAGGTGGAAGTAACAGATTGCTCCTCACAGCCACCGGCTTCATCTTGGTACGTGGACGCATGCAGCCCGTGGATGGTATCTTTACTGGCACCTGAGATGTGTTATGATCCTTTGTAGCTCTCGATGCATAATAAATAATAATACACTGCCAGATGATTACTACATGGGTGCTGCAGTGATGAACCACTCAGGAGGAAGCAATAACCACGAGCAAACAAAAAAGCAAACAAAGAAACAATCTGTTGTGCTACACCAAGAAATAAATCAAAGAGCACAGAAGGATTCATCAGGGATTGAAATATTCTGTTAGCAAACCCATTGGGATAGTACATGTGTGGAAATGTGCCTTTTCTGTATGGTTTCCATTGCTTTGCAACATGCTGTTCTCCAGTCCTTGCGGTCCCATGAAGAGGCCACCCTGGGGTCAGGGAGGAGGCAGACAAAGTCCACTTGCCAAGGTTTGTGACTCAGATGCATTACCTCCAGGGGAAGCTGGTTTCATTCTGACTCAGGCAGGCGCTCAGAAATGGACCATCACAGAATAATGGGGTGCTGACTCTTTAACAGACCCCAGTAATAAGGGAGACAGCACTGCACGGTTTTTGTCCAAGTCAAAGAATACGACTGGATGTCTGAATGCTGAATAGCAACAAAACTCACAGTGCTCAGAATTGGATTCTGGTAAAAACTGCTGTGTATAATGTGTGATTCCATTTAGAGAACAGCCTTGAAATGACAAAATGATAGTGATGGGGACCAGATCGGTGGTGGCTAGGAATTAGGTTTGGGGGGAAGCTGTGGTTATGGAGGTAACATGAAGAAGGTCCTCTGTAACGATGGAGGAGTCTATATCCTAACGTGCGTGTTGTCAGCACAAACTTACACATAGTACCGTATGCCAACTGTATGGTAACCACCAGCAGCAACAAAAATGATAAAAACAAAGCTCTGTAAGGTAACGAATAATACTTTAGGATGTGTAATGGGAAAGAAAACCAGAATTCAAGTTTCCAGAAAAGCAGTGGGAAGGGTTTATTTTGTCCCCCAGTGTTCTCTGGTCTGAAAGCTGAATGCAGACTGGAACTTGGAGGTGGTTATTAGCACACACACACAAAGACCTCCCAGAAGGACAGCCAATTCTTGTTCCAGAAGCTGCAAAGGACTCTGCAATCTCAAAGGGATGTGGAAATTACGTGTTTTCTCCAGCCTCTCACGCCCAGCACCAAGCAATAGTGTGGAGTTGCGGTAAAGACGTCTCTCTCTGTGGAGCTGGGACTCCAGGGGTGTGGGAGGAATAATGATTATCTTTATCCATCTTGGCTGTTATGGACTGAGAACTGGTGGTCAACTTAACGCCAGCTGGATTACATCAGCATGCATTGAGTGAAGATGCTCCACCTGAGGAGGGTTGCCAGGATAAATAGATAGAGAAGAAGGGAGGTGTGGAGGGTTCAGGCGTTAAGGAGGCATTGTGGGTTCTCCTACGAGCTGCTGTCTGAGCTGTTGGTTCTCCTGGAGAAGCTCTGGTCCTCACATCGAGCGTTGCTTCCTGGCTCTGGAGGGGAAGACATGTGCTGCCTGGTCTCCAGAATGAACTCGTCATGCTGCTTCCTGGCAAGTACCTGACTGTGCTTGTCATCGGAGGAGCTCGGGGCCTCTGTGTCACTGAGGATGGCTGTGGTGCCTTTCAGGATAGCCCTGCTCTTTGTGAGTGTGACTTCTCGGCTCCAGCGTAGAACCCTCATCCCACTAGCACAGCTCCTTCATCCTACTGGTGTAGACTTTCTGGCTTCCACCACTGAACCTTGGGTCTTCCCGGCACAGATCCATAAAAGAGACTGGTGTGAGTCCTTCTTGTGGGCTCTGGGCCTCCAGTTGGACTCGTGGGAGACACTGTCCTGAGCTCTGGGTTTTTATCTGGACTCATGTGGGACATTGTTGTGGGGTTTAGGCTCTTGACTAAATAATCTATGTCTTTGGTGTTGTGGATAGATTTCCTGCATTTTCTTGTGTTAACTTCCAGTGACCATTATAAAAATATTATAAACTCCATGTCCTGATCTGAATTTTTCTCTGTGTACAACCCCTGACTACAACACTGGCCTTCCTTCCATTTGTCATAATTACAGCTGTGAAAGTGTGTGTTAAGGCAGGGGACATGAAACACAGCCTATACTGTGTCTGGTAGCTTCCTGCAGAGGGAGGATATCGAGATAACAGCCCCAAAAAGTTGGTTAATGTCTGGGCTCATCGTCAAGCTGTGAAGGGCACACAGATGATGCACAGCACTGAACTGACAAACACACGATTGTTTACATCTCTGCTCCACCACGGGGTAGCGTACCCATGGGACAAAGCTGAACAGCTGTGCCAGACACAGAACAGTGGGCTGTGAGCAGAACCACGGTCCACACAAGGCAGGGCACAGTGCCTAGCTCGAGGCAGCCAGGTCAACAGGCTGCTAAATGAACATCAGCAACATTTGCCACATACATGAAAAAAGACCCAAGGACAAGACAAAATATGATATTAAATAAGACAAAACATGACATTTAAAGTAGCCCAGACGTGATCCAAAATTACCTGCTACCAGAACAAAACACAACAAAACAAAAGACAGGAAATTCTCAACTAGTTTGGGAGAAGCCGACTAACAGACACAAATGCCAGGATGGTAATCTGTTTATAATTAACCAGTAAAGACCGTGTAGCAGCTGTTAGACAAACAGGCCAAAAGAAACAGTAAAACCCATTTTCAAAAGCAATGGAGAACCAGGAAGGCGGCAAAGAAGCAGAATGTATAAAGAAGAATCAAATATGAGTATTAGAAATGAAAAATATGTAAAGAATTTAACACTCATGAGAGGGCTAGACAGCAATAATAGAGGGAAAAAAGGTTTGGGGGAGCAGTGATTAGAGCCCCAGGAATTTGTAGGATAATAACAAAAGATTTAAAATACATTTCATTAACATACTAAACATAGAGGAGAGTTTGGTGAATTTAATCGATTACTCTCCTCAAATCTTAAAAATGTATTCAATATCTGAAATAAAAATAGTCATCTGATAAAGTTTTTAATGTTGTTGGAATATGTTCAGAGAATTGCATGAAATTCATCAGAGTTCGTCAACGAGGGTGGTTAAGAGACTCCTGCGCCAATAAGTTTTCTGTAATCAGTTTAACGTGGTATAATTTTTAGACCTCTGAAGTATGCCTGGCAGGCTTGGGGGAGCAGCCACCTAGTAACTATGTAAAGAGATCAAGTAAAACACCACAATAGATAACCCAGAAGTTCCCAAATGAAGGCAGGAAGGGAGACACAGGAGTGGTAATTACAGAAAACACTCAGAAGTTAGATACTTACAACAGCGGGGCGACCCTCGACCTATTGGCATGGCCTGCGTTCACATGTGCCCCCCAAAGCCTCCCGTGATTTCAGAGACAGCCGCGTGGAGTGTGCGAATGTGGATTACACGTGTGACCGTTGGATTCGTCCAGTGATGGTCAGCGTTGGATGTAAGTAATCGGGAAGCCCCAACCCGCTGGTCGAGGCCCGCAACCCCTGGTGCGGGTGCCATTAGGCTTGTCACCTGGATGGAATTAAAGGGAGAGACGCAAGGCAGGTGCTGGTGCTGCTTAATTTCTGCTACTTCTGCATGTCCCGCCGTGGGCTGTTTCTCCTCTGCCACACGAGCCTGCCTTGGAGCTAGCTGACTGTGGACTAAAACCTCCACAAGCTGGGAACCAAAATAAACCTTTCCTCCTTTGACTTCAGGCATTGCGTCTTTTGACCCAGCAACAAGGAAGTGACTAGGAAGCCTACTGATAATTATGTTAAGTGCAAGCACTCTGTGAACACAGCAATTAAATGAGACTCAGATTTTTAAGAAGTAACCCACCTATATGTAATTTACAACAAATTCACTTCAAATATAACAAATAGATAAATTAATGGTAAAAGGATACTGCTATCGCCTATGGAAACATTAAGAAAACTGGAATTGTGATATTGTCAGAGAAGAGCATTTCAGAGCACAGAGAAATAGCACGGAGTAAGAGGCCATTGTATATTGATCAAAGATTCAACTGAAAAACAGAAATAACTGTGTATGCTGAATTGATTTGCTTTGAGTGTGTATCCAGGAACGTTACCATTGGATCATATGTTCGTTCTATTTTGAGCTTTTTGAGGAAACTTTACCCTGTTACCTGTAAAGCTGCAATCTCTATGGTGTGCAAGGATTCCTTTTATTCAGTCCTTGTCAGCAATTGTGATGTTTTCTGCTTTCTTTGTAATAACCATTCCGATTGGTGCAGCGGAACCTAAAACAACTTTGATTTGCATGTCACTGCTGTCGAAAAATGTTAAGCATTTGGTTTCATTTTTTATCAGTATTAATACTATTTTATTTTCTACTTAAGTTTGTTGGTGCAGCTTAGGTATCCATCATGATCGCATTCATCATAGGGAACTTACCCCTGTGGATGATCTGTCACATCATCTGTCATCTGTCAGGTGACTTTTCTTCCCGTCCCCTCCTCACCTTTAACCCTGCTCCCCTTCTTACTCACAAAGCCTTGTTTCCATTTTATCCTTCTTTCCCCATTTCTCTTTTTCTTCCCTTCCTTCCTCCTCCCTAGATCCTTTTTTCCTTTTGAACAATTTCTTCCTATTTCAGGAAGACAGCAAGAAGGGGACTGCCTGGGTCCGGTGGGACCTCTCCTCCTAGGTTTTGAGGAATCTCCACACTGATCTCCACAGTGGCGGCACAGTCTGCACTCCCACCAGCAGCGAAGAAGGGTTCCTTCCCCAACCCTGCCAGCATTCGCATTGGTTACTTCCTTGATAACAGCCGCTCCTTCTGGAGTGAGTTGGCACTTCAGATGTTTCAATGTGCATTTTTCCGATGACCGGCAATGTTGAACATTTTTTCGTACATTTATTTAACGTTTGCACTTCTGAGGAGCGTCTGTTCATCTCAGATGCCCATTTTTATACTGGGTCTTGGAATTCTGGGGAGTGTGATTTCTTTTGCGTTCTTACATGTTCTTCATAGCAATCTCTTGTCTCAGGAACAGCTGCCTAAGGTGTTTCTCACTCTGTGAGCTGTCTTCTCATTCTTTTGGATGTGCAAAAGCTTTCTAATGAGATGAGATCCCAGTTGCTGATTCTTTGCAACATTTCCCATGCCATCAAGGTTTGGTTCATGAAGTCTTTGTCTACAATTACGTCTTCAAACATTCTATCTATTCTCTTCCAGAAGATGTAATGTTTCTGTCTTAATATTTAAGTCTTTGATCCATGTTGACGTTAGTGCATGGCAAGGCACGTGATTCTAGTTTTGGTCTCTGGCATGTGGAAAGCCAGTTTTTCCAGCATCATTTATTAAAAAGTCTGTTTTTTCTTCCAGTGGAAGTGTTTAATCCCAGTGTCAAAGATCAGGTGGTTAAGTGTGTTTGGAGTTGCTGTTGCATCTTCTAACCTGTTTCATTGATCCTCAGGCCTGCTTGTTTGCCAGTACCATGCTGTTTTATGACAGTAACTCTGTGCTATAATTTCAAATCAGGGATTGTGATGACCCCTGCCTTGATATTTGTTACCCAGAGCTGTCTTTGCTATTCTATTCTCTTCTGGCTCCAAATTAATTTTACAATTGTTTTCTCTAGTTCTCTGAGATATGCTAATGGTATTGTGATAGGGATTGTATTAAAACTGTATAACAATTTTAGGGGTATGGCCATTGTCACTATGTTGGTTCTTCCTAATAAAGAGCAAGGGATAACTTTCCATTTTCTGACATGGTTTTCAATCTCCTTGTTCATTATACTGTAGTTTCCAATGTAAAAATCTTTTACTTCCTTTTAGATTGATGCCTGTGTCTGCCTTTCTTTCTTTCTTTCTTTCTTTCTTTCTTTCTTTCTTTCTTTCTTTTTCTTTCTTCCTATGCTACTGTGAGATGGTTGGCTTCCCTAATTGCTCTCTCAGCGAGCTTGTTACTTGTGTACCGGAGTGCTACAGATTTTGAGAGTTGATTTTGCATCCAGGTATGCTATTGAATTTTGTTATTAAAACTAGGAGCCTTCTGATGAAATTTTCGGGATTTTCTATGCAGAGTGTTAGGTCAGCTATAAATAATGATAATTTAACTTCTTCGTTTCCTACCTTGTTTCTTTAATTTTTTCCTCTTGCTTAATCCCTCTGGCTAATATTTCCAGAAATATATTGAATATGTCTGGTGATAGTAGACATCTTAGTTTTGTCCCTGATTTCAGAGTGAAAGCTTTCCATTTTTGACAGTTTAGTACAATGTTGACTATTGGTTTGTCATAGATGGTATTTATCAGATGGAGATAAAGACCATCTACTACAATTTTCTGTAGTATTTTTATAACGAATATATGTTGAATGTCAAATGCTTTTAAGATGATTGTATGATTTTTGTCCTTGGCTCTATTGATATGATATAGTACATTCATTGATATGTGTATGTTGAACACTCCTGCATCTCTGGGATAAATCACATTTGATCATGTTGTATAATCTTCTTGATGATTTGCTGCCAATAACTTGTTTATGTTTGCCAGTATCTTATTAAGGATTTTTGCATCTATGTTTATTAAAGAGATTGGCCTGTAGTTCTCTTTCTTAGTTGAGTCCGTCTCTGGTTTTGTTTTTTTTTTTTTTTTTTTTTTCATTAGGTTAATACTTGCTTCCAGGAATGAATTTGGAAGTATTACGTCTTTCAATTTCATTAAAGAGTCTGAAGAGTAATGGCATTAGAAACTGTAAATTTCTTACAGCATTCACCAATGAATCCATCAGGACCTGAAGTTTGCTTTGTTGGTAAAGTTTTAGTTACATTTTCCATTTCATTGACTGATACTGGATTATTTAGAATTTTGTATCTGCTTGATTCATCTTGGTAATCCATATACATCTAAGAATCTGTCTGGTTCTGCATTTTCCATATTATTAGAAAAAAATATTCTTTTTTTTTTTGTACTGGGGATAGAAATCACAATCTTGTGCTTGCCAGGCAGGCACTTACACTGCTGAGCTAAATCCTTGGCCCTAGAACAAATATTCTTGAAGTAGTTATTAATTATTTTCTGTATTTGTAAAGGCTCTGTTTTAATATTACTTTTTTCATTCCTAGTTGCATGAATTTGAGTCTTTTATTCCCTTTTATAATAAGGTTGACTAAGGGTTTAACAATTTAATCATTTGAAGAACAAACTCTTTGACTAATTGATTCTTTGCATTGTTTTCTTATACTCAATTGTATTAATTTCTACTCTAATCTTTATAATTTCCTCCCCCATGTAAGCCTTGGGCTTGACTTGTTCTTTTTCTAGAAGCTCAATGTCCACACTAGGTTGGTGATTCCAGCTCATAGTGTTGTCCTGATGTGAGAATTCACAACTCTAAATCTCCCTTTTAGAACTGCTTTCGATGCATCCCAGAAGTTCTGGTACATTGTATCAACAGTACCATTTTGCTGCAGGTATTGTGTAGTTTCTTCTTTAATTTCCTCTGTGGCTCATTGTTCAGGAGGGTGTTTACTTAATTTCCATGTGTTTACGGACTTTTTGGGTTTCCTTTGCCACTGATTTCCAGTGTCATTGCACTATTGACAGGTAATACGCATGGAATATTTTGAATTCCTTTGCATTTGCTCAAGCATGTTCTGTGGCCAGCATGTGGTCTCTCGGAGAATGTCCGATGTACAGTTGAGAAAAATGTGTACCCTGATGCTGTGAAGTGGAACACTCTGTAGGTATCTACTAAGTCCACTTGTTCACAGGTTGGGTTCAGTTCTGATATTTCTTTATTGAATTTTTTGTCCAGTTGATCTATCTATTTGTGACAGTGGTGTGTTAAGGTCCCCCATTACAATTATGTTAGTGCTTATTTAATTTTTCATGTCCATTAAAATTTTTATATAGTTGGGTGCTTTTGTATTTGGTGCATACATATTTATGATTGTTATCTCTTCTTGAGGTTTTCTCTTAACAAAAATATATTGACCTTCTTCATCTCTTTTGATCAGTTTTGGCTTGAAGTTCACATTGTCTGCAAATACAATAGCTGCTCATGTATTTTTCTAGATTCCTGCCGCCTAGAGTATTGCTTTGCATCTGTTTATTTTCAATCCATGAAGTTCTTTTTGCATTAAGTGTGTCTCTTATAGGTAGCATATTGTTAGATCTTGTTTCTTCTTTTGATTGGTGAATAGAGGCCACCTACATTGGTGGTTATAACTGATATGTATTGGTTTATCCTCTACATTTTATTTTTTAATGTTGATACTTTGTCTTCCCCTTGGGTTAATCGCTTGCCCTGCCTGACAGCTTCGTTCTGCTTGTGTTCTTGGAATTGTTATCATTATTATCTTTGTTTAGAATATCTTTGAGAGCATTTTGTAGAGCTGGTTTCTTAATCATGAATGTCTTCAGTTGTTTTTATCATGGAATATCTTATTTCTCCATTAATTAGGAAAGGTAGTTTCTCAGGGTATATTAATCTGGATTGGAAGTTGTTTTCTTTCAGGATTTGGAATACTTCCCTCCAAGATCTCCTCCATATAAGGGTTTGTGTTAAGAAGTCTGCTCTGATTCTGATGGATTTCCTTTATAGTTGATTTGTTTCTTTTCTCTAACTTTTAATATTTTGTCCTTGTATTGCATTCTGGAATCTTGATTATTCTACGCCTTGGTCTAGGTTTATTTTGGTCATGGCTAATTGGAGTTCAATATGCTTTACTTATTGTCTTAGTTACTTTTTACTCGTTACAGAATACCTGATGCCCAAAGTTAGGGAAGGAAAGGTTTATTGCTTACAGTTCTTGGAGGGTTTGGTCCATACTCAGCTGGCTCCAAGGCAGCATGGCGTGGCGGGGCAGCCATTCATGGCTGCTGCAAACAGCAAAAGCATGAACCAGCAAGTGAGAGACACAGACACCTTCTTCTTTCCCTTACATCATATCCTGGCTCCACTCCTAGGCAGGTGAAACATTCATGCCACCAATCTGAGCACTAGGCAATGAACCAATCACAAACGCTAGATTTGGTTGAGTCCATAATTACATGAGGTTGGGGGCCACTGGCATAAACCATGACACTTATCTGTATGTCAAATTATTTTTTAATGATGGGAAGTTTTCTGCCCTTACTTCTGTGAACAGGTTTTTATGTCACGTGTACTGACTCCTACTTCTTCACTGACTCCAGTTCTTTTCATCATCTTGCTGCTGTTGGACTGGTTTTTCATGGTCCTTGCTTTTTTTTAAGAGATCTTTCTTTTCATGATTGCTAGCCATGATCCCATCTTCTAGGCCCAATATTCTGTCTTCACTTTTGTTCTGTGATTTTGCAAGCTTTCAATGGAATTTTTAATTTCCTTGATATCTGTTTGAATCTGTTTCTTGGCTTCTGTTTCTTTCCTATGTTGATGTTTTTGATTTCTACTATTTTCGTATGCTCCTCTATTTTTTTAAAATCTATGCCTATTCTGAGAAATTCTGTTCTGAGTAGGTCCTTCATTGTGGTTATCATCTTTTCTTTTTACATGGGAGGTTATTTTTATCTGCCTTCCTCTATAGTCTTGTACCTTTTGTTTTTGTTTTGCTTTGTTGTTCTTTTTTTTTTTTTTTTTTTTTACTTCTGCTGCTATCGTTTCAGAGACTTGAGGAAGGTGCCTTCTATTTTCCCCTGCTTTGTCCCCTGGACTTGTCCTGGGTGGGTTGCAGTTCTGGCATTGGGTTTTGCTTTTGTGTCTTGTCATTTACTATTTTTTAAATTTAATTTTGTTGTCTGTGTTGAGACTTATACATTTCTTGTATCAGATAACTTTATCATTAGTATTGTGGTCTTCCTAGGAAATGTCTGCTCTTCAGAGATGTTTTGCAGGTGTAGGAAGCTCTTGATTTTTGTATCTTGCCCAACATCCTATCCTCCCAATTTATTAAGGAGATGAGATGTCACTATCTAATTGACTCAGTGCCCAGCCCTTTGGTACTGGACTATGGTGATGGTCCAGTACCAAACAATCACAGTGTTGATGTACAAGCGAAAACAACTGATTACAACAGGTATGACATTCTGGCTGGAGTGGAACAATGAGCAATAATAATAGTGATGTGTACAGTTTAAAAAGTGACAAACCACTGTAACTATTAACATGGTCTCCTCAATCACTGGGTAAGATCTAGTTATCTAACAATAAACAGTATAAATCAGGAGCTTGTATGCAAAGGATTTACTTTTCATATAATGGTTTTATCCTATGGTAGGGAAATTTAAGAGGGATAGGGGACAAAACAGGGAGACAGATGAAGAGAAATACAGTAGAAGCGAGCCTGGAGGACAAAGGACACTCACAGCTTTGGTAAACTAGAGAAGCGAGGAGAACGGGGAGAATGAAGTACCTGGTACCTGAGCAACCGCTTTGAGGATCATGATATGCAACGTATCATCTCTGTCAAATTCCTGTCTTGTTTTGAAATCCTGTATTGTCATGTTGCTTTTGTTGTGGTGGTGGTGGTGGCTGTCATGTTGCTTTTGTTGTTTCTTTTCAATTGTTTGCTTCTTCATTTTTCTGGTTTTTTTTTCTCTTAAAAAAATAAAGCCAATGATTTCAGGTTCAAAAAGGATATAGCTTATGTATAAGTGTGCAAGATAGATAACAATATCACTGTTTTTGTTAGTTCATCAAACAGAATAGTTTGCACCACCATTGTTTGACTGTCCACTTGTTATGCTTTGATTTTGTAACTTGAACAACCACTTCTAAGATAACAATATGTAATTTATCAACTAGTGGTTTTTTACTGGTTTTCTTTTTTGAAATTCTGTATTATTTCTACCCTTTTTTCTGTTTTTCCTTTTTTCTCTAAATAAATAACTAAAAATGAAACAAAGAGGGAAGGGCTAAGCAAAAGATTACTGAAGAAAACCAGAAAGACCAGAAGTTCACTCACAGGAAAATATCGTGAAACAGGAGAGATCACTGAGAAAGGGGAGAAAAAAGTTGAATAGAATAGAAAAGAAAGGCAAAAACCTAAGCAAGCAAACAACAAACAAACAAAAATAACAGAAAAAGGAAAGTGAAACAAAGAAAAACTATTGGCATTCCTCTGGTGTCCACCGTTCCGTGCAGGGTCCAAGGCAGAGCGTTCAAAACTGCGGGTCATCCCGCCAGGCCTGCAGTGGGACTACGGCTGGGTGGGAGCCCAATCTTGGCTTCTGGATGCGCAGAGATGGGCCAGAGTCTCAGCCACCAGTACCGTCTGTGTGTCCCTCAGCAGCCTGCCCGCTCCTTCCCCACTTTGTTTTCTTTCTGCAGACAGTGTTTGATCCCACAGCGCTATCCCCTCCCACAGCTGGCCTGCTCACTGCTGGGCACAGCTATCCCCTCCCACAGCTGGCCTGCTCACTGCTGGGCACAGCACGGGGCCACTTAAAGGCCACCTCATAGCCAAGCCCTGGGGCTGGAGGGTCTTGCTGCTCCATCCCCAACACCCCTTCTTGTGCTGGAGGCTCAGCACGTTTTTCATCTGTCAATCCATCATGTTTATGTCTTTGAGAAGGGTCTATTCAGGTAATTCGGCCATTTATTGGTAAGATTACTTTTTCTGTCCTAGTTAAATTTCTTAAGTTCTTTATATACTCTGGATATTGGTCCTCCAAGGACTTTCTCCCATGCTATTGGCTGTCTGTTCACTCTCTTGATTGGTTTTCTTTGCTGTGAAAAGTCTTTTCCTTTGATGTAATCCTACATTGATTTTGACTTTTTTTATTTAAAGACATAAAAAACCCCAAAATTTCAAAACACGATAATTAGAGGGCAACAATGGTTTATACGTTGTGCATTGTTACCTTTAAATCAGTTCCTCGGAGTACACAATATCTTCATTTAACTGTCCAAGAAATATACAAAATGCTAATTTGGAAAAAAAATGCAAAATGCTTCACGAATTTGAGTGTCATCCTTGTAAGCAGCCATGCTGATCTTCCCGGTATCCCCCCAATTTTAGCATATGTGCTGCTGAAATACGCACTGTTTTAACTTCTTAAGCTAGTGGAGTCCTATTCAGAAAATCATTGCCTTTGCCAGTATCTTGAAGTGTTCACCCTGTGTTTTCCTCTAGAACCCTAAAGTCCCAGGTCTTACATTAAGATCTGTTCCATTCTGAGCTGAATTTTGTGTATTCACAATAACCACATGATGGAATCTGCCTACTTGCGTATCAACAGATGAATGGATAAAGAAGATACGGTGTATATTCCCAGTGAGGAATTCTTTTTCCACAAAGAAGAAAAAAAAATCAGGTCATTTGCAAGAACACGCACGGAACCAGAGGTCATCACATTAGGCAGAATAAGCCAGCTATAGGAAAAAACTATTACACGTTTTTTCACACAAGTGGAAATTAGAATTTAGGGGGGGAAATGACCTGGAATTAGTTTAGGGATTACTAGGGAAGGGGAAGGCCCTAAGGAGAGTGGGACCCTGCAGAGAGGAGAAAGGAGAGTACTGGGAGGGCGGACTTGACCAAAGCAGAATACGCACATGTGTGGAAATATCACAAAACCTTTTGATATGTATGACCAGTATTATATGCATCAGTAATTATAGCTGAAAACTGAACAGATGCTTATAGTAAAGAGTGTAAATGGTATATATATATTTTAAAAAGAACTGTTCATGCATTCTTAGCTATAGAACTTCAATATGCAACAGAACCATTCACAGCTACTGATGGAGACATTTACATGTCACAGTGTAACTGAAGTAGGAGGGGCCCATGAGGGTCCTGAAGACCCGAAAGAAACTCTCAAACAGCCGGTGTAACCGATGTCGCAGAACACTGCACCCAGCAGCAGAATGTCTGTGCATTTCAATTCTGCACGGGCCACTCACCAAGACAGCCCACGGCCTGGGTCATAAAACAACCTTGTAAAAGTTGATGAGATTTAAATCCTACAAATATATGCTCAGATCTAAATCAGGCACACTGAGTCAAGTCTGTAACTTCAGCAATTTGAGAGGCAGGAGAATTGTTCAAGGACAGCCTGGATGACTTAGCAAAGTCCTGCATGGAAATCAAAATAAAAAGGGTCCAGGTTACGGCTCAGTGGCAGAGCATCCCTGGGGTCAATCCCTCGTACTAAAAAGGAAAAATAAAAAGCAAAGCTAAACAAATACACACAAGGTCTCTCTCTCTCTCTCTCTCTCTCTCTCTCTCTCTCTCTCTCTGTCTCTGTCTCTCTCTCTCCTCTGTCTCTCGGTGTGTCTGTCTGTCTGTCTCTCTCCACTCTCTCTTTCCAGTGTATTCAGTCTATGTTCTTCCCTTTGGGTGACATGCGTCTCCTCAGACCAGCACATGGCTGCATTTTTTAACCCAGTGTGCCAGTCTGTGTCTTTTGATGAGGGCGCTGAGATCATTAGCTTTGGGAGTTATTCCCGTAAGGTGCTTATTAAATCCTATCATCGCATTATTTCCCCAGTGCTAATTTTTCCCTTTGTTTCCTCTCCCAGTTACACGCGTAATTTCCTTTGGGGTCATAGGTGCTGGTGGCCTCCTTGTCACCTGAGAGGTCTTTTTTTTTATTTCTTTGTTGTGAAGAGTATTTTTCCATGGTGGCTGAAAGTTACATCTGAGTTGACTGTTGTTTCTTTTAGGACTTGAGCCCCGCCACTCAGTGGGGGAATCAGCAGAACCTGCTGGTTTTGATTTGGAATTACCTTTCTCTATTGTAATTTTTTTGGTTTATTTTTGAATTTATTTTGTTTTCACTGAAAAAGAAAAGGTAATGGACAGCTTTGAACATTCAAACTGCAGAAGTTGCTTTGTTACTATAAAACTACATGTGTAACGACAATACTAACCTTTTATTTAGTAAATTTATCTCTTCTTCAAGCTCATCATATATTTTGTTAGTAAAAGCCATTATGCACATAATATAGATTTTCTCAACAAAATATTTGATGAGCTTAAAGAAGAAACAAACAAATCTCTTATTGTTTAGTTTTGAAATTCTGTATCGTTTTTATCATCATTGTACAATTTTAAAAATCCATTATATGTTTCAGGAAACCCTTTTTAAGCTCATTAAACATCTTTTACATTTGTTTATACGTTGCTCCTTATAACTCTTCAAACATTCTACCACAAATAGACACAAAGACAACCGCCCTCACCTGCTACGCAGTAAGACTTCAGTCTATTTGCAGTGCACAGCAACTGTGGGCTTTTCTTGGGGACAGAGCTGCCGGTTCCTTGCTTCTTTCTGGGGCTGCCAACTCCGTCCAGGTTACCTTGTGTTTGTGGAACCAGGATATCCACTCTGGAGGCAGAATTAGTGTTTCCAGCTGCAGCCTTCTTTCCTCTGCACTGGTTTTAGTGTCTCTGTGGTTTCTAGTTTTTCAGCTGGCTCTTCCTTGATTCGTGGAGTTCCATTTCTCTTTCTCTCCACTAAGTTGTTGCTTCCCAAACGTCTTATTTCTAGGTTCCAGCGAGACCCGGTCACCTTTAAGCATCGCGTCCTCTCTCATCAATACAAAATATGCGAAATTTGTAGTTTTAAAATCTTCTGAAGAATAGAGCCTCAGAATTCTGATGGTTCACAGGCAAACGATACCAAATATTTAAAGAAGTAACACATTTTACAAAATGCCTTTCACATAATAGAAGGCAAAAGAAACATTTCCTAAGTCACTTTATGAAGACTGCATCTCTCTATACCCAAATTAAACAGGGGCAGTAGAGAAAAGGCTGGACTACAGACTGGTACTCATCATTCACAGATGGAAAATCATGAGCAGATCATTATCAAATTGCGTGAAGCAATATAAAAATAATCCTAATCCTAATGGTTTGATGATAATGCTTTATGGCCAAATTTATCCCAAGAGAATAATGCTCTTCATATTTGAAAAGCAATTAATGTGACCCACCATATTCAGAGTCCAAACAGAAAGACAAAGGGAAAGGGTTTGATAAATTTCAACATCAATTTACACAGGGAATTTACACATAAATTACAACGTCAATTTACACACACCAATCCCCATAATCAGCAGGGAAAGGGTTTGATAAATTTCAACATCTATTCACAATAAACTCTCATAATAGAGGAGTAAAAGAAAACTCTCAATGTACCACAGGGCACCTACAACTGTAATCTATCACTAATGTCTCACTTAATAGTGAGAGATGGAATACTTCTTAACATTGAAAAAGTCACTGATTTGATTTCCCTGCTCCCTGCCAACCTAGTACTGGATGTTTTAGCTAATGCAACAGCCAAAATACAGAAACCGTTTTTACAGAGCAATTAGAGATGAATAAATAAAGCTGTCTCTATTCATAGGTGATGTCATTTTCTGCATAAAAATTTCTAAGGAATAAGAAACAAAAAAAAAAAAAAAACCTAAAAATCAAAGTGTAAGCTAGGCTGGAAAATATGTAAATAAAGAAAAATCAACCTTTCTGTGTAGTAGCAGTTATGCAAGTTTTTCTAAAAATCTTACACAATAGGATCAAAGAAAACTGAAATGCTCACAAATGTAAAAATCAAGTACAAAATCTGTATGCTGAAAACTACAAAGTGCTATAAAAGAAATTTAAGCAGGCTTCAATAAATAGAAATGCCTGATATATTCATGGATCGCAAGATTCCTTACAGTAAAGACTCCATTTATTCCCAATGTGATCTGTAAGTGAATGCAAAAATGCCAAAAATTCAGCAGTCTTCTGTAGAAGAAAGAAATTGATTTGAAAATTTTCGTGGAGGAGCAAAGAAATTTGAAGAGAACAATTTTAAGAAACAAGAATAAATTACCCACAATTGTACTTTCAAATTTAAGAATCACGGCAAGTATGAATCATGCCAGTGTCGCTCTGGCAGGAGGATCAACATGCAGATCAACAGAAAGAAAGCTCTCAGCACCCAGCCACATGGGTGTGGCCCTTCACTGGCTGCCAAAGCTCCGAGCGTAACTAACGGAAAAAAGGATTCTTCTCATCAGAACTGTGATAGGACAATCTTACATGCATACACAAAAGGAAACCTTAAACTGCATCTGGCATTTGACACAAAGATTAGATCAGAATTGATCACACGTATAGATCCCCAGCACAAAGCTAAACATTTTAGGAAAAAGTTTTCATAACCTAGAGCTATGCAAACAATTAAAATTCTTAGTCTCGAGTACAGAAGCCTAAGGCATAAAAAATGAAAAATTGGACTTTCTCAAAGTTTACAGCTTTAGCTCTGTGCAGACAGAAGGATACCAAAGACAAGCTTACCTATTGGGAGACTGTGTTTACAAACCCCGTGTCTGACAAAGGGCTTATATCTATCATAAATAAAGTACTCTGAAATTTCAGCAGCAAAAAATAAAACACACAAAATTTTTTTCTTTCCCAAATGGACAAAAGATGTTAAGAGAAAATTAATCTTCATCATAGAAGATTCACAGATGGAAAATAATCACATCAAAAGATGTTCAGTGTCATCAGCCACTAAAAGCAAATGAATAGCAGGAGGAACCCACAGCCACCCATGGAGCATGCAGCCCACGGACTACTGAGGCTGTCAAGTCACAGTGAAGACGTGACAGGATCTCTCCAGCTCTGTTTGCAAACCGAAGTGATGCAGGCCCTCTGGAAAATGATGGTCAGCTCCCTCTAAAGTAATCACACACGCACTGACCACTGGTGGCGCGGCTCCCTCCGGGACTTATCCTAAGGAGCTGAAAACCTGTCCACTCAGCAACCTCAAGCACATTCCCAGCAGAATCACTTTTAGCTTACCCCGACTGGAAACAGCCCAAATGCCTCTCAATCAGGACACAGTTGAGCAAAGGACGCTGCGGCTAAACCATAGGGACAGCCCTCGACCAGACCGAGGAGAAATTCTGATGCTCAAGGAGATGGAGGAGTCAGAAAAACAAAGGAGAGTGGCAGAAGTGAATCGCAAAAGGTTTGTATCACATTATTTTCTCATGTGGTGTTTCAAATAAAATTAAACAAAGCTACAGTGATGAGAGCCCCAAGTTGGTGGTTTCCACACTGGCTTTGTGCATACAGGAGGTGCATACAGAGAGCACAGGAAAGGGCTTGGGGATGATGGATAGTTCTGTATGCTCATAGTGGTCATCTTTACATAAATCTATAAATGTATTAAAAGTCATAGAAATTCCAGCAATAAACACAGTGTGGCAACAAGGAAAAAAAGACAGTGGAGGAATGGGGCAGAATAGAGAGTTCAGAAAATAGCATAAATAAACTTTCTCTGCTGACATTTTACAAAGGAGAGGAGGCAAGCCAATAAATAAGTAATAGTCTTTTCAACAAATAGTGCTGAAACATATTTTTTCTTTTTTTTTTGCTGAAACATGTTTTTAAAAAGGAAAAATACAGCTCTAGAAATTACATCTTGCACAGATATTAACTCAGAATAGAGCATATAGCCAAAAATAAAGCAAAGCCACAAAATTTCCAGATTACACAGAAGATAACCTAAGTGACTTTTGATTTTGCCATGACTGTTTAAGGGACTATATAGAAGGACCAATGCATAGGATAAAACATTGATGAGTTAGACTGCATTAAAATTTAAAACTTCTGCTATGCGAAAGCTTTGGTAAGAGAATAAAAAGACAAGTCATAAGTTTGTAGAAATAGTTACCTAACAGATATCCAGTGGCTGGTATACAAAATATACAGTTCTCAAAACTAGATGTCTTGGTTACTTTTCTCTCGTTGCTGAAACAAAATATCCAACACCCAAAATGAAATAAGGAAAGGCTTATTTCGCTCACAGTTTGTGGAGGTTTCAGTCCATAATCAGCTGGCACCAAGGCAGGGTGGCCTGGCACTGGGGCAGCACTTCCAGGTGGCAGCCAGCAAAAGCAGCCAGAGCAAAAACAGGAGAAGACCAAGCCTTCTTTCCTCCCTTGTATTGTATGAAGGCCACCCCCAAACCAGGGCAGATGTGGCACTCACAAAATCTCTGTGCCCTCCTCTTGCACATGATCAGGATATTTACAAAGTAAGGATCCTGGCTCCCTGCTGAGTCTCCTTGTTAAACTGCTAGACTTCTCAATTTGACACAATGTATCAACCATAACTTTAGGATACCAAGGACTCAATTAATGGGCAAAATATTTGCACAGATAATTCAGCAAGGAGGAAACACAGGATGTATGGACCTAAGGAAAGGTACTCACCAACACGGATCATCAGGTAACTGAAAGTCAGATTAATGACAACACATACCTATTAGAATTGCTAAAACCCCAAACTGTGACAGTATCACACACCGATAAGGATGCAAGCAACAAGAACTCTCAGTCACTGAGGGCAGAAACACAAAATGCTACTTGGTGTGACCACTTTCAAACACAGCTTGTCAGCTGCTCCCAGAGCTAACCACAATCTCATCCACCAATCCAGCAGTCAGTACATTAGGTTACCTCGGTCAAGTGAAAACTGATGCCCTACTAAAAGCTGCACAGGGATGTTACAGCAGCTTTATTTCTCCCAAATCATGGAAGCAACAAAATGCCCTTCAGAGTTAAGAACTGCCACTCACTAAAAAGTGCTACGTATTTTGTTATTCGATTACATGCTGGGATGAGACTCTGGGAAGCCAGAATCGCTCACTCACTACTGGCAGAAGAATAAGATGCAATGCCATCCAGAACTCTGTGTTAGAGCCTCCGGGAAATTGTGTGTGTGTGCGTGTGTGTGTGTGTGTGTGTGTGTGTGTGTGTGTGTTCCATGATTCAGAAGCCCTTGGAGAAAGAGCCCTATGTGCATCTAATGAGGCCAAGCAAAATGACAGAAGGCATTTATCGTCCATAGCTAGAAAAATGAAAATAAACTCAGAGAGATAAATATTAGAATTATTAGAATATTAGAATCTAGCAATCAGAAACACTGAACATGTACATGGACTAACACAGACAAATAAATATAAATAAGCAAATTTCAGTAAATAAGTTATAAAACTATATGCCTTGTGTACACACACATATGTATAAATATGCAAACACAGATAGCTTATGAACAAATCCATAGACTCATGTGATATAAATTTAAATATGCAGAAGAAAACAGAATAAATTAATTTTCTTCTTTACCAAGAAAGTTTCCAGGGATACGACAGTCTACATAATTTAATACAAAAATGCACATTCCTTCCATTCAGCTTTTTAAAAATCACAAATAAAACCCATCACCATATGGAATCAAAAATTAAATCTACAGGAATGTATTCCCCTCACCTTTGACCAGAGTTTAAAATTGGTCAGACCTCCTTGATCATCTATACTGTTACCTTCTTGCAATATGCATATTTGTGCAAAAATAATACCCAGCAACATTTTACATGTTTAAATATATCTCTTATCATTTATTTGTGTTACTGATAGATGGATTGTTTCAGATTTCTTGTCACTACCTATAATTTTGAAATGTGCATTTTTGTAGATGTTCACACGTGTATAAAATTAGAACTGCGATGCCTACGGCACGCATGTTTACATTTGCCTGGATGTTGGCCGATAAGTCTCCAGAGTGGCAATCCTTAATTACCACTTCATCAGCACCGCATCGCATATCTATCCCTGGTTCTTTACTGACATCCTTGCTGCCATGTGGTACATCCAGCAACTGTTGCTGGTTACTGTTTTTTAATTTGATTTATCTGAATATGAAAAATCTTCTGAGACTGCAAATCATAACACACATTTATTGACTCTTCGGGATTTGCTGGTTCATCTCATTTGTCTGTTTTTCAATTTTCATAGGTTTTCTTATTGATTTATAGTAATTTTATATACTGAATATTAATACCCTGTACTTTGTAAATTGTAAATATCTCTCCTGCTCTGTGGTTTAACTTTTAAATGTTTACGGTTTGGGCAGAGACATTTGTTTAATTAAAATCTTTAAATCCATCTCCTCCTTTATTGCTCAAATTTTTCCCAACATAGTTTTAAAGCACTCTCCAATATCAAGGTCGTGACACTGTGGAGCAATATATTATCTGTTAAACATTTTAAAATTTTGCTGTTCACATTTAGATTGGCAGTTGACTGGAATTGATTTGTTTTTAAAATATGGAAATGGGGTCCAATACATATTTTATATGGATAAACTACCGTTCCAGAAACATGCACTGAAAAGTTCCTTTTTCTCCAGCCATAATATCAACCGTCACACATGAATCTGCCATCCGGTCAGCACATTTTTATCACCTAGCACATGGTCAGCTCTGTCCTAAGCACTGGTTACGTATCAGTGATCATGGGTGCCCGCGTCTCCCTTGGGGTTTGCATCCTATCCCCTTAGGGAAGCTGATTCTCCATCACTAAACCACTTATTCTGATCATCATTATGTTTACGTAGTCATGCTGTCTGTGGAAGAAGTTTCCTCCTCTGGTTCCCCTTTTTGTAATAATTATCACCATTCCTGCATTCTAACATGCTTTCCTACATATTCACCAAATTCCTAATTCCTCCAGCAAACCTATGTCTTAGGATGGACTCTAAAATTGGAGCCCAAGAAGAGCCTTGTGGCTGTCCTCCCGGGAAAGAAACAATGTGGAAGCAGGAGACCATGCAGGCAGGGGAGGTGGCCCCTCTTAGCCAGAGAAGGGGCCGTCAGGGCTCTCATCCTTCACCTCGTGGCAGTTGAGGCAGGCGGCAGGGCACTGGCGCTCTCCATCATGATATACAGTTTGTAAAATGAATGCACGCTCTGGGGCATGTAGATTCCACACACTAGGATTACTGTGGGAGAAGAAGAAATTGGAGTCGGGCATGGGTTAAAATAAACAAACCTGAAGGGTTCTCACCTGATAGTTTGCATGGTGACGCTTTATTAGTGCACAGCTCCGTCTCTGACTACTGTAAAAGATTTGTATAAATAAATAAACCCACATCAATCAATAAATGCCCAACCCATCCCTAAGTACACGTTTAGCCTTAAAAACATTGATTTGCCAGAACTAAGGAAGCCTTGGTAACAGCTGAGGTCTATAATTTAGGTGGTTTTTGTTGAGCTCTTGAAACTCGCTTGTAATGAGTAAGTGTTCAGCCACTGTTCAGCTGTAGCTTTTAATTGCAAACTTTGGAACACAGTAAATTAGGGGTGGGTGAAGCCAGATTCGCTAAACCCCGGTATGTGCTGATGGGCTTAATTTTTTTTAACCTGCTTGGACTGATTTTCAGCCTCAGCTCTTACATGTATTTGCATTATAAAGAAGAATAATTTTTGTGTTCTGACTTATGCTTAACCCCACAGCCCATTCTTTGCTAAGACTTGTTGGATAGCCAAGGCATCTCGGGGTAGTATTTTCCCATGCCGGTTATACTGAATATCCTGCAAACGGAATAAAATTCACAGCACACAGTCCATTTTTCTTCTTTCTTGATCATCCAGATGCATTGCTACCTCACTGTCAGCCTCACCACCTCACTGGAAATAACGCAAACCAGACTTGTGTCCAACTTTTGCAAAGGTAGCCCCGAGTCAGAACAGCAATCCTGCAGAAGGAGTCAGCATAAATGTCTGTCCCAGCGCAGCATCAGGTCCACGGCTGAGGAGGACAGGACCTGCATCCACAGCAACTGGAGTCAGGTGTGCTTCTCACTGCAGAAACACGGTGTGATAAACTGATCACAACTCCAGAGGGAAGGCTGGAGGTTTCAGTCTTCTCAGAAACAGAAACTTGGCCTTAGCCAACATATTAATCAGGAAAGGCAAACTGAGGCCCTACATCGGTTAGGGTTCGCTAGGATAACATATCTAATTAAAAAATGGAACAAGTGGGCTTACAATAGCACCTGAGGAATCAGAGCAGAAGATGCTCAATGGCCATCTGCAGGGATTAGGTCAAAGTCTAAGGCCTGGAGCTCCCTGGACTGTCTCGTGCAAGTCCTCATCAGAAAATCCAAGGACTCGTGTCGGAAGGCTGACTTTTCTGCACTGGAACCATGGAGACAAACATTCAAAGGCCTGCAAAAACCAGAGCTCCTCTGCAGGCTTTCTGCTTCTTTCCATCCCAGTTATAATCCTATTGGCTGATGCCACGCACATCCGGGGTGGGGCTTCCCCCTCAATTTGCTGATCTACACATCAATCATCCACAAACTCACCCAGAACTGTGCTCCACTAATTCCCTACGCCTTTCTTAACCCATTCAAGGTGACTCCACCGTTAATTCTCAGGGACTCTGAGCAGAACCAGGATTTGTATGGATTTTACCTGAACCCTAGGAACAGGAGGACACCTGCATCCTCACCCCATGACACTAGAAAATACATACTGAACATGATACTGCTCAGGGCTTTGGGTGGGTAACAACATCTGCTGTATCTGACGGGAAATCGAACTCTGAAACTTGTTTCGTATATGGTGATGAAATAAAAACTATCCCTACCCATATGAATCAAAAGATAGTTCACACATGAAGAAAAGAAAGTCTTCAAACTCTAGTTCCAAATTTTTGAAACTCTGGTTATGTAGTGAAATAAGGTACAATTCAAATCATTGTGCAAATCAGAGTACATAAGGTCTATACACACACACACACACACACACACACACACACACACACATATATATATATATGTATATATATATATATATGTATATATATATATATATATATATATATATATATATATCTGCTGCACATACATAAAAAAGAGAATGTCCCACCAGGAGAAACAGTGAGATTTATCAGAGAGCAAATACCATCTAAAAAGAAAGCAAGAAGAAACCAGGAGGACAATAACCTAGATGAGAAGCTAAATAGAAAACCAAAATGTGGTTGGAGAATGGGCAATAACTGGTTCTTCAAAATAGCAAAAACTTGATCAAAAAATGTTAATATTGACAAGAAAAAATATTGATAAAGACAACAAAGTAAATATAAGCTCCAAAAATTAGAAATAAAAAGGAAGGAATCACACTTAAAACTAAAAGATACTTTGGTCAAGTTTTTGACAATAAATTTGAAAATTCACATTCTTAGAGAAAAGTCACAATTGGATAAAAGTGACATAACGGCAAAATATGAATAGTTTTCTCTGCAATATAAATGTATCAAAAGGTAGTAAAAGCATAACTACTTGTAGAAGTCAAAAAATTTAAAATATAATTTCAATGCACTTTCTATGAAGAATATAGAAAAATAAATTTCATCATATCCAGAAAACAGAATATTATAAAGCTATAAAAATGAATGATTTAGGCTTCATATTAGAACATGCTGGACTTTGCCAAATATTATCTTTGGATAGGTAAGCCAGACACAAAAGGATGTTTGTGTACTTTCACCTATAAAATTGCAGAACTGACAGGACTCACTTGCAATGGCAAAGTTGGGGTATCTGAGGGAACAAAAATGGTGTAATAATTGATACAGAATGTTAACAAGAATTACGGGTTTCTGTCAACTTTATTTCTTAGAAAACATAGGTATTACGCCATGCACTGATACATAACTATTCTTATCACTTGTATACTTTTATCTATTACACATTTTCATATTTTTAGATTTATAAGCAAAGCATTCTTAGAACAGTTTTTAGCACTTGATCTTCCCTGTAGAGAGATAAGTTAGTACCTACTTATTTATATTAAACACACAAACACACATTTATATCAGAAAAAAAGAAAATATAGAAAAAAATAGAAGAGACAATGCAGTCATTATTTTTAAAAGAAAAAAAGAATTCAATTAAAGTTCTCATGCATTAATTTTAAAATATGTTTGATTTTGGATAAAATAAATGTTTTATATGTGCAAAACTAGATGTTAAAAAGCAACCTCCAAAAGGAACAATAAACTAGAACAGTAAGTAGATTAGTATTTAATTAGTATTTAGAAAATTAGGCAAAACCTCTTAATTTGGAAAATTACCAAAGCAATCTAGTTATGCAAACAGTTTTTTTTTTCTGCAAAACTTATTAGAAACTGAGCATACTAAATCTCCAAAATGGATAAGCGTATCATAGGATAAAAGAGACGAATTCCTCGTACAGGAGGATGAAGAGGGAAAATCCGTCTTGAACGAGTGTTAGGAGAAAGTACAAACTTGGCTTAGCTGAATATGGGAAATTTGATAGCTGGAGATGTGAAGCATCTCAGCCTCAGAGTAAGTCTGCATCTCTCACAAGCCTTCCCTCTGGGTCCGTGTCATCCCCCACCCTCCCCACAGGTCCACAGCACCCTCTGACCTGCCCTCTGGGCCGGCACCTCTCACCAACCTTCCCATGGCTGTGCATGGAAAGCCCCGGGGAGCACGGCGGGTGCCGAGGCAGGCTGGTTTCTCAGAGATCTCACTGAAGTGCGTGGTGGCTCCCAAGTTCTCTCCAAGGCAGCACAGGAAAGGCACTGAGAGATGGATCTATGGAGGCCTGCCCCGCTCAGCAGCTGAGAGGCCAGTGCAGACAGGGAGCCCAGAGAAACTGCAGTGGACATATTTACACTCCTCTCTGAGTAGCCAATAGAATAAGTATACAGAAATTGGTAAAACACAAGGTTCAAAAAAGCTCTGTCCCTCAGCTCAACCTAACCGGGATCTACTGTGAACCCCATGCCTCAAAGCTGCAGAACATGATTATTTCCAGTTGTAGGGGGGACAGTCACTGTGCTAAATCAAAATATCCTGCATCATTAGCATGTATAAATCAATTAAAAAGAGAGCAACTATGAAGAGTATTTTCTCCAACCAAAATAGCTTAAAATTAAAAATGATCAGCATCTTCATTACTTATCTTATTGCTGAGACAAAATAGCCAACCCCTGAAGTTAAAGGAAGAAAGGTTTATCTTGTAGCTTATGGAGGCTCAGTCCATAGTTGATTGGCTCCAAAGCAGGAGCGTGGCAGAGGGGCATCACGGAGGAAAACAGTCCATGGCATAGCAGGGCAGGCAGCAGCAGCAGCAGCCTGCCTCTCCCTTTAGGCCTTCCAGGCTATGCACCTTTCAGGTGAGGCGGCCTTGATCCCAGCATCACACGCCCTAGATCCAGCCAGCTCTGAAAAGCCTCGTCTACATACCGCCACAACCAATAACACTAAGATAATGAGAAAATCCCCCAAGCATTTCGCCATTTAGTAACACCACTTTAAATAACCCATTAGTCAAAAGAAGAATTAGAAAACCACAGAGGACTCCAAACTGAGTGATTATAAGGATGCACCATATCTGAACAAGGGGGTAGAGCTAAAGAAACGTTCAGAGGGAATTAAGTAGTTTTCAGTGACTACAATGGAAAAGAGGAAAGGTCCTCAGTCAATTATCCTGGCTCACGTTTTAAGCTAGAAAAAGGAAATTACATGTTAAAAAGACAAGTAGAAGAGAACAATAAAATGTTAGAAATCAACAAAATAGAAAAAGTGACAAATAGAAAACATTTCTAAGCTGGAACTTTGAAAGTAATAATAGAATTGGTTAAAATCCAGCAAGTTAAAATAAAGAAAAAATATGAATTTCCAACGACAGGAATAAAAGACAGAGCATAATTATAGGTTTATAAACAGTGAGAAGACAGCAAAGAAATATTAAGAAGAATGCTGGGACAATCAGTTCCTTCACGTAAACCAAATGGACGGCAGAAAGTCAAAACTTAGCACAGTTAACACAAAAAGAGACAGTTAACACAAAAAGAGACAGAAAGACCTGTTAGATCTCAGTACTGATTAAAAACTGAATTCATAATAAATATCTTTCTGCAAAAATCCCAGGCTTACGTGATTTCATAACAATTCAATACAACTTTAATAGAAATTATGCAAAACCTATCAATGTTTTTCAGAATAAAAGGGAAAGGAAATATTGCTAACACATTTTATAAAAAGAAGAAAATCCTGAGGCTCATACCTGGCAAAGACAGTTTAAAAAAACCAGTTACAGACCAATGCTTCTCATGAATCTAGACATAAATCCTGAATTTACTATTAGTAAATCTTTCACAGAAATATTTTAAAAAGATAATAACTCATGACCAAATGCACTTTATCTCTAGAATGCAAGGTAACTTTAACTTTTGAAAAATCAAGCTATATAATTCACCATATCAACAGAATGCAGAGGGGAAAAACTGATCATCTCAGGAGGTGCTGAAAAGTATTTGATGAAATTTACAGCCTCTTCATGAGGATAACTCAGGAAATTGGGAACACAGGAGAAATTCTTTCTTAAAAAAATGACATTTACAGAGTAAAACAGAAACAAAAAAAACCCTATGGCTAGCATCATGCTTTATAGAGAAATATTGAATGTTTTTCTGCTAACAGCAGGAAGATGGTAAAAATATCTGCTCTCCTAATTCATATTTAACATTCTACCAGAAAGCCAAACCAGCAAAACACAAGATTAGGGAGAGAGGGGAAGGAGAGGAAGAAAAAAAGAAAAAATGGCTTGGAAAACAAGAAAATAGCCACAGTTACTTGCACATAATGAATGCATGTGTGTAAAACCCATGGAACCTCCTTTTAAACACAAAAAAAGTAGTAAAAACTAAATCTGGCAAGTTTGCAGGAGACCCTGTGAATATGAAATACGCAAGAACATTTCTAATGCTAGCAGCTGAGAAATGGTAAGTAAAGTAGATAGTCAAGGTGCCATCAACCGGGTCACGCAAAATGTTTAGAAAAACATAACAAAAACTGTGTAAAGCTTGTATGCTGAAGACTACGACAGTTCACTGAGTGGCTGTTCTATGAATTTCAAAAAGGATCTTTAACTTCACATTTAATACGATACCCCTTTACCACGCAGACAAGAATTTACTGGGCTGCATTTCAGTGGCTCTTGTCACGCCCAGCACTGCTGCTTCAGAAGTCATCTCTTTTAGAGCAGTTGGGAGGAGACGGAGCAGCCAGCTTTTCACATTTCCCCACCTGTTTTCTTATCGTCTGGGCTCTTCCTTTCTCTACGTGAATCTGAATTTCCACATGGTATCGGTCCTCGGCAGCCTGGGGCAAAGTCTTAACGCTCTGTTATGAAGACATCTGAATGCAAATTCTCTCCATTTGTTTCTCTGAAAATATTTTATGCTATTCTTGTTTTGCAGAATACGATAGCTTGTTGCACAAACTGTGTGTGTGTGTGTGTGTGTGTGTGTGTGTGTGTGTGTGTGTCTTTATTTCCAAGCTCTTTAAGTTTAGTATCTTACTACGGTGAATAAAAGTCACCTGAAAAGAATGCAACAGAAAAGGAGGCTTTTGGAGGAAGGGAAAGAGGAAGAAAAGGAGGGGGGAGAGAGAAGGGAGGGAAGGAAGAAAGAGGGAAGAGCAGCTGGTGCTGGTTTCCTCTGAGCCCCACCTGCCGCCTGTGTCAGGGGAGGAGACAGGAGCCTCCCTGCAGCCCCAGAGCTGAGGGCTGACTGCAGACCAGCTCACTGTGCAGGCCCAGGGCGCAAAGTGAGCCTTTCCAAGGACTGCCCATCTCGGTAGTTGGAGCAGAGAGCCATCCTGGCGAAGGCCACAGTGCTCCGCCTGAGATTCTTCCAGAACCCGTCGTAGTGTGTGATCCCCAATCACCAAATGGCTTCTGGGCTGCACTCCCAGCGTAGGCTCGGTTTGCTCCCCCGGGGTCCCTCCCTGGAGATTCAGCTTTTCACAAACTTCACACTCAACTTCATACTATCCTCTGACCCCTATTAGAGGTTTTTTTTTTTTTTTTTTGGACAAGTCAGCTACTGTTCAAATTAAATTATCTGCACACTTTTCTCTGACTGTTTTACTAATCTGTCTCCTCCCTGACTCGAATGATGCCCGTGGATGTGGTCAGCATTGGCTGGTTCCTAAAGAATCATCCTTCTGGGTGTCTGCGGGTCACTCAGAGCCCAGGGTGTCCCGCAGGTCTCCTCCCTGTAGCTGCCTGAACCACCTGAGACTCTGGTGACCGGTCTCAGAAATCCCAGCCCACGGGTCCCCCACCTCACCTGCCTGATCCTGGGTATCTGCACACCCTAAGGAGCCTGCCTCAGACTTGAATTCTCCTCCGCCCGCTCCCTCTTCTCTGATACCGTCTCGCTCTCTCTGCATCCTTCACCTCAGGACCACAGATTCTATCATCTCTCTTGCTCAAAGCTCCACGCCTTCCTGGGTCTTCATCTCCCAGCATGGCTGTGCAGAAAGTGTCCCCAGGCAAAAGCGGGGTGCCCCAGAGCTCAGCTCCTGTGGTGCCACACATCCCGGGAGCACAGCGCTGCCTGGCAGCTTGCTCCTATCCTCCCTTCCTATGTTTAAATATTTACCCGAGAAGGACGAGCTGGCACCAATTACACCATCATGGTAAACACTGAAATCTATAAAATTTGTTTCCAGGGTTTTCAAACATCCAGAAATTGTGAGAGAATGTTGTTAGCATTTAACACTTTAAAAAATGTTCCTTCATGTTTTTTAACTGAGACATTTTGTGGACTTTTCTGATGGTTTGCTGACAGTGCTTTTCAGTGTGCTCCTCTATTTCCACATTAAATTACCTTTTACCGTCGAGCCAGAGGGCTGATTAGATGAATACTAAATATTTTTGTCAAGCATGCTTCATGTATATACAGCTTTCATACGGCATCCTATCAAGACACAAGTGTCATGACAGCCCAGGGTGCATGATCCTGGCTTTACTATTTGGTTAATGTGGCTACCACTATCTGCCCATTAAATGTTTTCTCTCTTATAATTGATAAACCATAATATTTGTCACTGCATTTGAGAATATTTCTCTTTTACCCAAAATAGTTTACCTAATGGTTTTTGCATTCACTGCTAACACTTTTGAGTAAGGTTTTATATTAAAAGTTGTAATTTGGAGATTTTCTAATTCTACATGGGTTTGCTGTCCATTTTGTAAATCAGTAGTTTACTTTCCTCATTAAAAATTTTTTTAAAGCATGAGTAAGACTTGGGAAATTATCAGTTTAAACATCAGCCTCTATAAGCGCTTTGTTCTTCACAAGGCGTCCTACATAAAAGCAGTGTGTCCGGGCCAGGCTGGCCGTGTTTTCCTCTCAAAGGAAAAATGGCAGCTCCCGGGCTTCCTCACTCGGGGGTCCCCCAGGAGGCTCTGCAGTTCGCAGGCAGCTGCTTCTGCAAAGGCCCTTCCTGGTAATTCCATTAAAAATGGTTAATTTCCCAGTGGGGACATGAGATTTCCGGAAGGCGGTAGCCACTAGGTGTGCGTATTCCCACCAGATTAAAAGCTTGCCAACCACCTTCGACAAAAACAGATTCCATACCCAAAGGCACCTTCTCTCTTCTGGGCCAATTATCCTCTTTCTAACAGAGAAGAAATAATTCTTGACAAGTGCTCGTGGACATAACTACAGCAAATTCTACCCCATTTATTTTTGTCTTATTTGCTTGCAATGGTCAGCATTCTCTCTAGCAGCAATTCAAGAGAAGGGCATAGCGCCCTGCTGAAAAATAAAATAAAAATAAAATTCATGTCAAGGGGTCAGCTCTTCTGAGGATCATTCAGCGTGCTGAAGCTCGGATGGGTCAACCCAAGGAGCATCACCCCCTGGAATCATTTTTTTTTTCCCAGTGGAAAGCCACACTGTGGCCAGGGACCGCCTGATCCCGGGGACCACCTGAGCCCAGGCACCCGAGCCTTCTCACAAGCCCACTGGAAACTCTTGAGCCATGCTGTCCCCACCATTTTGTTTCTGAACACAACTCTACCCCTTCCCAGCCATGACACTCAAACAAGTGTCCTGGGGTCACAACTCATTTTTATCTCAGAAACAAAAAGTGTTATCAATCTTACAAATGACTATTAAAGCGGGACCACCATGCAAATGGGCTCAAACGGAATGCTCACGGCTTAGTGTTTTCTGTCCTTCCTTCCAAACTCTGTGCGCAGGTGGGCTCATGACACACAGCAGAGACAGCTGCCTCTCTCTGCTCCTATCAAAGAACTCAGGCTGAGCGAGGTGCTTTACCCCAGGAAAAGCCCCTGCTCTGCCTCTCTCCTTGACCCTTGTCCTGTGCTTCTTGTAGAAACCGCATTGAGGCCCCTTTCCCAACCCCTGTACACTGAGGGACTTCAGAGTTAGGACTTTCAGTCCCCGGTGAGCATGAATAACGCGTCCCCCAAATGTCCACTCCTGGACTTGTGATAAGGACACGCCCAGTCATCCCGCTGAAATCCTCTGTGACCCGCAGACATTGCAGCCCAGTGCTGCCCCTGTGCATGCCGGCCTCCTTGGTCTTCTCATTTCTTTTTGGGTTGTTTCAGGCAAAGAGAAAGGTGGCTGTTAGGCTGCCAGCAGCAGTTCTGCTGGATTGGAGAGGGGTAGAGGTCGCTCTTCAGTCTTCTTGAAGTATTGGGACATTCATCGCCCAGCTTTATTGAGATGTAACTGATGGAAATGGACAGAGGAAATGTAGCTCTCTCTATCTATCTATCTATCTATCTATCTATCTATATTTCAGTCTTAAGAAGGGAATCCTGTCACTTGTGACATGAATAAACATAGCAGACATTTGGTGATATACATCAGGTACAGAGGCACCAATACTATGTAATCTCCTACATCTTGAAATTTTGCTGGTAGGTTTCTTAGGGTCATCATGGTCCCGCGTCCTCGGAGGCTCTCAGGCCCAGAGGAAGCCCTCAGCTCCAGTGACCCTCATTGTTGTCTCCCCAGTAAGCCTTGGTCCCTAAATACTCAGTAGTCTGCTCTGACAGACCTGGGTCTCATCTTGACTCTGAATGTCCCACAAATAGGCATTGTCTCAAGGCAGAAATGCACAAATCCTTTGTGTAATTTGCTCAAATTTCCCAATAATTCCTGAAAAAAAAAAAGCCCTGGAGGAACACGCACACACACACATGCACACACACAAACACACCAGGAAAACCCCACTAGCAGAGCCAGAGCTGCACACCTCAGATTCCCTAACAACCAGTGCAGTGGGATTATAAATGGACCTTTTCTTCTGTGGGGATAGATCTTGCCGTGAGAGGGTGTGATGGTTGGAGGATTTGTTGTCAGTGACAACCTAGAGCAGCCCCTGCTATGTGGCAGTGCTAATGGCTGGCTCCTTCTTTTCCTCTGAAACCAGGCACCAGGACTGTTAGCCTCACCGGAAGGCTGCTCTGAGTCCTCAGACTTTCGGGCTTTATGGTCACCAGGAGGCCACAAGGGCCCTGCGGGTGCAGGCATGGCGAGCACGGTAGGGATGGCACCGGTGCTGTCATGCGAAGGGCAGAGTCTAGGCATCTCCTATGCAAGATGTGCGGAGACCACGCACTCCTGGGAAGCAGGAGGCATCCTCAAGTCCACCTAGGGCCTCCCTGACCACACAGCACTGAATTTACATGTGAGCCGTCAATGAACAAAGCTTTCTTAGAATCAATATGGCTGGACTCCAAGTAAGCCAACTATTTAAATAAACAAAAGAAAATGTACTCACTGGCCTCTGCTGTTTTTCTCCTAATTGCAAGCAAATTTGGCTGACTCAGAACCAATTTATGTGCAGAAACCAAACAATTAGAAAGCCTCATTGCTAAAACCTGGGCATCCTTTTATACAAAGTGTACACTGTGATATACAAGGATTGACTACACACAAAGCTAGACGTGAGTGCATAAGTCTTGGGAGACAAAAGAAGGTTCCAGAGGTTAAGTTCTGGGCTGTCCTTACTGGGTGCTTTTGGGGGGGGGGGCAGGAGGTTTCAGCAGAAATATGCCCAGCCTCCAGCCCTAGCAGACAAATCAGTCATGACAAAGCAAAGACAGTTATCCACCAAAACAGCCCCCAGATGCCCATTCCCTGGCCTCAGTTCCCATTTTCTCCACCCCAAACTTCTGCAGAAAATCCAAAATCCCTCATCTGCATGACGGCCACACCCTGCAGGTCATATCATGATCATCAAAGCAGTGAGAGTATACGCTCCCCCCCACTCCCAAGGAGCTGGCATGGTCTCGGCTGTGCTGAGCGCTTTCCGTGCATTATCACCCCGCTTAGTTCTCACCACAAGCTTTTGACATAGGAGCTATTATTATCTCCACTGTACAGATTAAGTCATTGAGTTCCAGGTTCACAGCGCTCATAACTAAGAGACAAGACAAGGCGTGTCTAACATCCAAGCACACGGTTGCTTTTTATCTCTGCCACATCTCTGTTGCTCCTATGAAATCTGTAGCTTAACCTTTCCACGTCCGACTCGTCTCTCTCTCCAGCTGCCCCAGTGAAGCCCTGATGTGAGCCCCACGGAGACCTCCGGGCTTGTTTCTCTTTCTGGCTCATCAGCCTCTGCTCAGCCTCACTTCCCTCCCGTGCACCGAGCGGCTCGAGTCAATCATCTTAACTACATGTTTACCAGCTCCCCCAACTCCCCCGACCCCCTAATCCTTCTCTGCAGGGCTCTGATGATGTCCAAGGCAGGATTAATACCACCACCTGCTCTTCCCTTGTTGCGCTGGGATGAGGAGGATGCTGCCCCAAATCCACTACCCGTGTTGGAAATCAGCCTTGGTGAACGCTTTGGTCTCAAGCTAAACTCTGTCCTGCTCGGCTGTTTCTCCTCCCGCGCCAACAGGAAGCTTAAATAAGTTCCAGCGTCTCATGGACTAACCAGCCGCCACCTCCTTATTTAACTTGAAAATCACTCTTCCTACTAAGAACCAGGAAGGTCTCCAGCTACGTGAAATAAATGATCCACAGATGCCAGCAATGAGATGACAGAGGTGTTAGAACTACCTGTTCAAGAGCCCAGAATAGTTGTCATTAAAAAAAAAAAAAAATTCAGCGGACAGTGAGGAATACACATGAACAAAGGAAAAAATCAGAAGGCAAATCCCACGCCCCCAGAGACAGTCTCAGCAAGAAAATAGAATACACAAAGCACAACCACATGGAAATCTTGCAAATGAAAAACGTAAGAACAAAGATAAAAATATACAACAAAAGAATGAATGGACTCTGTTGCACATTGGAGAGGACCGAGGACAGAAGTAATGATGTTAAAAAAAAAAAAGAAAACAAATTAATCCAAGAAAAGGAATCTGACTTAAAACATGAACGCAGCCTCAGGCATACATACAAAAAAGTCAGGCCTTTGCATTAGCAGAGGCTCAGAGGAGAACAGAGAGGATGAAATTGAAAAAGTCCTCAAGAAATGATGGCTGAAAACTTTCAAAATTTTATAAGGCATATAAATCTATAGATTTAAGAAACAGTGGAACCAAAACAAATAAACTGGACCAAATCCACAGGAAGACACACATCCTAGCTTGGTCTGAAAATTAAACACAGTAGAAGACTATCTCACAAGCACTGAGAAACAGCATCTTCCTATCAGGAAAAGAATAGTTAAATAACAGAAAAAAAATCCTGAGAAACCACGAAGGCTTAAAGGAAGCCAAGCCCTCTGTTGGAGTCAGGGGTTGTGGAGAACAATTAGAATCAGGACATGGAGTTTACAGTATTATTTTTATAATGGTCACCCAGAGTTAACACAAGAAAATTCAGGAAATTTGTCCACAACACTAATGGCATAGAATATTTAGCCAAGGGCCTGAATCCCACAGCAATGTCCCACATGAGTCCAGATGAAGACCCAGA
Organism: Cavia porcellus; assembly: GCF_034190915.1. Lineage (NCBI taxonomy): Eukaryota > Metazoa > Chordata > Mammalia > Rodentia > Caviidae > Cavia > Cavia porcellus. The sequence continues at coordinate 5,416,000 of NW_026947506.1, forward strand.
GCTCATGACAATGCCTCCCATGAGTCCAACTGGAGGTCCAGAGCCCACAAGAAGGACTCATGCCAGTCTCTTTTACAGATCCATGCTAGGAAAGCCCAAAGGTCAGCAGTGGAAACCAGAAAGTCTATGCCAGCAGGATGAAGGAGTGTGCTAGTGGGATGAGGCTTCTACGCTGGAGCCGAGAAGTCACACTCACAAGAAAGACCAGGGCTATCCTGAAAGGCACCACAGCCATCCTCAGTGACACAGAGGCCCCGAGCTCCTCTGAGGACAAGCACAGTTGAGTACATGCCAGAAAGCAGCGTGACAAGTTCATCCTGGAGACCAGGCAGCACATGTCTTCCCCTCCAGAGCCAGGAAGCAATGCTCAATGTGAGGACCAGAGCTTCTCCAGGAGAACCAACAGCTCAAACAGCAACTCATAGGAGAACCCACAATGTCTCCTTAACGCCTCAACCCCCCACACCTCCCTTCTTCTCCGCCTATTTATCCTGGCAACCCTCCTCAGGTGGGACATCTACGCTCAGCACCATGGTGATTTAATTCTGCTGGAGTTAAGCTAACCACCAGTTTTTAATCTATAACACCATCGCTAGCACTGAAAGCAAAGAAGCCCTACCCCGGAACTCTACATGCAGTGAAAATATACTTCAGCAAACGAGGAGAGGTCAACACAGCCACAGATAAAAGAAAAGTCATCACCCAGAAGATTTTATCACCAGAAGATTTTCCCTCCAAGAAAAAGCTTCCTCTAAACTGAAATAAAATGGTAAAATGAAGAATTTTGGATCATCAGGAAAAAAGAAAACACAGTAAGCAAAGATGTGAGTAAATACAATAGACTTTCTTCTTCCTTGTAAGTTTATTAAATTATGGTTCATAGTTGGAACGAAAAACAAACAGTCTGATGAGTTTTTGAGTGTATGTGCTGAAAACAGTTAAAGCAATTCTGCTTCAGAAAGGAAGGCTGAAGAGGGAGCTAAGCTTATGATTTCTCTTCAACTGGGAAAGAAAATCCCCCGTGGACAGGGATGCTGTGTGTGTGCCAAACGTTATACCCAAGGGACCACTGGGAAAATGATGCAGACAGGTGTCATCAAAGCGTTTCATTGAAATGAAAAGGAAATTTGGAAAAAAAGATTCACATCACCTACAGGAAAGTGGAGGAGGAGGGGAAGGAAATAAAGAAAGCAAACATGGCAGCTGCAACGCTGGCCAACTGAGGACTGTAAGAAAGGATGGTTTGATTTTACAGAGGGCCGAGGAATGGTCCCAGTACATGCGGTTTATTTAAAAATTAAAAATACTGATATAGGAGCAGGTCAGTGATAAAGGGATATGGAAGATACACCTGGCAAACATTAATCAAAGGAAATCAGGAATGTTTATGCTAATATTAGAAAGAGCGTTTTGGAGCAAAAAATTTGCTACTGGTCGTAAAGAGAGTCATCATGCAATTTACAAAGTTCAATCCAGTAAGAGACCACGTTAAACCTGTGTGTGTGCGCACACAAAAGGAAAAAAAATACAGCTTCAAAATGAGTGGAATAAGCACTCATAGAACTAGAAGGGGAATGCATAAACTCAGCTCCATTTGAAGACTCCAGAACCCTCCAAACAATTCAAATAGCAACGATCAAGAGATCATCAGGGACACAGCGGAACTGGGCACCATGGTCCATCAGCGGCATCTGACACGCCGGCCATTGGTCAGCTCCTGGCCGTACGAGTGTCCTCGGCAAGTTCAAAAGCCTGTGAATCATATTAGAATATATGCCTCCAGCCCAACCAACATAAAACTAGACACTGCTGGCCAAAATTCATCAGGAAAAATCTGCACACACTCAGAAGCTAAGCAACAAACTTCAGAATAATTCATAAGATAAGAGAAAATAACTGTAGAAATTTTGGAAGAAACATTGAAGTGGAAAATCAGGCTTTTGGAGACATACCTAAAATGTGTTAAGATAAAAATTGTAACACAGTAAAGAAAAATTCAAATATTTTCCCAAATTACAAATTCCATTGTTTCAAAAATATTTCACTATACATGCTAATTTATTTCATTTATACTAGTAGTTTATCTTAGTTAACCAATAAAAGAGATTTGGAGTCGGTATCTTATTTTTTGTAGGAATCTCTTTTGGTTTATGTCTTGTACTCAGAGTAACTATTTTGAAGATAACAAAGTAATGTAATAATGATTGTTATTCTCTGTTTGACCAAGAAATTTTATTTTCATAAAAATTATAATACCAAAGCATACCTTATAAAAAAAGAAAATATAATAACAACATACCCCACCTCAAGATGCAGGGGGAAAAATCAAATCAAGTCAAAAGCAAGCAACAGATAGACTAAAACCAAGGTGAGAATGGAAATCAATATAACTGGATACAGAAGAGCCCGAGAAAATCAGCGAAACAAAGATCTGGTCACTTTAGACATCAGTAAAATTGGCAAACCTCTAACAATACTGAAAAAAAAAAAAAAAACTCCCAGAAAACATAAGGATTGCAGATACCAAGAATGAAGCAAACTACGTCAGCACAGACATGAAAAACACAGTAAAGGAAGTAATACCCACAGCTCGAGGGTGGCGTATGTGACCCTACGTGAAATGCGCTGATTCCTCAAATAGAGACAAATTACCACAAATCTCCCACTATGAAACAGATCGATTTAGTATCTTTATAACTTTTTCACGGTACTAGGGACTGGACCCAGAGCCTACACCTGGAGCTACATTCTAGTCGTTTTATTATTTGATTTTGAGGTGGAGTTCTCACTAAGCCACTAAGGTATCCAATCTGGGCTCAGACTTGCAGTCTTTCTGCCTCAGCTTTTCGGAGTGCTGGCCTTACAGGTGAGACCCATGCCTCCCAGCCCCATATAGCTATTAACAAAATTAAATTCATTATCTAACTGCATCCTACGATTTAAGCCCACAAACTTTCTCTGATGTAATCTATCAAATATTTAAGACACATTAATACCAAGTCTACGCAGTCTCTTCCAGAAAAGAGAGAGTGCACCTTAATTCATTTTATGTAGTTATTACTATCTGCTACCCAAACAAGAAAAATAGAACTAACTACAGACCTCTAACATTCAAAAAGATTTCTCAGAAATCCTTCACAGTGTATTAGTGTATTAGTCAAGTATAGTCAAGATTCTCACAGAATTAGTCAAGATTCTCACAGAAACAGATGAATAAAATGGGATGAAACAGAAGAGAAGGAAAGGGAGGGGAGGGGAAGAGAAGAGAAGGGTCAGATAGATGGCTGATGATAGATAAATAGATAACTGATAGGTGGGTGTATGGATAGGTAGATGTAGAGTCACTAGTAACGGGCTGAGAAGCTCACAGGGCTGCAGTGTCCCATGGCGGCCACACGGCAAACCGCGGTGCCCGAGAAGGTAGCAGCGCAGAGCCTCTCAGAAGCCTCCGAACCTGGAGAGCTAAGCGTGCAGCACCAGTTAAGACAGAAAGCCTGAGAGCCACTGAAAGGCTGCTGCTCGCTCGGACCCCAGAGCCCAAGGTGAAGAATGCCCACTCTCAGCAACCCCCAGGAGCCTGGGAGCATGGCCAGCCGCCTAGAAAACCCCAGGCCCCCTACAAAATAACTGCTTAGACACAGCGTAAGAGCTTGGTAGGATTAAAGGATACGAAATCAACATGCGAGTCAGTTGGTTTGTATGCTCTACAAGTAAACACATGGATACCAAACTTTAAAATATTTCCTTACCGTAAGAAATGAGATAGTTCAGCATATTAAAAGGTCTAAAATGTTCACAAAAGAAATCGAGTAACATCTCAATGAATGGAGAGACATACTAAAGTAAAAATGTGCATTCTACCCAAATTAAGATCCGGGTTTAAGACACAAGAATTTTGTTGATATAGATTAAATTAAATAAATATTAAATATTGTCAATATAAATTATTATAAAATTTATGCGGAAAGGCAAAGCACTACAACGGCTGAAACAATTTGAAAGTTCAAGAAATGGTTCTGTGTGATTTCAAGGCTTACCGTAGCGGTACCGGGAAGGGCTGCCTGCATGAATGGAGGACAGGGAATCAGGAAACAGACTGTAGTGAGCCCTGCTCACTACAGAAAAGTACAAAGGCATGGCAGCCTTTTAAGGAAATGGTGTGGCACCAGTGCACATCCTTAGGGGAAAGACTAAAACCTGATCCATGCTTTTTATATGACAAGTAACTCAAAAATGGTCGGCAAACTACAATGTGAAACTATACAACTTCTAGAGAATTCTAAAGCATTAAAAAAGTAGGAGGCTTTGAGACCCAAAATAGGCAAAGCATTCTGAATGTGACCCGGAAGCACTGTCTATAAACAGAAGTGTGGATAATAGCAGTTCATCAAAATTTAGACATAACAACTCTGCGAAGAGGATGAAGCTTACAGACATTCCTACAAACCTCCTAGCTGACAAATGATTGCACGTAAAATATGGAAAGAATTCTCAAAGCCGAGCCGTAAAGTAATCCAAGTACAGAAAACAGGCAAGAGACATTTCACCAAAGAAAAGACGCAGATGGCAAACAAGCCCATGAAGAAATATTTAATATCAATGAATGCAAATAAATGAGACTGAGAGACCAGCTACAGATGGTTATCAAAACAGTTAAAATTTTTACAGTGATAACACCAGATGTTAGCGAGGATATGGAGGAACTGAACCCGCCTTACACCGCTGGTGGGGAGTTAACATGGTCCAACCACGCTGGAAAACAGTTGGCATTTCAGAATGATGAAAACAGAACAAATCAGAGACGGCCGGAAACGAAGGAGGTGCAGAGGGAGTGGGGGTGGCCACAAAGGGTCACCCCAAGACTCTCACGGGGTAAAGAACGCTCCATCTGGCTTGCACCAATGTGGTCCTGCACCAGCATCTTGTAGGAGATTGTCACTGGAAGAAAACAAGACAACTTAAACAGGGAATCTCTTGCATCTCACAACTCCAAGAGAATTAACAATTTTCTCAAAACACGCAGCATTTCATTTAAAAAACCAGTACTGAGTGCGGGAGAGGAGGCATGGTTATACATTTCACGAGTGTGAGTAGATTCCGGGGGACGTAAAGACAGAATGGGCCCCAGACACCCACTAGGATCTCCAGGCTTCTTGGAGATTAGTAATCATAACTTTTAAAAGCCAGCAATCGCTCTGCTTTGGAGCTTTCATTTCTGCACTCCAGGGTCCGGGTCTAGGAACCAGGAAGGTGGTGCTGGGTGTGCTCAGAGCCAGGAGAGCAGAGCAGGTACAGGAACAATCAGCCCAGCACAGCGCTCGCCAATCCGTCTTTGAGCTTTCATGCCCCTGCTGCTGCAGAGGCTCAGAGTTCGGTTTCCTGTCCTCTCACAGCCCCGACACCTTCCTGGGCGCCTCCCAGGTCAGCCTCCCTGTTTAACCAGCCATCGCTCAAATTCCCAGGCTCAGGGAAAACAGTGGTCCTGTCATCATGCTTGCATAACTTCCTCCTTCCCTTCCCTTCCTTCAATCCTTCTTTCCTGCTTTGTTTGTTGATGTTGTGCTGGAGATTGAACCAAGGGCCCCACCTCCAATTTACAGCCTTTCACAGCTGCCCTGAAAGTCTAACCGTCAGAGTCCGCTGGAGAAACAGCCACAGAAGTGCATGTGCACTTGTCAGATGCTTACTGTTTACTCATCTCAAGGACCTGGCTCACACGGTCATGGAGGCTTCGGTGTTTGCTCTCTGCACATTACGGGAGGCTGGAGACCTGCAGAGATGGTGTTGCAGCTCAAATCCAAAGTCAATCTAAAGACAGCGGTCCCTCTTCCAGAGACCTCTTCAGGTTCCTTCTCATGGTCTCCTGATTGGACGAAGCCAGTCCAGGCTATAGATATAAATCTTCTCTCCTCCAATTCTATTGGTTTGAAACAGAGATGTCTAGACCTCAGTGTGACGGTTCCAGGCCAAATAGCTGAGAGCAATGACTCCAGCCAACGTGACACATGGAGTTAAGCTTTGCATGCTTTGTAGGTAGAGCACCTGCATGATTGCCATCCTCACTTAAGGCTCCAGGGAATGGAAGCACAACAGTGACCCCACAGCACCCCTGAACAGAGAGCATAACTGGGGGCTACCCCTGATCAATCATGACGTCAGCACACCCCTATTCTGGTGTCACCACAGCGAGTTTCTACGCAGCTCTGCATCCCAGGAAGAAGCAGGTGTCCTGATTTATGCCTGTGATCTGTCTCACTGTCCCAGGCCCTTCCAGGTAATCTGCCCACCTGAGATCTCCCAGCCTCATCCAACACAAGACGGACTGGTTCTCTGTGAGGCTCTGGGGCACTCTGAAATGCCCTCAGAGAAGCAGCTCCCCAAAACAGGGAGGGAAGACAGTCAGCCTCTGTGTATGTGCACACAGACCTGTCCCCGGGCTTATGGAAATCGCCATGGAGCAGACTGCACTCCAGCCCCTCTTCTGTCTGGCGTGAGATTCACACTGTCCCTGTGCCCGCCGTGGCTTTGCTGCTGGGCCTGCTCGGTGGCAGGGTCCCAGGTGCTTTCCCCATATCTCTCCTGTACGCCCCAGAGGTGCCTGGTTCCAGCACCAGAGCTTGGCTTCTGCCGCCCCGCATTGGCCATTGTTCAGACGCGGGAAGACTGCCAGTCCTTGTCATCTAAAGCCTGCCCTCCCTCCCGGATCGTGCTGTGCGCAAGAATGTTTAGTGTGGCATTGAAACAAAGATTTAGGGATCGGCCTGAGCCAGCTCGCCCTGTGGATTTAAGCAGGTTACATAAAACCTCGCCGCCTCTAGGAGCTCTAGAGGCCTTGAGAGTTGAATGATGGATCATAAACAAGGAGTTTACACGGTGCTCATTATTGAGTCAATCCCCAAAATCTACGACCTACCGGCCTTGAAAACTGGTTCTAGCATTCTGCCATGTGTCTCCTGTGGGTGCTGGGTGCTGGGCATTGAGCTACAAGCTCTGCCTTATAGAGCTTGTGATTTCCATGGTGCAAATATTCCCCACATAACCAGTCTCATGTTCCTCCTCATATGTCACTAAACATAGAGCTGGAGAGAGGCACACGCAGTGCGCTCTTGTGAGCAGGTGGAATCAGGCACCAGCACACCACTAACTTTGCAGCCACCCCGGCCCGGGGGTTAATGCTTTCCCCTGGAGCTTTTGCAGGGAATTTTTTGTAGCCCATGCGTGCTCCGAAGGCTGCCTCTCCACAACCGCTTGATAGCGAGCTCGGCTGCCTCGCTCTCCTGGGGGTGGCACTCAGGATCGTGCGGGGTCAGCTCATTTTTTTCAAATAAGATATTACAGATGATTCTGATCTGCAGGGAAGCGCAACCTCCTCACCTGTCAAAGTTGGCCATCTCATAATTTTCACGGAAAAGACTGCCCTCCTGGGAGTTTTCCAGGATTCTCTAATCCCCTCACCTCACCCCACGGTGGCCCCAGCCTGCCACTTCCGCTTCTTACAAGTAAGGAGCCCCAGGACTTCCATTTCTGCCTATGAAGACTGGTATTTCCAAGAATAACAACTAGAAATGCTGAATAAAATCCAAGAAACATCTGTGCATAGGAAGTGTCTGAAAGAGCCAGAACTTGAGGGCCATTGTCCTAGGAGTCCTGCAGGAGGGGCTCCACCTGTGGTCAGGACTTCTCATCCCGGAACTGAGAAGCCAGCCAAAAAGTGGAGCAGAACCCCAAACAGACCGTTAACTAAACAGATCTGGGGAAACAAAAATAGTTTAGGCTGGCCAGGTTTCTGTCACTGAGAAACAATACCAGCACCCACAGCTTACAGGAGGAGGGTTAATGAGGCTCACGGTTTCAGGAATTCAAGCCATGGTCAGCTGGTTCTCATCAGAGAGGAAAGGCATGGAAGACCAAAGATACTGGGTTCATGGAAGCCAGGAGGCGGGACAGGGGAGGAGTGCCAGAGAGAAAGAAGCCGGATTGTGGGCAGATCTCAAGGTCACACTGCCAAGGCCACCCAGACACAGCTGCGTGTGCTTCACGGACCTGCTGGGTGGTTCTTACTCCAAGGAAGTTGACATATCAGAGTTAGAGGTCACACACCGCATTCAGACCTCAGGGAACCAAACTCCTGGAGAAAAGCAGAACACAGCGAAGTGAGAATTATATTATGCATCTTTTTCCTACTGAGGAATTAGGTCATTTTTAAATTGTGTAGAAACAGAGACTAAGAAGCAAAAGGGGGCGAGCTAAAAATGTAGCAGAGTGTTTGGTCACTTCGCTGTGCTGTGGAGAAAAACTCAGGATGAGACCGCACCGTAAGCAGGGATCCTGCTACCCATAACAGGTTTCCCTTTGATCTCAGGAGGGCAGCAGCCTGGAGGGTGGACAGATCACAAGCAGACGGTTTCAGGAACAGCGAAATGTAGGCTCCGGTCAGTTCCAGTCTGGTGACTGAGGTTATTTGTCTCATTGTAGTTGCCTGCTGTAGGAGAGAGTAAATTATCTCTAATAAGGTGATACATCATTTTGTGTCTCCATAATTTTCAATACACGGTGTCCAATTCTGAGTAAAATTCTAGGTGCACACACACAGAATAACTTCTGTTGGTTTCCAGTGTGGCATACGAGCCCACCTTAGCCACAAGGAAAATACCCACAAAAATCAAGTCTGCTGGGATCCATCAGAGTGAGCTCGCAGGGCCACTTCCTAGACAGAAAATTCTAGAGACAAAGCAGTGCATACAGAGACTCGTGACTTACAGGGAGAGACACTGCATGCGGAAATCTCTGTGGGAATGAGCACCAGGGTCCAGGGCGGGAAAAGCCACACTGACCTGGTGAGTTGCTGGAGGCCTCATGAGGACGTCTCCGAGCTGAGCTGAGCGTAAGGAGCTTCAGGGAGGGAAGACCAGGAAGGTGGTCTCATTCAGGGTGAGTTTACCTCCAGAACGCTGTCTGGTTCTCAAAATGAATAGCACAGAAAACCACTTCCAGGTTTCTAGCACTGGGAGGAGAGAAGTAACCATTCAGAAAAGTGTCAGAAAATTCTGTTCTCCTGTAAGCCCACAGTCAAGGTGAACTACTGTATCAAAGCATTTAAGAGGGGTTTGTCAGAATTTAGTCGGAGGAAGGAAATTCCTGGCTGGAGTTCCTCTTTGGTGGTGGCCTGTCTGTGTCTCCTGAGATGGGGCGGGTGGCTAACATTCACAGCCAAGGGAATCTGGCTCCTGAAAAAGGAGACTGTACTCCTAGGAGGACTATTAAATGCCTCCCTTCTCCTTACCAAATTACCAGGGATCTATTTCCTCAAGCCCTTTGGATTGAGTACAACATGGCACACTCACAAAAAAGAAATTCCAAAGACATACGAAGGCCAGCAACATGACATTAAGAGACAGAGCGAGCCCTGGAACCAGACTTTCCTGTGGCAGGGACGTTGGGATTCTCAGACCTGGAAGGGGAAGCTGCTGTGATTCATACCAGAAATTCCTGCAGAAAACACAGACAGCAAGCAAGAAGAGAGGGGCAATGTAGACGGGGAGATGGAATGTTAAGATTCAAAAGAGGGCCAGGGATTTAGCTCAGTGGCATAAGCGCCTGCCTGGCAAGTGTGAGGTCGTGAGTTCAATCCCCGGTACCAAAAAAAAAAAAAAAAAAAAATTCAAAAAGAAATGATAGAGACCCCCAAATTATAACAGGAATGAAGAATCCATTTGATAAGCTCATTCGTAGATGGCATAGGACTGAGGAAAGAGAATCTGTGAGTTTGAGATGTCAAAGAAACACCCACAACTAGAAAGTAGAGAGGGAAAGGCAGAAAAAATGGAATATCACAGCCAAGAGCTTCGGAACAATTACCAAAGCTATAGCAAATGTGTGACAGGACCAGAAAGACAGACAGGCATAGAAGAAATACTCGAAGGATAAGAGTTGAGAACTAAAGAAGCGCCATCCTTACAGAACAGCAAACAGAATTTGCTGCTTGGATCGCATCCCGCGTGTCCTCAGAAACTGTGCAAGCCTGAGCAGAGGCAAGTATGTAGAGGCTTGAGAGGAGAAATCCACCAGCCCAGACTTCAGAGTGCAGCAAAATCACCTTTCCAAAGTGCAGGAGAGATGAAAACCTCCTCACACAAAAACTGAGGGGCTGTTTCCAGGAGATGGAAGAAATGTCAAAGGGGTTCTCCAGAGAGAGAGGAAGAGATGTGGGTGAGCCAGTTCAGATCTGTAAACAACCGGAGATCACGAGGTGAACGGGCAAAGGTGTAATAAAACCTTCCAGTCTTCCTGTTCTCCACTGATCTAACAGACCACATTTTGTACAAAATAACCACAGCCGTGCTTTTGATGATTACACCTTACATAAAAATGAAACGTGTGCGGAAATGCTGCAAAAAAGGTGAAATTTGGAATTTTTCATTACTAGAAGCTACTCGCTCCGACATTTCAAGTGGGTATAATGTTATTTGGTTTGGAAATTTGCTTGTATTAGATGTAAATGTATACCATAAATTCTAGGGCAACCACTACGAAAGTGAAACAGGAAACGTAAATGCTACAATAAGAAAAAAGAGAAAACTTGAGCACAGGCACACATGGGAGGCTGACGCAGGAGGATCACAAGTTCAAGTCCTACCAGGGCAACTTAGTGCAACCCCGTCTCCAAAGTAATTCATTAACTAATTAAGTTGGACTGGTGACATGGCTCAGTGCAAAGGCCACGGTTCCAATTCTCAGTACCATGACATCAAGAAGGAAGGGATAAAAGAGAAGAAAAAGCAAAGAAAGGAAGAGAAAATGGGATTTATATAAATGCTCATGTAAAACCACAAAAGTCAGGAAAATCATGAAAGTCAATGAAAAAAAGAGGAAAGGCAACAAATCAAAACCATCGAAAACAGAGCAAACATTAATTTAACTACTTCAGCAATCACTGGGAGCATGAGCAATCTGCATAATTAAAAGAAAGTCACAAACAAGATCCAGTTTTCTGTTGTCTAGAAGAGACCTTAAATACAAAAACACAAAGCAGCACATGGTGGTCCTGAGTGTGCCTGCACCTAACAATGCAGCGCCCGCGCTTGCTGGGGAAAGCTGAGCCTCTGGTATATCCTGCTTCATCAGAAATGGGCAGGCCCAGTAGGGTGCAGCTCAATAGTAAAGGAGGTAAAATCAATGCTCCCCTCAGCTGGGGACCTGTAACCCACATCTAGGAACTGTTTCATCCTCAGAGAGCAGCATGTGGATTCTTCCCAAGCTCTCACACAACGGTCACCAAAACTAGACCACATCTGGGCTCATAAATAAACAAGACTTTTGAAAAGTAAAGCCTGGAAATCGTACGATGTTCTCAGATGACAACAGGATGACACTAGAAATCAGCAGCAGGAAGGGAGCAGAAACCTCCCAAGTGCCTAGAAATTGAGCACAGTTCTAAACAGCATATGGGTCAGTGAACAAATATTGAGAGACATTTGGAAATATTTTGAACTACATTTTATCAGAATTGTCAGCAAGTAGCAAAAACAGTGATTTTGAATATGTCTGTGTACATGATGGATGTGCATATTAGAAGTGAGGAAACAGGAAACATGAAAAACCTACTCTCCCAAGACTCATGCACGCGAAGGCGGGCCTTTGGGGAGATAATCAGATCATGGGGTGCTGCCCCCCCCCGGGGCCTTAATCCAGGGCTGAGCTCCCAGCTCAATGTGCTGCTGGGAGGTGAGGCTGGTTGGAGGATTGGGTCATAGGAGGCACAGCCTGGAAGGGTATATTCTGTCCCTGGCCTCTCTGTGAAGTTTTTTCTTCAACCTGTATATGTCTGGCATTTGGGCACAGTGACAAGAATCCATCTAATACAAACTAGAAAAAAATAAGAGCAAATCAAACTCAATAGTAAGAAGAAAATAGCCAGGCATGGAATGACAGGCCTGTCATCCCAGGTTCTCAGGAGGCTGAGGTAGGAAGGCCCCAAGTTCAAGGGCAGCTCAGGAAGTAATGAGACCTGTCTCACCGTAAAATTATAAAGAGGGAGATAGCTCAACACTACCTGGATTTAATCTCCAGAACCCCCTAAAGAAGAGAGAGGAAGAGAAGGAAGAAGAGGAGAAGGAGAGAGGGGGAATAGAGGGAGAGGGAGAGGGAAGAGGGGGAGGAGACAGAGGAGAGGGATACAGAGACAAGTGATAAAAATCAAACAGACATCAATAAAATAAACAACAGGACGTCAGGGGCTGGGTATATAGCTCAGTGGTACAAGCACCTGCCTGGCAAGTGCAGAGTCTTGAGTTCGATTCCTGGTACAAAAACAAAACAAAACAGGACATCAGTAGAGAAAATCAACAAAACCAAACCCTGATTTTCAGAAAAGATAAGTACAATCGATAAGCCTGTAGTCAGGCTAAGAAAAATTAAAAGGTAAAAGTTGCTAACATCAAAAATGAACAACTCTATGCCCACAAAATGAATAGCCTAGGTCAGTCTTCCAAAACTCATACAAAGAAAGCAGACAAATTGAGTGTACCCATATCTGCTAAAGAATTCAACCAATAATTAATAACTTCCCCAAATATAGAACATCAAAACAAACCTACAGAATAATGGATACAAATCTCCTCTAAAGCTTAATAAACTGAGTTCAATAACCTATAAAAATCATATACCATGCTGAGGTGGTATCTATTTCAGGTGTGAAAGGCTCATTCATTTGCAAAGATCAATATAATCCTTTATAGCATTAGGCAAAGTAAAGATAAGCATCTGATCACATCAACACATGTAGGAAAAGCAGCTGAGGAAATCCAAGACCCGTTGATAATTAACATTTGCAGTGCATTAGAAACAGAAGGGAACTTTTTCACTATATCAAAGAACATACGCAAAACACTCACAGCATTACATCTGATTGTAAGCAACTACTAGTATTTTTTTTTCACTATGAGCAGGAAAGAGGCGAGGTTGCCCACTTCCACTATTCTGCTTCAACGTTGTTACAAACAATACAGTAAGACAAGCTAATGCAATAAGACAGGAAAAGCAACTAAGGGGCCGGGTGACACTGGTTCCCATACATTTTGGCTTGCAGACAATGTGGCCCACAAACAGAAGTGTTCAGTAAAATGTTTGGTTTGAAAATTCTGCATCAGGTGACAAACACAACTAAGGCCATCTTTCCCACACAAACACATATGTGAGCAGCTTTTCTAAAATCAAAGTAAGTTCTTGAACTAATGTACCATCGTCTATACAAATCTGAAAAAATATTTGAATGCCTTCTTCATAGATGAAATGCTTCTCAATTTAGAAAATCCAAGAGAGGACAGGGCTGATATTGAAAGGACAATATGCAACAGACAGACACAGCTGACATAAGGTTGTTTTTGAAATTATATCAAGAACTTTTAAAGTCAACAATGAGAAGCCAAAACTTTAAGACAACAATAAATTCACCTCAAAACACACCTTATCAAACAACAGATGGCAAAAAATATGTGACAAGATGCCCTATGTCATGTTCCATTCAAGCACTGTCTATTAACACACCGGTGCACCAGTGAGATAGATACCACTACTCCTACACTAATGTGGCCAAAATCCAAGACACTGATGCCACGAATGTGGAGGGACAGAAATCCTCATTCACTGAGGCAGTCTGGCATTGCCAAGGTGGTCTGGCAATTTCTGACCAAATTAAAGTCTTATCAATGATACAGAAATCCCGCCTGCTGGTATTTATTCACATGAACTGAACACTAAATGTCCACAAAAGCCTATGCATGGATGGCTATAGCAGCTTATTCATAAATGCCCAAACCTAGAGGCATCCAGATGTTCTTCAGGGGCAAATGGAGAAATGGTCGTGGCACCTGCAGACCTTGGAATTTACTCTGTGCTAAAACAAAATGATCTACCAAGGAAAGGAAACACAGGGAAGGAACAGAACACATATCACCAAGTGAAAGAAAATAATCTGAAAAAACTATGTGCTGTCTGAGTCCACCAGCGTGACATTGGGAAAAAGGTAAAACTTTGTAGATTAGAAAGATCAGTGCTTGCCACAAGGTGGGAGCCGGGTGAATACTAAGAGCATAGAGGACTTTTGGGGTGAGAAATGCTATTTTCTGTGATACTAACGTGATGGATTTATGTTGCTTTTGTTTGAATGTGTCACCACCAACATTTAGGTGTTGAGCTGAGCAGAGTAACTCATGCCTTGAATCTCAGCACTTAGGAGGCTGAGGCAAGAGGATCGCTAAGAGTTTGAGGCCAGACTGCATTAATAAGTTCAAGGCCACCAGGAAGCACGTAGTGAGACCATATCTCAAAAGAAAAAAAAGTAGCTGTGAAAGTTGATGAGCAGCGCAAAGGTTCTTAGAGGCAAGACGTGCACCAGTGATTAGGATGTGAAGCGTTCTTCTCTTGTGACCAGGATGAAAGGTCTTACACGGAAGGTTCCCAACAGTGTCCAGTTCTCTCGTCCACATGAAGACACGGAGTTCCTCCCTCTGGAACGGTGCTGAAACAAGGCACCACGACGGACCCACACAGAAGCCACAACCGGACAGAACCTCCTGATCTCCGCTTCCCAACCTCCCAAAGTGTGAGCGATTTCTGTTATTTACTAATTATGCAGCTTCAACCTTTGTTGCAGGAGCATAGGGTGGAGTAAAACATATGGTGTTATGCATTTGCCGGGTCACAGAAAAGCCAACAGCAAGAGCAGAACGCAGCGCAAGCCATGAGCTGGAGGCTAACGCCGCGGTGGTACGGGCTCCTCAGTTGCAGTGAAGCTACAGCTCAAATAATGGAACCTGACGGCGGGGGAACTTGAGCCCTCGGTACCTGCGGGTCCTCCGTGCTTCCCACACACCTGTGTTGTGAGCCTAAAAGTGCTCTTGAAGAGTTGGTGATTATTTGTGTAAGAATATTTGTGTGTGTGTGTGTGTGTGTGTGTGTGTGTGTGTGTGTGTCTGTGTGGTGAAAATTAACAAAAATTTTGAAACATAGCTGACACTTAGAAGTTTTAAAGGACAGATCTTTAGATGATCTAAACACTGAACAAGGGAAAAAAGATATAATAATGTTGTGAAAGGTAAGTAGGCTAAAGAAAGCAGATAAAAAGAAAAATAGAAAACACAGCAAATAAGCTAGGGGAATTATATGCCATGGTTTTAAAAGAAAAAGCCTGAAAACAAACAGAGGGTACAACAGGAAAGAAAAGACAGTGTGACATTTTACCAAAACTAAGAGACGACAATGGGTAGATTCAGAATTCCCAAAACCCCAAGCATGAGAAATTCAAAGAAAGCTACACCCAAGCACGGCACAGTAAAGGTGCAAACTTCACACGTGAACCTGAACGTCCAGCTAAATCACACTGCTGTTCATCCAAAGCTACAGAAATGGAATGTGCTGAGAAGGTAAACCATGGATGGAAGAGACGTGTGACACAGGGGACCATAGTGTAATAAAGATGCAAAAGGCACCTAAGTAACGCTCAACAAATGTAACTCAAAAACAGTGAGGTAGGCTGCATTCCCACTAGAATGACTGAAAATGCAAGTAAAGGATGATACCAGTGTTGGTGAGTATGTTAATCACCTTTCTGTTGTGGGGATTAAATATCTACACACATGACATAAAGGAGGAGAGTTTTATTCTGCCTTATGGTTTCAGAGGGTTAAGTCCATGGTTACCTGGGTCCAAGGCTGGGACTTCATGCTGAAGGAGTGTGGTGGAGGAAAGACCCATGTCCTGGGAGCCAGGAATCAGGGAAGACTGGAAAGAGCCAAGAGGAGGAGACCAGAGACCAGACAGAGCCACCAAAGGTGCACCTCCATGACCCACTTCCCCCGTCAGCCCCATTTCCAAGCAGCACATTTCAACGTGAGCTCCTCAGTGGATGAGGTGAGTGCCCTTATGTCCAGTCACGTTTCCAGGAATCTCTTAGCCCAACTGGCAATCGGGGCTGAGCAGCACAGTGAAGATGTGGGACAATTACAGTTCTCAAACACTGCAAGTAAGGTGTGCAAAACATCACAACGTTTCTGAATGCTTTTCAGTGGTGTCTACCAAGAACAGGACTTGTGCATGTCAACGGCTCAGAAATCCAACATAAAGGCGCCCATTAGCACACACACACAGAGCATGCTCAGTGAGACCCTGTTGGTAACAACCCACAATGAAAGCAATCCAAAGTCTACCAATATTGGAATATACAAACTGTGACATACACATTCAGGAAAATACTCTATAGCAGTGGAAGTGAACCTCATACAAAAATGTAGATAAATCCCTTGAGTCCAATCTGAATGAAAAAAATTCAGTTGATCCCATTCCCATCTCTTTCAAAAGTGGGTGGAATGGATTTAAGACTTACAAAAGCAGTACCTTGGAGCCATGGAGGTTTGGGGTGCCCAACAGGGCCCTCAGAACATTGGTCATTTTTGTTTTCTTGTTTTGGCTTAGGGCAATAGAATCGCATTTATCCCCTTAAAATGAATTGAGGTGTATGCTTATGATTTGTGCCCTTTTCTGCGTGTATTTCAGAGTTTTTTAAAGATTATGTGTTAAACCCATGGCCGCATGGTTGGACCCTTCCTGGCTGTATCACCTACACGAATGCTGATCGTCGATTGAGGGCTTACCATGCCCCCAGACACTCATGCCTGTAAGAGGTGCTCTATTCCAAGTTTTCTGAATTCATCCTTTGAGGTAGAATTACTGTCTTTATCATATAGACTTTACACAGTAGCTGAAGATGGCGAGGTTAAGGGACAATCTTACAGTCACACGCCTAGGGAACAGCAGAATCTGACTTCTAATCAGGACACACTGATTCATGTGCAGCTCCGTGCCTTGGCACTTTTTGGGGATCCATGCAGAAAACACACACACACACACACACACACACACACACACACACACACACAAACACACACACCGCCGCCAGCCTGAAACCACATTAGGGTTTGGCAGGATGCAGTCATGTGCCCAAACTGTGACAGGGCAGACAAGTGCTTTCTCAATGGATGTCACACACCTCGCTCTGCCTTGGTTTACCTCAAGCTTGTGGTCACCGTTGGCTGAGACCAGACCTGAGGGTGACCAGCTGTCATGTCTATAGCCTCGGAGAACATCAGACAACCAGAGCAGGGAGACTTGAGCCATGCTCAGGCTCAGGGACAAGCGTCACGAGCTCGGGGAAATCACTTATACACCTAACTCTCATTCTCTGCCTTTACCAAGAAGAGATTTCTTAATGTCCCGAGGAAAGAATGGGTTAATTTTCCTAAGAGGTGACCAAATGTCCCATATATATACCAACTTCCCACAGTGAATATAATCATTATGGACACCACACATGTACTTACAAAATAAAAATTTAGATTTAAAAAATCCACGGGAACCCCTGTGAGACGCCTTTCGCTCCGCCTGCACCCCGCACTATTACATCTGATTTCTTCCCCGTCACCAGCCCCATTCCCACTCTTTTCCACCCTGATCACACAGCTGCCCAGTGGACACTCTGCTCTGTGCTCTCGGGATCAGCGGGAGATTAGAGGCTGAGTCCAGGACACCCATGTGCCTGCCCCCCAGCTCGCTGCTTGGGGGTCTTCATTGGGAGGCTCCTCCCTGGTGCCGCCTCAGGATTGGGCTCCGGCCAAGCAGCCTTCGCACAGTTAGAAGACCCACCACCTCCTCCTGCCCTCCTGGGCCTTGCGGTGCCAACAAGGGGCTACTGCTGCCTCTAGCAGGCGCCTCTGCTCCCCTGTGATTTTCTTCCCCTGTGCGAATCTTTGCAAACCGTCTCTCCCTTCAAACCCTTCAGTGTCAGCGTGCTGTCTCTGTCTCACCGTGCAGGTCCTCACTGATATCCCAGTCCGCGCTGTCAGTTTCTCCCGAGTGCAACAAGCACCTTCTCCGTGAGATAGCTTTGTCGGTCCACATGACAAATTGCTGACAGAATAAGATTCAACCACTGTGGGCTGCAGGCCTCAACTAGAGGCAGAAGTGACAGCACTCACACGGAATACCTGTTCTTAGCACTGGCTCACAAAACATGCATTACTTTGCCCGTGAAACACAAAGAAGTTGGGCCCAGTTTAAGAACTAGAGATGCCACCCCGGGAAGCTATCAAGGCATGTCATTTACAGCTTGCACGACCAGGAACCTTACCCCTGCCACCGTACTCCAGAGGCCGCATCAGAGCCTCCATCTGCTTAGGAGATGCTGCTCCTCCAAAAATCGGCTCCTTCTTGCCTGGACGTTGATGGGGGTTGACTGACAGCTCACAATCAAATCACCCCTCTCCTGCTAAGTCAGCCTCCTTTCCTTCATTTTCCGGGAACAGTCAGAATTATTACCTGAGCGGGTCTTGTTAAGGAACAGAGGTGAGGGCTGCCAGCACTTCGGGCGCCGGATAGGAGAATGGGGCGCAAACCAAGCCTGCAAGTTCTGGGGACATGAAGGGCGACGCTGCTCCCCTCTGCCTCATGCCACAGATGAGACGGCTCAGCTGAAAACCTGAGCACCTCATCCCGAATCGGGATGCTGTAGTTGTGTGAATCACAGAAGAGCCACTGGTGAGCGTATTTGCAAAGGCGCCTTACCTGCCTCATCCCTGATCCCCACAAAGAGCTCAGGACTCAGGCTGCATCCTGCAGCTGAGAGCACAAAGAAGACACTTGGAGATGGTGCCCACGTAGTGAGTAGCAAACAGGAAACAGGATTTTAAGCCAGTTCTGTGTAGCCCAGGCTCATCTTCTGAATGAGCACTCAGCCACTCTGCCCTCCGCCATGGAGATGTCTTTGGCTCCACCCCAATGCAGGAAAGGCAGCTGCCTGTCTTCTGTGAAGGAAAGGCAAGCGTGGCTTTGTCTGAAATCAGCTCTGGCCTTTGGGATCTGTGGAGTTTCCACAAAAGGTCCAGGCGTCAGAAGAGAGCAGCTCAGGAGCCAGGAAAACTTCATTCTAGCAATTGTGGGTCACAGAGAGCCCTGTGAATTCCTTCTCATCATTGCAAACCAGAGGGATAAGGTCCCCTGCAAAATGCCAAGCACTTACTGACGTGACACCAATCCGTCTCCTGCTCCCTGAGCCTAGACGGCCAGACCTAGAAAAACAGAAAACACTCACCTTCCCCGGGCCCAGTGCTGAGCCCGCGTATGGAAAGTAGGGCATCTGCGCTCCACTTGGACAGCTGGACAGCCCAGGTCCCAGGTGCTGCGGTCCAAGTGTGTGTGTCCACTCCAGATTCAAAGGTCAATGACACCCTCACCTGCCACAGGCAATGACATTAGGAGGTGAGGCCTTCTCAAGATGCTCAGGACACAAATGGGATTTGTACTGTTACTAAAGAGGCACCAGAGCGCTGCGGTGTCCCTTTCTCTATGAGGAGACATCACGAGGAGACACCATCAGTGAGCCAGGAGGTGAGCACTCAGTAGACCCAGAGCCAGCACCGTGGTCTTGGGGACCGGAACTGTGAGAAACATTTCGGCTGTAAGAAGCATTTAGTTGTTGCCACGGAGCTCACAGACCTCGAAAGTGAATCACCCAACTTCTCTACCTCCTCTTCCTCATCAGCTCGCGTGCACGGTGATGGTGGCACCTACCCAGGTGACACAGGCAGTCAGCGCTCGACTAAGCCCAGCTACTGTCAGGATGACTCACTGGATGCCCACAAATAGCACAGAGACAGTGTCACTCACGTGAATGAGGTGGTGAGACTCACTGGAGTAAAGGACCGTGTCCAAAGCCTGTCTTCCAGTGGCAGCAGCAGGGGAATCCGGATTGGACCTTGCCACTTGCAATATCTGTCCCTTTGCCTGGTCTTGGTCATCTCCTTTTCTGCCAGGGTCAGGCACCAATGTCACCCCAAGGCCTGTGCACCCCAACACCTGTGCCTCTCCTGGCTGCCCTGCCAGTGGCATGTAATCACCTCAAAGCCCCAAAGACTCTACCCACCACGCATTTCCCATCCCCTCTCCTCTGCTGGCTACCATTTTGGTTTCTACCTCAGAGGAGCCCCAAACAGCAGGACATCTAAACACTACTGCCAAGGAAGTGGGGTTCAGGGGTTTGCTTGACTCAGCCTTTAAGGGTAGTGGTTTAGAGAAATAAAGAGAACTTTAAGAATATATTGGAACATATGAACCCCATTCTGGAAAAATGGACTCAGCCATGATCTTGATACCTCTGGGGTCTATCCGGGGACTTTGACGGGCCTGGGGGATTCCTGCACTGAAACAGAATCTGGAGGCTCTGAGAGAGCCAGTGAGCCCCAGAGCTCCCGACCATCAGATATGCAGCTTGCTTTCTGCAGAAAGTGAGCTGCTTCTCCTCTGGGGGCCCAGAGGAAGAAAGAGACTCTCTGAGAGAAGCCACCTGTCCTGGGTGGCCCCGGCAGAGCCTGACCTGTCTGGCCGAGAGGGCTTCAGAGAGAGGAGCAGACCCCACGCCCACCTCAGCCCCATGGTGAGGGACAACCATTTATCCCATACAAGCCACAAGCCCTGCAAGGACACAGAAGCTACAAAGCCACACACCCTGAGGCCACCAGGGAGAAGACAGCGAATGTGGAGGCTGAGGAAGCTATGGGTGCTGGTGACACTGTATCTGGGGACAGAGAAGCCTAGCACTGGATGAGCGCTTCCCCCCAGGAAGAGGAGGGATCACCTATTAGGATCACCAATCACCGATCACCCGCAGAGCCAAATGGGGGATTTGAATGCCAGCACCACCTGTTTCCCATGGGGGTGACCACGGGGGACCCCACTTTTTTGAGTTTCAGTTTCTCTGTCTATAACTTTTAAATAACAATTTCTACCTTGCAAGGCTGAGGTGAAGACAGTATCTGTATGTAAAGGAAATAGTATAGCCTCTAGATTCTGATACCTAATCAATACATGGTCACTGATACGGATGTGATCATGGATTGCCTTACTTGGAAACAAATAGGGCATCTTGGAGAATTTGGGGGATGTTTTTGCAATTTTCAGGGATTCAAGCTTTCAGAGGAAGCAGGGGCTGGCGGGCATGGTGGCCACACACACTGGGAGCCTGCCAGAGCGAGGACTGTTAGCAGGGGGGACACCTCCTTCCTGGGCGGCTGATTGCAGAGCCTTGTGTGGCTGATTGCTGCACTGGAACCGTGCACAGGGCAGAGCGGCCTTGCAACAGCTTCTTTCCCTCCCTGGACCCTGTTTCCAGTGTGATGAGCAGAACTCAACCTGCCTGCAGCCCTGGAGTACATGATCACTGTGCGTGTAAATTACACACCTGTGCCTGGTAGGGTGCATGTGTCTGCAAAGAGCTTGATGTTTGCTTGTGAGTGCATGCATGACTGTGTGGTTTATCTGTGTGTGCTCATTTTGAGTGTCAATAAGTCTGTGCATGGGTGAATAGTTGGAGCTTGGACAGCTGGTTGCCCCTGGCAACTATATGCTAGGATCTTCAGGCAGCTGATCTCTCCTTGAATGACATTTGGTCGCTCATCTTCAGTGATCAAATCCTGTCTGGTGCCACCTCTTTTAGGTCCTGGCCACTGTCATTGCAAATTTCTGCATCTAGGGTTTTTCCTAGATGCACAGAAGTATGCTGTCTCTCTCTGGAGCTCAGTGTTCAATGTCAAGTTCATCTGAGAGACAGAATGAAAGCTGGTGATTCGTATTGACAGCTGTCCCTTCCGCTCTGTGGTCAGTGACTATTAGCTCACCTGATCTGTCTGCAGTGTGTACCCCTCCCACAGATAACCCGACTCAGATACCAGGAGAACAAAATAAGAAAGAACTATTTACCTAGAGTTTCTTGGTATAAGGGGTCAGGACAAGAACCAAAAATCCAAAAATAATTACATTTTTAAAAACAGCTAATGGCATGAAATAAAAGACTGTTTTAAATGCCAAAAAAAAAAAAAAGCAGTTACATTAGGAACAGAAATGCTTCCTCTTATTGTAACAGAAGCAAGGAAAGGTCAATTAAATTTTTTTGAGCTTTTTATCTCATCTTGAGCTGACAAAGCTAGGTGCACAATACAAGGCTTTAAGACACCGATGCTAATTCCCAAGCTTGCGCTTACAGGAATGAAACTTTACTTGAAACAAAGCACTGGCCCATGATGAAGCAACCCCTGTTGGAGGCAGAAGGCCACAGAGAGCCCCGTGTTATCCATTAGACACTGTCCTTCTCTGTTGTTAAATGAAATATTTAAGACTATTTGACTACCAGGTACAATTATGACATTTAATAATACTGTAAAATATGTAACACTGTTCCTATTGTGTGTTATTCAACTAAATGAGTTCTAAAGGAAATGGCAGAGGGACCAAATGTTCCTTTATCCCCATGGCTGGTAGACCTACAACTCTTTGCTTCTTTGGTGCATCGTTATTCTTCTTTCTGAGCTTGAAAAGAAAACAAATAGGTTTGCAATTAGTTTTGCTGTGGCAAGATTTGTAGGATTTCAAATCCTAAACTCTGAGCTGCTCTTCCTTAAGAAAAAAAAAGTCACTCTGAGAGCTTCTCCAGTCAGGGTTCTGCTCAGGAAATCTGGGCAGGGCTGGGCCAAGCTCTCCCGTCTGCAGTCTGACAGCTTCCTCTACCTCGAAGCCTATCATGTGCAGAGACGGAAGAACAAAGCTGTGAGCTCCACTGTGAAAACCAACCTCCCTGGGGCACCCTGGTTTTCCCATGAAGGTCCACTGGTCACCGGGATGCCATCCGTGGGGGTGGGGAGCACACACGTGGGGTGTGGAGAAGCCGACTCCAGGCTGTGGGGAAGATGGGGTGCAGGGAATGTCCATGGGAGAACGGCACCATAGACTCTGTAAAAGCCCAGTGTCCAGAAGCCCAGCCGGGTTCCTCTGAGGATGCCAGTGCCCTCGCTCTGGGACCGCAGGGCACCTGCAGACACAGAGCGTGCAGACTGAGAGGCACACACACAGGCTGCAGTCAGCCTGGGGGGAAGGACCTTCACTACATGTGCTGGGCTAAACCCAGGGCTCCCGCCAGCCCTCTGAGATCTCAGCCTTGGAAACGCACTCACTTGTCAGGTGAACGGGAACTTGGGACTGCCGCCCCTCATGCTGTCGTCTGGTCAGGATCAGTGACCCCTGGAGTGTCCCCACGCCCAGGCATGTCTGAGACTCACCTTGGGAGCTGAATTTCCCCCACAAGCGTGTGTAGCAGTGGACACCCCCCGGGGCACAGCAGACAGCACTTCCTCACCCCAGACAATAAGAGGGTCAGGAGCAGTCAGTTTTATTATTAAACAACTTTAATCCAAATGCTGATTATTATTTGCAGTGTCTGAAGGCACAAAAGATACCTAAAATGTATGGAATAGTCTAACAGAGTTATAAATCCAAAGAGCAAAGCAGGAAAAAGATACATTCTACGGGCTGACACAGAAATCTAAGTTGGAAAGATTCTGGTTTTCTTTTTGTTTTCCCTTGCTTGAACTTGCTTGAATATCAACCATTTCCCCTCATGCCAAGGCAGGAAGTTAAAAAAAAAACAAAAACATAAATATGGTGAAGGATGACACCATGGGGTACTAAGGGTTTGGGAAGCACTATACTTTCCCCTCGAAGATGCTGTCTGTCACACTCACACACACACACACACACACACTCACACTCCCTCTCTCTCTCTCCCACACTCATTCTGAGCAAAACCACCTGAGCATCACCTAGACACTCCCACCCACGCTCTCCCTCAGAACACAGGGCACCTCCGGGAGGAACACCGGCCTTGGGGTGACATCCCAGGGATGGGGCACTGACCTTCGGGGCTGGCTCCCCAGAGTGCTCAGGGAATGAAAGCAAAGCCTGCTCTGTAGGGGCCACAGCAGCAGCCCACCTCACCTCTGCCACGCATCCGAGCTCCAAGCGCCACACACTCTGACTGGAGAGACGTCAGCGGACCCTCCCTGCACCGACTTCAGGCCATTCCCAGCAGCCAAAGGAAAATAAGGTGATTACAAAGACAGCCTTTCCCAGGTGCTTCAGCTGCAGCATCTCTACGGCTCCCTCCTGACACTAGGGACTTTCGGAAAGAAATCAACCCTGGGGTGGTTACCACCCCATACATGCATCTCTGGGAACTCTAGAAGGCTGAAGGAGGCCAGCGCTGGGACTCTGTCCTTCCCCCTGACCACAGGCCCAGGCTCACACCCTGATGACTGCCTGGAGTAGCTGGGAGCCGCCCTGCTCCTCAGATCCAGCTGTGGGCTCTGCTCTGCCTCCTGCCAGGTCAGGGCAGTGGATCACCCGTGTCTAGGAGGGGACCTGAAGTGTCGCTGCTCAGATTCCTCCAGTGACTCCACTCCTGACGATTCTTTCTCTGGTCCTACATTCAGGTCCCCGAGAAGGGGCAGGAGGGGGAGGTGAGGCTTTCAGGTAGCTCTTTGGAAACAGGGTTTCCAAGCAACTTCTCTGTCTCAGGCCTAGACCTGAGGGTCTCAGAGGACCTGAGATGCTTTCAGCCCGGAGCAACTCTGTCATTCTGGATCGCTGCTTGAAGACTCCCTGTCTGCAGAAGGTGGTAAAGGTACCAGGGCCTGGCTATCTCTGGGAGGCTTCCCGCAGGGCCTGAGAGCCAGAGGCACGCCCTGCAGCTTCTCCAGGAGATGTGAAGTTTCTGTCTTAGCTTCACTAAGAATCCAATCTCCTTCCCCCGCCTCTCTTTTCTGTTATCCAGCCTCCCCATCCCCTGGGGAGCATCTGCCCCAATCTCTTCCAAAAGGACCCTTTACCAAAAATCAAAATGCTCCTATTTCCTGCTCCCTGGCCACAGTTTCCTCACTCGGAGCCCAGGCCCGAATCTAAGCATGCAGCCTCCCCGATCAACATGACCAACCATACTTCACACCTTCGCCCAGGCCAATCCCATCTCCGCCCCGCCTCTGCGACACAGCGGTGAGGCCGGCCCTTCTCCCCCATGGTCTATCCATGGCCACTCCTCTAAACAGGAAAAGAAAGTAAAAAACAAGCCCAAAGGGATGGTACAGAACACATTGGCATCAAAGCCCCAGAGCCTGTCACCTCAATATGGGCGGCTTCTCTGGGGCTCAGTGGCAGGTGCACACCGTGACATACACGGGAGTCCCCATCTGGAGCTGGCCCGGCTGGGACCGCCCTACGTCCAGGGCCGGTCCTCAGAGCCTGGCCGGCTGGAAGAGTGGCTCACCCTCCAGCACCGTGACCCCACGGGCCAGCTGGGCTGCGGCCGGACTCCCTACCCACCCGAGGAGACGGGAGGAGGAATGAAGGTCCAGGGGCAGAGGACAGAGGGGAGCTGGCGTCCAGGCAGCCAGCAGCATGGGAGGCCCCTGCCTTCCCTCTCCCCAGCAGGGAGGGGCTCCTCCTCTGACGGCCCTTCCTGCCCTCAGAGAGGCCAGGGATGGGGGGCCCTTTGGCACTTCAGAATGATCACAAGTAATTTGCCTTTTTATTCATATAGAACAAAATTTACAAAGTCGTTCATACAGTTTTTATGGTTTTTTTACTGACTTCGAAAATTGGGAATATTCAAAATACACTTTTACCCCACTCCATTCTGTCATTATTTACACGTATGTACAAGAAACATGAAAGAGTCTCTGTGTGTGTGTGAGTCTGTGTGCGTGTGTGTGCATGTGTGCGTGTGTGGTCTTGTCGTTTCTCGTATTAAAAAGCTCTGCTGGTCGGGTGGGCGGGCGGGCGGGCGGTGGCAGGCGGTGCGGTCAGATGGAGGTGCCGTGGGAGGTGTCCAGGGCCTCCGGGAGGACCCCCCCAGGCACGGGCTGGAAGGACATGGGGATGGGGGTCTTCACCGGGCTCTGCCGGAACAGCCCCCCGTTGGGCGACCGGTGTTTGCACTGGATGGGGGGCATGGTGGCCGCGCTGCTCAGCGGCAGGGGCAGGCTGCTGCTGGGCCCTGCCGAGAGTGTCCGGCCGGCGCCGTGGCCGCTCTGCTCCGGCAGGAAGGTGCTGACGGACAGCTGGGTGTTCTGGTACTCGCGCGTGGGCTCCAGGGCCGGGCTGGGCGCCAGGCCCCCCATCTCCAGGGCCGAGAGCTCGATGGACGCGGGCGAGATCTGCTTGTGCGCGATGTCTTCGTCCATGAGGCTGTTGATGCGCCGGTGTACTTGCTCCAGGTTCACCTCTTTGTCCTGGAGGGGAGACGGGGAGTCAGGGGGGCCCTCGGGGGCCAATGGCCCAGCAGCAAAGGCAGGGGACTGGGCGGAATGGGCCTGCTCGGCCTGCTGCCCGTCATCACCTGCCCCAGCTCCCACTGCCCGCCACGGAGGGGAGTCCGTGGGCCAGGATACGCAAGGAAACCCTTGGTGACAGTGTCCCTGCCACGTTTACTCAGCTTAGCATCACGGCCACAAGCCAAGGAAATCCTGTGACAAGACAGTTTGAAGAACTGGCAGATACAGAAGGAGAGAAGTGGAAGCCCTCTACGGGAATGGAGGGGACATCCTTGGGCACCTAGCACATCCCCTGCGGTTGTCATTTAAAGCTCAGAACGCTCGGCCCCGCCTTGCACAAAGGAGACTCAATCACCTCACCAGGGTCACCAGCCTTCTGGGTGCCACAAGTGGTCTGGAACCCAGAGTGGGGCAGGCGTCTGGTCTTACCGAGTCACCTACAATGGCTCCATCCATGCCTCTGGGGAGGCGGGGAGGGGGTGGGCATGCCTCTGTCCAGAAGGCTAACGGGCAGGCGTGGGTTTCTGGGTGGGGATGAGATGTGGGGGTAGTGAGAGGACTTTCTAGGGTTAGCAGACTGCTGGTACCATGAGGGCTTGAGGCTGCCCAGATGGGTGACCCTCACCCGGACACTGCCACCCCATGGGCAGTAGTATCACAGCAGATTGTTTAATCTGTTTATTTGTGTCAAAAAATAAAATAAACAGGACTGTATCCTTTTTTAATCACTTGACTTGCTTTCAATGTGAAAGTGAATGGAGGTGGTCACACCACTTTGAAAGCTTAAGAGGTCATCTATTCATCTATGAAGTTGGGGGGAGACTGGCCCGTGCCCATGAGAAGGGCCACCCAGCTCCCTGCTTCTAACCCGGAAGCTGCAGTTCTGTCTGTGGGTACATCAGCATCAATGGGCTGCCCCTTCCCACGCAAAATCCCAAGAGAAACACCACATTAAAGTTCGTTTTCAAGACAACCGTGTGGGTTTTCGAACACTGACATCGCATCCTGAAGAGAGGAGCCCAAGCCTTTCCCACCTCACAGGGATGCTGGAAATCCCAGGAAACTTAGATCCCTTGATATGTTTTCAGGAGGAAAAAGAAATCCTGCAGAATAAAGCTGTCCCCATGACGGGCATTGAGCTCTTCTGGGCCAGTCATGAGGAGTCCCCAGGGGAAGAGGCGTCCTGAATAACTGGGCTGCATCTCCCTCACCGGAATGCACCAACCCAGATGGGAGGACTGAACTCAACATATCTCATGCTGCATCCCGTGTTCTCCTCCTCATCCCAACCTTCTCAGCAGGGGGCTGGGGGACCACTGCTCTGCATCATTGTGAGCCCAAAGACAGCAGCTGGTGTTTGACTTCCGGTGGGACATCTGGTGTCACTGTCTCTCAAAACTCCTCCCAGCACAGGAAAGCTAATGACATCCACAAGACAACGGAGAACTCATTTCAGGCCAGGAGGAAATTAAAATAAGAGAACTACTCCTGGAGGAGAGGGTCAATTCATTTAGCCTTGGTATCAGGGAGGGACCTGGCCTCACGGGGAGTCACTGACAGGGCCCAAAGCAGAGCCCAGATTGCAGTGATCAGAAGCCGCAGAGGAACAGAGTTCAGCTCCCTGGGCCTGGGAAACCATCTCTGAGCTGGGGGTGGTAGGTGTCATGGTGAAATGCAAAGTGGCTGGAGGACATCAGGTTTCTGCTCTTCCTGCTAAATGCCATCCATGAAAGGCTTTCAGGGGCTCCTCCAAAAGGCTGCTACCGTGTACTCCTCGGCTTAGGAGGCAGAATCATCATAAACTGAAAATATCCCCAAACTGCAAACGCTGGCTCTGTCTACCCGAGCCAGCATCCCAGCTTAGCCACACAGCCCTCTGCAGAGTGCGGGGCTAGGTGAAAACTGTGGCTGCCCGCAGCTGCCCGGCATTGCTGGGCACACCATGCTGGCCCTGGAAAAGACAACAGCTCGATTTCAAAGTATGATTTCTACTGAATGCATCTTACTCTTGGAACATCCTAGCGTGAAAACTACCAAGACGAACAATGATAATCTGGGGACCGCTGGTAAATAACACACCAAACGTGAGTTCTTACTGTCTTCATGACTGAGCCAGCTCCATGTGACATTCCCCTTTTCGCCGTGTTTTATGTTTTGCCTTTTATAAGATGATTAAGGTCATTATTTATTAAAGAGGCATTTTGGAATGGTATCACTGCTCCCCTCTTGAAGCAGTCTAGGGTTCAGGCTCTTGGGGAACTACTGTCTACCCTGGGTAACGGCCGTGCCGGATGACTTGCTCGCCTAGCCGAGAGCCAGCCCCACGACCCCAACAATGGAAAGAGGGATGACTGACTCTGAACAAGGGGATAAAGCCACAGAAAATGCTTGGTGTCTGTACTGATCTTTCTTCCCACTGCTGGGACCAAACACCTGACACCTTTGGCTCAGGGTTTCAGAGGGTTCGGTGCATGGTCGTTTGGCTCCTAGGCAGAAGTGTCACGGTGGAAGGCTGTGGCAGGGCAGAGCAGCCCAGCTCACGGTGGTTGGAAAGCGGAGGGCAGGGGAATAGTGTTAGCAAACAAAAGCAAGGGACCAGACATACCTAGAAATCTGCTAACCCCCGGGTGGCTCTCCAGCCATTTAAATTGATGAACCAGCTTATTTGTGATAGCGTCCCTAGGGTAGGCAGATGTGATTCCCCCTGCTCTGCTCCAGCCACCCTCCTAGCTCTGGGGTCCTGGGCCTCTGCACAGGCTCCAGTTCTGGTCCTCACCAACCCTGCACACCTCCAGCTTTTTTATGGCTACTCCGAGCGCCGATGAGGCCTCTGACGCAGGACGTGGCTCTGATACAGGATGCCACCGTTCCCTTACGTGCACTGGCCACCCTCGGTGCCACAATCGTTTCAGTAAATATTTGGACCCAGAAGCTATTTCCATCTCAAAAGGTACAAAGGGCTTCAAGGACTGGCACTAGAGAGCACGGAAGCTGGAGACAAAGGATTTCAGACAACGTCAGGTTTAAGTGGATAACTAACTGTCTTCACTGCAGCCGTAAAGGTTGAGAAGTCAGAGAAGCAGGAGTCCTCAGGACGGACTTGTTTCTGTAGAGGAGCCTGGTGACCGCGCAGCCCTGGGACCCTGGAAGGAACCAGCTAATGGCCTAATCTTGCCTCTTCCTCCTTTCTGTTCACTTCTGGACTTTCAGGTCCCCTTTGGGGACGAAGGAAATAAAGTCTAAGAGTGGACTAATTAGCAGCCGGGAGCAAGTGTCTTGGTCTGAGCTGTTCACCTGGATTTTGGCAGTCAGAAGGGAGAGCCTGGCCATTTTGCTCAGAGTCAATTAAGGTCTGAGCCAGGGCAGACTACTTAGGAGTTTTTGGTTTTGCTAGGGTTTGAAGAAACAAAGGATAATTTCCTGTCCCAGAAGGCCAGGGAAACAGGGAGTTGAGGGAAGGGGCAAAGGGAAGGAACTCTATCTAAGGCCAGCAAAACACAGGGAGCTTTTGGAGTGGACACAGGCAGATCAAATTCCTCTAAGGAGGGCCTGAGATTTAGCTCAGTGGCATAAGCACCTGCCTGGCAAACACCAGGTCGTGAGTTCGATCCCTAGTACAAAAACAAACAAACAAACAAAAAACACCTCTTCTCTGAAGAGAAAACATGGAGGCAGTCTCCTGGAGGTGGACGCCTTCACCACCGAAGCACAGGGAGAGGAGGAAGGGGCAGGCCTGGGAAAGTGCCAGGGCACGGATACCAAGCTAGAACCCTAAGTGCAGCTGGGAGGAGCTAGTCGGGTATAGCAAAGCACTTAGAATAAAGACCAACCCGGGGAGGGGCACTGGAGGTGGCCAATCACTTTCAAATCAAGACGCCTCAAGGAAGGGGCTCAGACAGATTCTTCAATTCACATATTCTTCAATTTCCTCAAATTAAGGAGGGATGGACTTGTCCCCAGGACTGCAGGGCTGTGCAGTTATTTATTAGCCTTTTAACCTCTCCGCACGGGGACACCCAGCAAATGTCCACATCAATTGACCAGAATTCCCAGGGAGAGCTGCTCATGCCACATGGCTGTCAAGGAGCCGACCTCCTGCATCAAGGCCCTCATTCTATTCAGATCCCATTATCCCCATGAAGACCAGCTGGGAGGAGGGGACTCTCAAGAGTCTCATATGGTGGCTTAAATGGACGCGAAAGTGGGTTGCACTAGAAGCAGATACTTCCCTGATGCCCCAGAGAGCAAGACAGCCAGTCTGTGTCTGGGTCCAGGAAGCAGCCTGCAGGGCTAGGGATGAGGAGCAGCGAGCAGAGGGCCAGTGGCTTGGGGTCCGGAGAGCTCTGTGCTCCCACATCACCTGGGGATACAGACAGCGTGCACAAGGTCACTGCACGTCCACCTGCACCTTCTGCATCTCTAGCCAAGGACAGAGAAGACAGGTGCTCGCAGCTCACCCGAGCCGTGTGCAAGAGTGATTGAATAAATGTCCATCGTTTGGGCAAAATGGTGCATTCTATAATGTTATGCAAATTCAAATAATGGGCTTTTTTATGTGAACTACATTCGTTTACATCCTCATTATCCCAAGGTTTAGATGTTCAGCCAGGTAACGACAGCTGTGGAGAGACCTGGAAACTTACGGCTGTCTCATTAATCTACCATGGGTAACTGACCTACTCAAACATCCCCACGTATGACATAAAATTCATTGGCTTCATCTACCCACGAATCGGCTGGATTCCAGCTCCACATATCTCACCCCATATTAAACATGACAGCAGATGCACCAGCAGAGGTTACTGGGGAACCCTGCTCCGGCATCGTCTTGCAGAGAGATAAAGTTCTGTAATTAAGTCAGTGTTCACCAACGTGGAAATAATCCAGTGTATTGGAAAATGGTAATTAAACTATCGTCTATGTAACAGCTTGTTCCACTGGGGCCTCGTTAGCACTGACTTTGTTTGGAGTCCAACAGCTCCTGTTTTAAGTTGGACAGGAACAAAACTAGAGACAAGGGACTTGTCACCTGATTGGGGTAGCTGTTGGCAGCATCCTCTAAAAACCAGAGACCAACCAGCTGGTAAATGAGACCCAGCGGTGGGGAGAAAGCCACCAGCGTGAACTTCTTAAGCCCTGCTCCCAAGATGTATGCCAAGCTTGGGGTCTAAGAATCCTGAATGGGAAGAGCAAAGCCAAACGCTAAGTCAACAAAGTGATCTCAGGGAATGATGGGCGGTTTTATAAAATGTCATACACAGAGTTCCAATCAGCTCAACTGCAGATTTGCAGGGCAGGGCTACGAGAGGGACCTACAGCCACTCCACATCACATGGAGGAGCCCCGAAGATACAGAGGAGGAAACCGAGGCTTGGAGAGAAAGGATTTGCCCAGGATTATAAATTCCAGGGTAAGTGGAGATTAGCAAGAGTGCTCATGGCTACCCAGCTCCAAAGCCAGTCCCTCTTCCACTCTAGCAGGCTAGATGTTCCCAAACTCCTCTGAGGAAAGCGAGTGTGCCCCTGGGGGAAAGTTTGCATCCTAGGCAGGATATCAGAAGCACATGTGGAGACTTCAGGAATATCCTGAGGGTGAGCCTTTGGGAAACGGGGCTCAGGTATCTGCATTTCTAAAAAGCTTCAGAATTAATCACCTCTGATGCGCAGCCAGAACTGCAAGCCATTGATCCAGCTCCAATGATTACACAACGATTTAGCCTGAGTAACACTGCCTTTATGGGAGCCCAGCCTGGTTCATTCATTCAATAAATACTCTGGAGCCCCTACCACCAGATGAGCTAACGCTCTCGGTAAAGCACTCGTCTTTGGGTCCTGGCACATGGAAGATGCTGGATACCTCATCATCCCTTAACAGGAGCCTCTGCATTAGGGAATGTGGGGCTGAGGAGGTGCTGGCGGATGGGAAGCAGAGACAGACAGGTAAATGATCACCGGCAAAGAAGACTCACATCCAACGAGGGAGCAGCCGGCCCTGGAAGCAGGGCAGGCTTTGCCAGTGAGCTGGTTCTGAGCTGCAGTGTGGTGTGTAGTGAGTGGACAAGGCCTCCCCCGGACGGCCCTGGGCAAAGGCCTGAATCGTGCGCCCACACTCTCTGTACCCTGTGCCATGCTTTCTGACCTCCACAGTGCAGCTACTGGTCAGGCTCGGTTCTCCACACAGGAGGGAAACCAATGTTCAGAGAATACAGAGGCTGCACCAGGAGTGCAGCCCATGGAAGACCCAAGTTGACCCTCCACTCCCAAAGTCCTCTGAGAAAGGCAAGCAGGAAGCCATGACACCACCCCCAGCCCTCTGCACACTCCCCACGGAAGCCCCGTGTCCTGGCTCGCTGATGACCTATCGCTGGAAGAATACAGTTTACTCCCGGCCTGGCCCTGGCCACTTCTGTCCCTTCTCTGGGCATAGGGACACCTGCCTGAAGGCTGCCAAAGAGCATTATGAAGACAGCGGGTCACTTCCTCAAGACCATGCAGGGTCGGTGTCCTCAGGTGTAACGTGTTTCCTTTACATCCCTCCTGTCCATCTCCACGTCCTCAGGAGGGCGGAGCCCTTGGCCACCACCCACCTAGCACAGTGCTGGGACGGGCACATCCATAAGTCACTTTACACTCCTTGGGTTGGCAGATGGGAAGAGGAAAGAGGAAATCTCTGCACAGAGTAGAGAAAGCACCAAGGGGACGGGGCCACAGACGGGCGCGGAGTAGAAGGGGGTCCCTGGGACCCCAGCTCCCATGGAGGGTGGGCTCAAGGGGGATTCCTGAAACAGAGGGACCAGCAGCGACACAGCCTCCTGCCTCTGTCCCGCATGGAACCAGGCAAGGCAGGAAGCTTCCACCCCGTGATGAATGTGTCCTCTCTGGCGCCTCGTGTCAGCTCCCATTTGCGTGGTTCTCATCTTTATTTCATGAATATTTTATTCTCCGAGCACGGGCTCCACACACCCCATAAATCTAGCGGGTGGCTCTTCACCGCAGCCCGGGCTTGGCTCGCTCACCTGCACTGGGTAACTACATAATTGTCTGATTCCTCAGAAAAAAAAAATACGAGCTCAGATGGGCATGAATATTAAGGGCCAAATGAACATTACTGCTCTTCCCTAAAAGGCATCAGAACTCCGAAGACGCCCGGCACAAGCCATTGAACATGGCGCGGGCTCCACCCAAAGACAGGCTTCTGCCTCTTGAGAACCGTGGCCGGCGTCCCAGAAGGAGCCCTTGGCCCGGGCTTAGTCCTTCGGGCAGATCCTGCAGCCTCCTCCGGCCTCTTCTCTCAGCAGCTCCCTGCTCCCCACCCTATCAGCAACCTCCCTTCTCATCTCCAGCCCTGGGATGGGTCCCCATCCTAACAGCTCTGAGCCCAGAAATCCGCACCACCCTTCCACCAGGAGCTAGATGCACTTGGGCTTGCCCTGCACTTGGGTGGGACCTGTCACTCACTTTGGACAGCCCTGATCAGCGGGCTGTAGGTCACAGCCAGAGGAGAAGAGAAGAGAAGGCCCTGTACTGCCAGGCAAGCAGCCGCGAGGACAGCGTGGTCATCTCTGGCTCTTCCGGTCTCTGGTCGCCTCCCTCTTCCTGCCTGTGCTTCTCCAACGCCTGATCATTCTTACTTCCTCACCTAACTCCCCGACGTGCACACACGGGTGTCTACGCACATGCACACACTCCCCGCATAACAATGAAATCTGGGTGGCCCGGGCTGGAACTATCCCAGGATTTCCAGCCTCCCCTGGACCTCCTGGAGCCTGCGACTCAGACACCAGCTGGACAAGCATCTCCATGACAGTGCAAGCTCACCCTTCTGAAGATCGCCCGGTTCCCCTGGGCCCTGCTCCTGCCCCTGCCCCTGCCCCTGCTGGAGGGGTGTATTTACAGAGGAAACTGGGCAGGAGATGTAGGAAAAGTCAAACCCCCAAACAACCCAGGCAGGGGCGCAGTGGGGCTGGCCAGTGTGTCTCCAACTGCCCTGTCCTCCCAGCTCCTACTGCAGTGGTTTGGGGACCACCCCACCCTGTCGCCCTCAGAGGCTCCTGTTCATCTAGGCCTGGCTGGTGACAGTGGGAGAGGGTCCCTGGCCATGTCTGGCAGAGGCTGATGAGGGAGCCAGCATCAGAGGGACGGGGCTCCTCCCTAAAGCCGCTCACCAGGGAATTCAGGATTCTCCCTGAAGGATTTTCCATTTGCAAATAAAAGCTTGAAAGGGAACCCCAACTATGCCTTGCTGTAGATTTTCCCTAAGCTTCCTCTTTCTTTCCCTCTTGTGGTCCCAGAGCCAGCAGAGAGCTACCCAGGTGATGCAGAAGCTGGTTTCCTGGCAGGGAGGAATGCAGCTACTGGGGAGGCTCAGGGACGCTCTGGGTTATTTCAGATGCAGACTCAGCAGTTGCCTCCTTCCCAGCCAGAGTAAGGAGGAGCACAGTCAGCTGCCGCTGGGGGGCAGGGAATCCAGAGAGGATGGAGGGGAAGCCACTGTGGCGCGGCTCCCTTCCGATGCTGAGCTGAGCAGGGTGTGCAAACCCTGGTGACAGTCCTTACTGTTCAGAGGCGCCAAGCCCCAGCCCCAGGTCAGGCTCAGAAGGACACGGCCAGCTCTCCCTGCCCACCCCAGTGCACTCTGAGTTTCTCCGAGAGTCCCTGCCTCGGAAGCCATTTTTATGACCTTGTCACATGTCACCCAAGAACAAAAACAGGCGAAGTTCTTGTCAAAAAGGACCAGTTTGGGGCTCAATGCTGGTTGTTGTGCTGTTTCCCGTTTGAGACTTATGTCTTTCCGCTCCCACAAAATTAGCAAGCAGAGCTGTGGTTCCAGATGCAGCCAGGTGCACGTGGCAGGGAGTGACAGGCTCACAGAGAGTGGCCAGGCTGGTGTCACAGATGGCTGGGCGGCCGCAGCTGCCACAGCCGCACCGTCCTCACCAAACAACATGCCCTGCCACCCTGTTTCAGGGTGTCTCCAAGGGACCCTCATGACGCCTTCACTTAAAAAGCAAAAGCTTAGCCTGAAGAAGAGCACACACCCAAGGAGGAGGTTGAGGAACAGGGTCCACTGCGGTAGGCACACGCAAAGAGGGTGCTGCACCCCGAGTCTGGACGGAGCGACCATCCCAAGGGGTGTACCCAGTAGGGAGGTGGGCAAGTGGGCCCTGAGAGGAGGGTGACGGAGTAAAGGTGGCGGGAGGAGCAGGGGTTCCCTCTGCACTGCAGCCCTAGGCAAGAGGCAGACAGAACCAGGAGGGAAGGTGCGGGCTCCTCGCTTACCCTACAGCTGGTCTCTCCAGGCCTGGGTGGAGGCGCGTGGGCGGGGCAGGGTAGGGAAGGGCTCTCTGGCGCTGCCCACGCTGTACCTGCTCTATAGATAAATACAGGACTTTAGTGGCTGTGGCTGGCACCTCAGCACTTTGTTCAAACATAGAAACATCCTCCCTTAGGACTACTCTTTGTTCCCCTCTTGCTTTAAAATCAAAATGAAACTACGCCCCAGTAGAAAATGCCACTGTCTCTGGTGGTCTCTGGGTGACTTTCCTGAACTCTAACTGGACGGAAACCACCCAGCCATGGCCCCATGCGACCCTCCGGCCTCCACGCTGTAGAAGGCAGAGGTGCCCTGTACGGACCTCTTTGGGGGTCTCCTGGTGGCACCGGTTGCTGCTCCACCATAACTCCAGGGCGGCCACCAGGCAGGCCAGGAGGAGGCCGATGGCCAGGATGCAGAAGACCCCGGCAAAGCTGTGCAGCTTGAGGGCCTTGCCGTCGGTCTGGGCGCTGGAGTGGCTGGCGAGGTCACAGCGGCCCGTGTGCGGCCACCACTTCTGCTTGAGCACATCCAGGTCCCCGGTGTCCTGCAGCTCCAGGATCCTGCAAGACACAAGCCAGGTGAACCAGAGCCACTGAGCTCATTAATTAGCCGCGGAGTCCTAGCCACCATCCCACCATGCTGGTCCCACCACAGACAACCAACCCTGAACCATCCTGGCTGCTCTCTGCCTCAGCTTCCCTCCTGAGCTCATCGGCACGCCACAGGCAGACAGCTTTCACCAAACACACCAGGTCCCCTGGTCTCCTCCACCCCATCCCAATGCCAGGGACAAGTCCCTGGGCACCGTTCAGGGGACCTTCATGTGGGCAGCGCACCACGTGCAGGGGTAAAACTGGACCACTGAGAAGTGAAGTGGACAGACACACAGGCTGTGGGGTTAGGTCGTTCAGATCCCCAGAATCTTTTCCCTCAAAACTCAAAGACTGTAGTTTGAGCATCCTTAATCCAAAATCCGCCTTCTGAAATACCCCAAAATATGAAACTTTGAGCATCAACATGCCCTCTGATGGTTTGGCCCTGTTTCATGCATAAATTTAAAATGCTGTGTAACGTTACCTTCTGACTATGTGCCTAAGGTGTATATAAAACATACACACATTGCACATTCAGACTTAGGTCCCATCCCCAAGAGATCTCAAATATTCCAAGATCAGGAAAAAAACCCAAACTTCCGAACCCAAGCATTTTGAATAAGGGGCCCACAGCACCTCTATCCTACTT
Source organism: Cavia porcellus (assembly GCF_034190915.1). Classification (NCBI taxonomy): domain Eukaryota; kingdom Metazoa; phylum Chordata; class Mammalia; order Rodentia; family Caviidae; genus Cavia; species Cavia porcellus. The sequence continues at coordinate 5,452,758 of NW_026947506.1, forward strand.
TGTCCCACTAGGATCCACAACATAGTTCATGTGTCTGTTTGACTTAAGGAGTCGCTGGCCTGCTCCAGGTGTGACGTTTAGCACTGCTGAGCTTGTGGCCTCGAAGCACAGACACCAACCAGAAAGCCCGGAGAGCGACGGGTGGAAAGACCTGGGCTCTGAGAAATACAGTGAACTGGAGTAGCTGGCCAGGAAGGGGTGAATCTGGAGGGAACTTAGACTGGAGGACTGGGAGGGCACTGAGAAGGAGTCAACAGTAGGGGACTGCTGATCGCCCAGCAGGGTCTCTGGGCCAAGGACCACACCAAGAGCTTGTCAAGCGAGTCCTCTTGCTGACACTCTGAGGTGGTGACTTCTATTTTCTCATTTTTTCAGAGAAGGTCAGTGGGGTACGGAGGTGAAACAGCTTGCCAGAGCCACTTTGAGGTTGGCAGGGTTGGCATTCGAGGCAAGAAGAACCCTCCCGAGGCTGAGCCCTGTGTGTCCCTGTCCCGGGCAGCAGCTCCAGGGCTTTAAGGTGCTGACACACAAGCAGAGAGGGTGCTGAGCCCAAAGCAAAGGGCCAGAAGGTGAAGGAAGTGAGATGGACAGAGCCCCAGCAGGAAAGGGAGTCAGGACTGTGCACTGTGTGCCGCTGTGGAGTGGACCAACTCCTGATCCCAGAGTCCTCACAATGATTTTCTGCTGTTACAGGGCTTTGCGGCTTCCTCTGAAACCCAGGAGTCTAAACAGTGAGGCAGGGGCAGCGAGGTGCCCCAGGTCCACAGTGTACAGGCTCTTCCACCGGGGAGAAGAGCTCCTGAGCCTGGCTCACAACGAGCCAGGAGAAGCCCTGCTGGATGGCCGCAGAGACCCCGCCGCGGACTGCACTGCAGCCTGCTGTGACCACAGGTCTGCGCTCTGGTGGTGACCATGCAAAGACTTGGGAGCACAGGCGACGGCCAAGAGGATCTGATAGCCTTATGGGCACAGCAGGACACAGGTCTCACTGCCTTGAAAAGGCCCAAATCAGTGCAAAAGACAGGCCCTGGAGGCACAAGATCTCAGCCGAGGATTCCGGGACAAGAGAATTCTCCCGCTCACCTCAGCTTCCCCCTCTTCCCAGCACAGACTGCTGACCCGTCCCCGCCAGAGGAGCCTGGCAATGGCTTCAGGAGAGGGGCTGCTTTCCGTGTCCACCCTATTACAAGCACATGGGCCGGTACAGCCCAGGCTATCCGCAGATATTTATTTTGTCAATAAACATATAATATTGAATAATGAACACTAATCTACACTGAAGTGGCCCTGTGAGACCATAATGTCGTGTCGACTGTGTTGCCAGGGCACTGAGGAGCACACAGGACTCGGGAAGAGGCTGTGCATGGTGGGACCTGGTGGCCAAGGTAAATGCATGATGTACTCGCGCCTCTGCATGGCTCTGGTCATGCTCCTGATAACAGGGAGCACCACCGCTGTCTCCCCACGTTGCATGATTAATGGGGCAGCGGCAGGGTCTCACTGGCTATTTTACGTGGCTTTGATTATGTCGGGACAGCTACCTTAATTAAGCCCCAGCTGGCAAGGTGGAACGAGTTAAAGCTCCTGGCAGACAAAGCACCCACTGCACAAGGCATTGGGGCCCTGGACATGCCACCAGCTGAATGAAGGAGTCCCCGTGCAGATGGAGAAGACTCGGCACTGACAGACATAAACTGCTTGATGAACATTAGTTCAAACCCACACTCTGAGGCCCTCAAACTCAGCTTTCCTACCACTTCAGTTCAAGGGTAAAAAACCACCTACCTGCGAGAACCCTGGCTCAAGACATGACAAGTACTAAGGACTGCAGAAAGGGAGGGTGACGGCCACACAGTCTGGGGCTGCGTTAACAGCAGCTTTCTTAGGCCACTGTTGAGCTAAGCCACCTCCTAGGAGAACGCAGAAGGAGCAAACCCTTAACACTGCCTGAATCCTCACCAACAGCCTGCAGAGCAGCCCTGCTATGGCTGTTACACCACGAGAAGACTTAGGTTCAGAGACCAGACGATGTGGCCAAGGTTTTAATTAGAAAACAGCAGTGTTGCTGCTCAGCCCTGGACGGCGCTGGTGAGGGAGGCCGTCTCCTTGTGGAACAGCAGTTTTTCTCTGCGGGCCAAACTCGGGTCCAGGGGATGGAGAGGCTCTGGCCAGACGGTGGGGTCAGATCCTCGCCTCTCCTGCGTGACATCAGGTGGGCTGTTTAATTTTGCTGATCTTCTCAACTGTTTGGCTACCCAGAATGGTGCACATCTTTCATGCACAGAAAGAGTGGAAGGCAATTTATAGGAAGACACAGCATTAAAGGCAAGACAGACAAACACAAAAGAAAACTGAAGTACAGATGCAGCGGGAAAGGCAAATTCCAGGAACAAAGGACCGTGCAGAATAGGGCTAAACGAGCGCACGCTATAATAATCCGTATCCCACTTACGAGGAAGCCAGAGCAATAATAGCCACTGGCTGTAGCCAGTGGTTCTATTTTCCAGACAGATATAATTGCAGGTGTTTGCCTTTATTCAATACTTGTGGAGCTTGTAACACAGTAGGTGCTCAATAAATGGCTATTAAGTTGCTAAACATTTATTGAATGCCCACTCTGCATGCTGCGGCCTGTAAACCTCTTACAGTCCCATTACTCATGCGTACGTCTACATCGTGTCCTCTGCCAAAGCAAGGAAACAGCTTAGCTCCCCAAAGGACAGGGGCGAGGGCTCCAGATAGGTGCTAGATAATAAGGCTGAGGTCTGCTACTTATGTGGGGACCCTTTTTCTGCAAACGGTTTGATGTGTTGCCTGAGGACCAGCCTTGTCAGCCTTCCAGGGCGCTTCCAAGGCAGCACACACTTCTGCACCCAGGATTCAATGCAGAACTGTGGCAGAAAGAGGCTGGCAACCTGAGGGCTGAGTGTTCCCTCAGCAGCAGACACCTGTCTGCCCGGAGGGTGCCACTAGCCCAGGAAAGGCTTCACCATGGAGACAAGTGTCACAGTGAAGACACCGAGCGCGTGGCCATCTGAGAAAGCAAAGAGGGCTACGTACTGCAGGAATGACGTGAAAACTGGACGAGCCACTTGTGCTCATGGTGACCACGAGGAGGGGCGGGAGAAGCCCCAGAAGCCTCACAGTGATGGAACAGATGGGTCCTGTGCACAGCTGATCCAGGGCCAGCTCCAAGCTGGTCATGGTCCGCACAAATGCCACCTACTTCCTCATCACCTGGTACAGCAGGAGAGGGACCACGCTCTTCCCTACTCATCTCCTCCTTCTCCAGTGTCAGAGTCTTCGTGCCTTCTTCTAATCAAGCTCAGGCTCCCACTGTCCTGAGTCCCTTTACCAACCTGGCGGAGTCTCATGTTACCTGGTCATCTGCTCTCTCCTCTCTGAGAGGAGATGTTCAGTTCTGCAGACTCACAGGAGCTAACAGGAATTCCGGCTCCAGGGACTCAAACTGTGCTTCGGGGAGCACTGCTGTCTAGGGTTGTGTTCGCTGTCTGGATGTTACTGCTGTGTGGGCCTCATGGGCTTCCTTACATCTGCTCCACTGAGCCGCCTGCAGATTGCTGGTCTGTGCAATCACCCTGAACCTCCCAGGCAGGAAAGCCAGCCAGGACAAAGCGCAAGAATGCCAATGTGCACTACAGTTTAGGGAGAAAGCCTCGCCTCTTCATGCCTTGAATTGGAGCAACTGACAAATCACTCCTTCTCATCTTGCATCACAGTGCTCTGCTCCAGAGCATAGAGAAAAGCACAGAGTGCATACTTGATGAAATTCTAGAAAAACAACCCAGAGCCTCATTTACCTTAACTAGTCCTACCCCACACCCAGCTTTACCCACTGCACTTAGAGGCTGACATTACGCTACCTGGGCACTTCCGCTACAGCTTGAATTTGGGAGACCAACACTGGTTGGCTTTTTCACTGGGCCCTGCAATTCCACCTTCACCCAGCAGGAGGCGATCTCATAGACCTGTGCCAGAGTTGGCCAAAGGCACGGAGACCTTCGGGGACAGGAGTCCCTAATGGAAGACTGGCTGCTGGGAAGAGGCCACTGAGCTTTTATCTTCAGTCCAGTTTGTCTAATGCCCGGTCACTGAGGTGGAAGGCTGAGGACTAATTTTCCCAAGAAAGCAGCCAGATGCCCAGATCAGGTAGCTAGAAACTTGACCATGTCCTAAGAAGCTTCAAGGGATGGACTTACACCAGTAAGTCCCATGGGAAGCTGAGTGGGCAAAAGCAAACTAGACCCACTGCATTTGCTTCTGGGAAAGGCTACCGTGGGCTCCGCTGAGGCTGGAACCCCCCTGCCTGTAGCTTTCCCCTCTGGTGCCCATATTATTGGTTAATGCTTACTACTAGGTAGCTAAAGCAGGCTTAAAAACCTGGATTCTGGTCCGGTGAGTCAGGGAGGAGGATGACTCTCTGCAATAGAAAACCAACAGGCAGCATCTCCTTGCACCAGGAAACTCCTATTCTACCATCTGCAGTCCCTCAGGCTATGTGCAGATGAAGAAGGGGACATTCTGCCACCCAGATCTACATTCTAAGCTTTCACATGACAATTACCCCTTTGGAGACATGGCATATCTCCCGTTAAAGGTGATTATTCAGCCCTTCCCAAAACCTATTCCTTATTCATTGATCTGGCTAATTTCTACTCCTCCAGGCCTCTGATGGTGCCAACTCTGGAAGGTCTCCTGGGTCTGTAGATGCCCTCTTCTGTCTGCCACCCACCCCAGCACCCTGACAGTGAACCTTGTCAGCAGCACTAGATGCCTGCTTAGGAAGAGACGATGTACCTCCTCTTTGAATCCAGCACCTACTCAGGCCCTAGCTGAGGGGAGGAGGAAACACTGGTACACAGTCTGTGTACAAGATGTGACAAATGCATGGGAGTGCGTCTGCCCTGAGCTCCTATGAGAAGGCATTCTTCTGCTCCTGCTGCTGGAGGTGGGGGATGCTGGGGTCAACCCATCGGTTATGCCTACCTCTGAGAGAAGAGGTCCCTGTAGGGGCTGCCGTGCTGCAGGGCAATCCCATAGCCCTTGCTGCTGATGCTGTTGCCAATGACAGTTACAGAGCAGTCGTCGTCCGTCAGAGCTGCGTACTCCACCACGGCCACATCCCACAGAAAGGCGTAGTTCCCCTTCTTTGCCTGAAAGACCAAAATCACCATGAAATCAGCAGGTCTGACCTGCTACATCAGGTTTGCGCAGTGAGACATCTCTATGGCAAGTGTCATGGTTTATGTCTGTGTCCCCCAGGCCTCATGAGTTTGCATTGTGCATTTGTGATGATTCATTGTCTAGTGCTTGAATTGATGGTGTCAGTGCTGCACCCACATACGGGTGGAGCCAGGATGTGATGTAATGGCAGGAAGAAGGTGTGTCTTGCTCTTTGCCGGTTCCTGTTTGCAGTTTGCAGCGGCCATGAAAGGCAGCCCAGCCATGCCTGCCTGCCATAGAGCCAACTGAGTGTGGACTGAAACCTCCAAAATCTGTAAGAAATAAACCTTTCCTTTCTGAACTTGGGCATCAGGTATTTTGTCTCAGCGACAAGCATAAAGTAACTAAGACAGCAAGATCTGAAGGAACCATCATCACAGTCCTGCCCACCAGAGAGCCTGGCAAACTCATCTATCATACTCTAGCCCATGAGTGCCACTGTTGGTTGATGCCCGTTATGGATGGTGTCTCCATGTCCCTCCGAAGCCTCATGCAGTCATGGGGTCAGGCTTCTACAGCTCACGATTGATTCATGGTCCAATGCTGGGACCGGGAGTGTATGCAGGGTACCCACCCTAGGGGTAGCCTGCATACAATATAAGGGACAGAAAGAGTTTCCTCTATGCTCTCCTTCCCTTTTTGTTCTTGTGCTTCTGCTATCTTCTGTTGCCAAGAACTGTTGCTCCTCTGTGATATCAACCTGCCTTGGAGCCAGCTGGTTATGTTCTTAAACCTACACAAACTGTGAGCTAAATAAACCTTCCTTGCTTAATTTTGGGCATCAAGTATTTTGTTACAGCAATAAGAAAAAGTAAGAATTTGATACCAGATACAGAGCTTGGTGCCAGAGAAGTGGGGTCATTGCTGTGACTGCACCTGATTAAGTGGTTCAACAGCCCTTGGGAATGGCTTGTGGGAAGAGTCTGGAAAGGTTTGGATGATGCCTGAAAGAGCAGAGCTGGAATGCCTTAGGCTGTTCTGTATAGGAGTTTCTGGGCAGAGCTCAGAAGACTAGAAAGCTGATAGAAATTTTGCCAAAAAAGGCCAGGCTTGGGAGGTTTCTGCTGGAAAAAAATATATTGGTTGTTGGAGTCCAGACAATGTGTGTTATTAGTGGGTAGAAAGTTTGTCTGCATTTTGCTCATGTCCAGAGATTTCATCTGACACTAAGATTAAGAGCACCAGACTAATTAATCTGGCAGAAGAAATTTCAAGTCATTCAAAGGTTAAGGTGGTGGCACGGCTATTGTTGGGGCTTTTAGCCAGATTTATGTTGAGAATCAAGAGCAAAAAGCCCAGCAGAATGATTTAAAAGGTTGTGAGTTTGGTCAGAAAGGAAGCATCAATAAATCTGTGGGCCAAAAAGATAAAGCTGAGGAGATCTCAATTGCTGAGAAGAAACAGAAGAATATAAAAGATGACCTAAGGGCCTCACAAGCAGCAGCAAGCCTCTACCCTTTACAACCTCAAAACTGAAAAAGTGAGACTTTGCTTTGAGGAGAAAGCCGCAGAGCACCATGTTCCAGAATGGCAGCAACATGCAGAATTTACTCCTCAGAATCAGATCAAGTGTGCTCAGTGATCCAGGCACTCAACCTATACAGTCAAGAAAGAGGAAAACATGGCTATTCCTCCATCTCACAGCAGACCTTGGCATCATCCATGTGGCACTGGTTTTAGGTGAAAGCAGAATTTGAGAGTTTGAGGTTAGGAAGGATTCCACCCAGATGCCAGAAGGCCTGGGAGGCCGGGAAGTGTGCCCTGACAGGGTGATATGGGGAGTTGTGAGTGTTAAGCCCAAAGTGCAGTGGAAAACCCAGACGTTTGGAAAAGCCAGGAATATGGATCATCTACGGAAATCTGCAAGGATTGAGCAGAGCAGACCTAAAAGAGAAGCTCTGGGAGCTATAAACACTGGAAGTACTCAGGGGTGGAGTCATGCAAGTCATTTGGAGCCCACAAATCACCACAGGTTGCTCTGTATGTTCCACATAGAACTACAGGACTTAATGTTTGTTTGATGGATTTTGACTTGTTCTGGTCCCAATCCCTGTATCTCCGTTTGTACCTTTTGAAATAGTAATGTCAATCTTGTGCCACTGAATGTTGGAAGTGTTTAACTTTTCATTCAGGGGTACAGGGGTATGTAGCTAAGAGTTTGCCTTAGATCTTAGAGGAGACTTGGGACTTGGACTTTTCAGTGATGCTGAAACAGTCAGAACTTTGGCAACTCTTAGAGATGGACTAAATGTCTTTTGCACAAGGGATGTACATGTGTCTTTGGGAAGCCAGGGGTGGAATGTTACGGTTTGTGTCCGGACGTCCCTCCAAAGCCTCATATAGTCATGGAGTGGACTTCTAGAGTTCGTGATTGATTTATGGTCCACTGTTGCCATTATGGGTGTGAGTGCTACAAATGCCCTAGTGTGGGTAGCCTGCATACAATTTAATACAGAAACAGTTTTCCTCTGCTCTCCTTTCCTTCTGCTCGGGTTGCTTTTGCCATCTTCCGCTGCCATGAACTGTCGCCCCTCTGCCATGCCACCTGCCTTGGAGCCAGTTGATTATGGACTTAAATCTTCAAAAACTGTGAGCTGAATAAACCTTTCCTTCCTTAACTTTGAGTGTTGAATATTTTGTCTCAGCAGCGGGAGAAAAGTAATCAACCTAATGCCAGTCATTTTGGTTATATATGAAAGATGTGCAGACTCCAGCTATAGCCCAGCTCATGCAGCAGGGAGGGCCCTGAGGGAATGGGCCCATCTCTCACTCATCCCTGCAGAGTGTGGAACCTAACCATGGAGGACTGAGCTGTGCAGGTCAGATATGCAAGGGGAGCACAAGAGATGCAGGGCAAGCGGAAGAAGCTACTCCCTGGTGACAGCCCCTGGGGAATGGGAGGGACACAGGTAAGTTTGATCCTCTCACTATTCTGCTTAGAACCTGACTGGTCCCCCTTAGGGTGATGGTTGTGGGTTCAGTGCCTGTGGGCAGCCGTGACTTAATATGAAGCATGAACAGATGTGGAGCTTGGTCTCCTGGGAAGAACCCATTAGGAACAGGTACCTGCTTGTTATGGTGCCAGGCAGCTTCTGCCACTTGCCTTTCCCTGGCCTGACATGAGGATGAGCTCACACACACACACACACACACACACACACACACTGCACATTTGTACATATGCACCCACACCTACATTTGTACAGGAGCCAGTTTCTGGTGACAGTACATTCTGTAAGATTCAAGGGCCTCAGATTATTCCTTCCCATAATAGCTAAATCCCCGAAGCAGCTTACATGTCCATCAGCAGATGAATGGACACAGGAAATGCGGTATTTACACATAATGCAGGGCCACTCTGCTCTAAAGAAGGATAGAGCTGAGTCATTTAGAGGGGAATGGGTGTGCCTGGAGACCGGAAGGTTAAGTCAAATACGTCAGACACATAAGCTTAACTATCCCATGGTTTCTCTTATAGGAGAAAACTAAAGTATAAATAATGAGCAAAATAAGGAAATAGGATGATAGATTTTTTTGCAAATGAAAAGTGGACCAGGAGGTGGGGGGATGGGAGGATTAAGATGCGTCCCAGGCAGGAACCAACTCCCAACAAGAAACATAAATACCAAACACACTTGAAGAAAAGATTATCCCACCAGGGGTCTCCACAGGAGTCTCCAGCTCCACCCCACCTTTGCAGTAACTAATGTTCACTTATATCCAGAACCAGGATTCTAACTTTGACGAGGGTTCCAGAATCTGAGGGATGGGGGCTGCTGTAGGTTTTGGCCCGTGATGCAAACCAGAGATAGGTGCTTAGCCTTCTCAGTAGAGTGTGCAAGGTTCTAGGTGCCACAGAGTGCCGGGTTTCATTCCATAGCAAGCACACAGAAGTCCCTCTCCCTTTCCCTCCCCTCCTCCCAGGGCTCACACCAGATGCTGAAGACCTCAGTGTGGGCGTGGTCAGTGCACTGAAGCCTCACACATAGAAGAGCAGGACAAGCTGCTGGGCTTCGGGACCAGCACTATCCCTGGCTCTTCCCAAATCCCACTGAATCCCCATGTGTGCTGAGTTTCCAGGGAGTGCCACTGTGGCTCTGATCAAAACCAAGATTTTCCTTCCTTCAAGACCCTAAGTGCCAGTGGCCCAAGATGAGTGCTTTCTTGTCAGATTTTCTCCATCCTCAGGATCTGTGTATAGAACACGACCTCCCACCACGGGACCGAGCAGCTCCCAGCTTTTCACACTAATTTGCCCAACCTCCTTGTCAGAAATGACACACACCAGTGCCACCTGTTGGCTTTTCCCTCAGGGAGCAATTCAAACATTACACCAAAGCTTCGCTCCTGGACCAATCCAATTTCAGAAATCCTGAAGGGCTTCAACCTGCATTGCAAAATTACACACATCTCTGTCTCCCTGTAAGAAGATAACAGTCTTTGAGATTTTTTTCCTGCCGGCAAACAAGTTTCCCTGTGAAAAGATATAAATTTTTGAACCTCTTAGTAACCAAGTTTCTCAGAAAAATGTTGACTTATGACCTAATATTTGGCTTTAGTCAGACTTCAGAACATTTCAGATCCATGCTCGCAATTCAACGTGACAATCAGACACTGTTATTTGTATGATTTCAAAAGGGCATGTCATGTTGAAGGAGGAATTAAGATCAGCTCCCTTCCTACCTTTCAAGTGATGTTCCAAGTCAGCGAAAGAAATAAGTTGGCTCAGATCGAGTGCAGACTCGGGGAAGCCCGCCCCAGGTGCTCTGCCACCTGGCTGCCTTCACACCACAGCCTTTGTGGCTGCATCTTAGCCTCAGGGATGGGTCCGTACAGCTGCCAGTAGGAAGCTGCTTTTATAATCCCGCTGCTCTGGCTGAGGAGGAGGAAGAAAGGATGCTTGCAATATGTCAGCCTCGAATCCCTGCTCAGTAGGACAGCGGCCGCAAAGAGGGGGAATAGAAACCTTTCTTGACCTGCTCAGTGACTCCAGGCCCTCAACCTCTCATTTGCAAATAGGGGCTCTATTTACCATCCTGTCTTGGGTCTGCCTGAGGAACTACGTGGTTAGACCCCAAATCTACCTGAGCAGGACTTGGACAAGAAGATGGGACCCAAATCACAGTCCCACCTGCGGTGGACAGGCAGGTTTGGGCTCTGTCTCCACGAAATATTCCTTCTTCTCAGCAACCTGCTGCACTGCTGAGGTGTCCCAGAGCTCTCTGCTCTCTTTGCTCAGCCCCAGCCTAAGTGGCATGGAGCACCAAGCCCTTCCACGGGGTCGCAATCCATCCATTTCCAGGAACTCTTTCTGGACCTTGTGCATGTGTCCGCATTCCTCCCCGTGTGTCACAGCACCCCAGTGAGATGTACGCTTGCTTAGGTTTGACCACACTCTCGGGAACAGTTCAGATGCCACCTAAAGAAGTCCAGACACTGGCACCCAGCATGGCTTTGTCATTCTCCATAAGATCCCTCGGGACCCCCTTTGCAGAACTAGCTCCATCCCCTGCCGTCCCATAAAATGTGCTAAGATGCATTCTTCCTGGAAGGATCAGAATGGGTTTTCCATGCGGTCCCTAATAATTATGAACCCACTTTCTTAGCTGTGCTGCTTGTCCCCAGCTTGGCTTGCCTGCCCAGCTAATATCTCCAAGCTCCACCTGCAGGATTGTGCCCGGTCTCCTGTGCCTCCCATCACAAGCTCTGCCCTTGCTTCCCTGGGTCTCGGTATCGCACTCATTCTGTTCTAGGCTCAGCCCATTGTGCTGGGGCTCAGCCTCTTAGCTAGTCTCTGATTTCCCTGGGAGAACATGCCTGTCCTCCCCAGCATTCTCCATCCCTCAGCTCTGTCTCAGAGACTTTGTGCGTTGGTGCTGTCCTTGCTTTATATTAGCAACTTTCCTTCCGCGGAGGATTCTTCTTCAGGCTTTGGGAGGATACAGTGTGGACGGGAACATTTCCTCCTCTCAACTGTGCACCACTAGCCAGCACTCACAGAGAAGGGTGGCACAGCCACATCCCGCCTGCGTCCCCAAGCCCTCCCACCACACGTCACCAGGATCTGCAGAGTGGCTCTTTGGGGCACCTCCTGTTTGTGCCAGCTCCTCTTCCCGTCTCCCAGGCTTGCCCTGCCTTGCTGGGATGCAGGTTAGGGAGGATGATGGCTAAGGCATGATAGGGTATGAGAAGTTAACAAACAGGCTGCCAGAGGGTCAAAGAAGTGTGCAGATTTCCATTCTCCCATCAAGACAGAGCAAAAACAACACTGTGCTCCACTTTGTCGGTGGATTCAATTACCTTTATCTGGCTGTCCATTTACAGTACTAAACGTGCTCTGAATGTCCAACCACTGACTCATGATGTTTCACACAGCCACTGAAACATAGGGCTGCAGACAGTGTCACTGACTGAGACCGACTTCTCAACACCTTGGCTCTGCAGAGAGCCAGATGGGCAAGAAGACCCTGCACCCAGTTCTTCCGGACCTCAGTAAGACCCCAGGGTTGGCTCTAGGGTCCTGGGGCTTGAGCTCATTCTTTGCCAAGTACATAGAAAGATTTTCAGGGTATTTAAGAAAGCTGAGGTCTCAAAGTTAACACAGCCTGGAAATGTAACTGGGCCATGTGTACAGTGGGTTTTTTTTTAAATTGGTAACATCTAGTGCCAAGGAGGTTAGGACAAAATGGCCATTGGCATCATGGCTCAGCCCTTTGGAAAGTTAAAGCAATGACACATAACAGAAACATTTAAAGCTGCTCACAACTTTTACCCTGGTGAATGGAAATGTACCCTAAAAAGCAATCTGAACATTTCGGAAAGATACGAGAAGTATTTCGTATTTAGCACTGACTATAAAGTCAACCTATGAACAGCTTAAATACTCATCGTTAGGGAAATAACTTAATACGTTATGGTTCGTGAAGGCGATGGCATCTTATGCACCACACAGTGATTATACGGACTGCGGAGTACTTACACCTGTCACACCGGAACACCTGGAGCCTCCCTGGCCTGCTTGTAGATGGTGTACTTTATCTCACTCTGCCCCTTCCCTAAAGATAAAATTGAACAAATAAGTTCTAACAAAAACTATTCATACTGCCACGAAAAAGGTAGAGATGAGAACTTACTGGGAGGGAAGAACACCTTTGGCAATGGAGACAGTCAAGGGCACCTTGACATCCATCCAGGGGCTGCCAGACAGCAGCAGGTGGCAGGGCCACCCAGCTGGTCTCCCAGCAAGCATCTCAGCAAACTGTGCAAGCGCATGTCACCGGTGACCCCTCCCGGCCCACCTGCACAGTGGAACGGTGAGGATGGGAGGGACCTGGGGCCGCAGGGCTGTCCGGCTCCCGTGCACACAGGATCCTTCCTAATATGTAGCACTAGATGTGTGGTCTGCGTGGCTGGGGAAGGCGGGCCACTGTAAGCACAGCCACAGTGAGCCACAGCCTGGCTGACACACTCTTAATGTGGCTCCACATTGGTAATAAAATGAGACTGCACAGCCTCTTGTTCTGCACTTCCCTCCTTTCCTGATTCACTGAGGCACAGACTCTCAGAAGCATCAGCCTGCAAGGAAAAGGACGTTATCACCTCTTCTACTCCATCCTCATGGCGTTAAGAACAGGGCAAGCAACCAGAACATTTCCCGCCCTGCCAATGCTGGCAGTATCTGTCTCAGTTCCAAGGGCTGCTGGGATGAAGCACAGAACCAGTCCAGGCAGCTGGGGGCGGAGCATCCGCTGGGTCCAAGGATCTTCACAAATGTGGGTCTGATCCTCTGTGGGATGACTCCCAAGGACAGACCACTCACCCCCTTGTACAGATGGACAAACCAAGGTTTGGAAAGAGGCAGTGACTCATCCAAGCTTCTACTTGAGAGTGGGCAGGTCACTCTCCGTTCCACCCAGCTCCAAGGAGCCCAGGCTTCCCCCTCTCCCGTCAGCCTCAAGAAGGGAGGGCTGAAGGAAGGAAGGGCTCTTGATGACTCGGGTGTGAATCCAAATGCTTCCCTCTCCAGCTGTATAAACAAAGATGCTTCATGGGGTGCTGCACCTCTGGGAGGAGGACACGGCTCTGCACATTTCTGAGGACCCTCTGCCAATCAGACACACTCGCGTGTACATTAACCACCCAAGTGGCACACATGCGCCTCTGCTGGCATCCGCCCTTCATCCCGACAAAGCAGCGCCTGGCCTCTCACGCATCTGAGTCCCAGATCTGACAGTTGCGTTCCTACCCCGGCAGCACACTGCCAGACACAGCCTGACCCTGGCTGCGGCCGTACCGGTCAAATCGCCAAGTGCAACAGCACAAACCCACAGCATCGGCGGAGAAAAGGCCAATGTTACACCTGCTTGCAGGAGCGTGGGCTGGTGCGATATTTCTGGAGTGGAAGGTTGGTGGGGGAGAGTCCAGTGCTTTTCAAATGTGCACATGCAGTGATTCTACCCCTGGGGATTTCTCCTGTGGAATCCCAGTCTCTAAAAAGATGTGCGTGCAAAGATTCTACAGAACAGCCGTGCTGAAAGTGGCCAGAAATTAGAAACAAGCGAGATGCCCAATAATGAAGAATCAGGTGGGTAAATGGTAGCATTGAATGATGGGCTGGAACATTAAATTACTGTTAATATAGTGCTTACAGAGGACTAATGACTGAGGAAAACGTCCACGTCCAAAAAGAGCCAGCCTAAGCCGGGAGTTCGCCTGGGTCTGGATCTGAAACCCAGCTGCCCTGCAGCTGGCTGTGTGTGGCCAGGTTAGTTAGTTCACATTTCACATTTCAAGGCCCTGATGCTGCAGGATATAAAACAGCCCACACCTCACAGAGTTCTGATGAGGATTAAAGCCCTTGATATGTGCCACGCTCAGGGCTCTGCTAAATAAATGATAACTGACCGCACACTGTGTAATGAATGAGAGCCTGTCACCATATTAATGCCCTTGAAAGGTTTGTCCGTATAAGGAATCAAAATCCAGTAGCAAACGACGTGGTCAGCTTTGGATGGTGCCGTTACAAGTGGATTTTATTTTTATTTTTTAATCTCTGTTTCTCATGCGCAGCAAGAATTTCCTTTGAGACTGCAGATGTGCAAGAGAGTAATTTTAGAGAATCAGCTTCCGATCTTGAGTGGGAAAAGCCAGCAGTGAACAATGCTGCATGCTTGGGGCTGGGCAAGGTGTCCCACGAGGGTCCCTCCAGTGTGAGATTCTGGGATGCAGGGCACTGCACCCGGCACAGGCTCAGCTGCCTTCTCCCCATCCCCAGGGATCCAGCTGCCAGCTGGGATGGGAACTCCTTTCCCCCCAGCCACGCCCTCCTGTCAGGCACTCCTCCCCCTCACCCAGTCAGCAGCAGGCTACGTGAGTGCAGCATGTGTGTCTGCATGCACGAGGGTGTGAATGTGCATGTACATAAGGGTTGCGTGCTAACATGTGTGAAGTCACGTGTGCATGAGTGTGCATGCATGTGAGGATGTGTCGGAATGTGCATTGGTGCAAAAATGTGTTTGCATGTGGGCACATGTGCCACCCTGTGTAGGGGTGTATCTATGTTTGTGAGTGCATGCACGTGTGAAAAGTGTGTGCATATGTGCAAGTATGTAAAATGTGTATGTGTGTGTGAATGTAGGAATGTGTGTATAGGTGTGTGCATGAGTGTGGGAGAATATACATGCGTGTGTGAAAGTTATGTGTGTGCAAGTGTGTGAGAGCATACGTAGATATTCGTGTGTGTATATGGGTGTGCAGGTGTGTATGTGTGTGGAAATTTTAGTATGCATGTACATGTCTGTGCACATGTGCCTGTGTGTGTAAAAGGTACCATGAGCGTCACAGTCCCCAGGGAGGCAGCAGAGAACTTGGGTCCCAAGCGCCTGGAGAGCCACAGTGGATGCAGGAGGCTCATTTCTGCTGGAGGTGAGGCGTCCACCTTCCCTGGTCAGCTACACAACAGAAACACCTGGCCATTGTGATGCAGAGCAGACAGACCCAGGGCCACTCACCACGCCCAACTCAGGAGCTGCAGGAGCCATGCTGCCCAAGGAGGGCTGGAGAGTGATCTTGTATCTGGATGAGACCCTGAATCTGCAAAGCACCACAGGGGAACATGCTCAACGGGAGAGACGGAGTGGCAGCCAGGCTCCCACATGGTCACAAATGCTCCTTTCTGAAGTATTCACAGCATGCAGTGTCAATCTGCTTCAGACAAGAGTGAACAGGATAGAGCCACAGCTCCCAAGCAATGGGGCAGCAAGGTAAGAGGTGTTACCCATAGGGAAGGCACAAGGCCGCCTCCAGGCTGGTCATGGTGGTCCCGGAGAGGCCGCCCGTCATCTGGGCAGGAGGACCGAGAAGATGGAGATGCCCCAGGTACCTGCAGTGGAAATGGCTTGTGACGCAGGCATCTAATGACAGACCTTCGGATGGTTCTGCCAGTGCCTACCTGCTCCGCCTGCTTTTCCTGCTGTCCTGGGGCACCCAGCTCATGACCGAGGAGCACACTGAAGGCAGTGACACTGGCCGCTGCTTTTGCATCTCCGTAAAGGCCACTGTTCCTTTGATCCCCTTGCTTTCCTTTGAGAATCGTCAACCCCAGTTCGTAGACAGCACAGCACACCATCTTGGTGAAAGGACTTGAAAACCACCAGACCAGGCCTTGCCCTGGCTGCTGGGGCAGGCCCGGAATGCTCTGAGCTCAGTGGCCTTACCTAGAGGACAGGAGGAGCACAGCACTCAGCTTCAGAGGCCAGCCACAGCGGGAGACGGCGTGGAAAGGGACTCACACAACACCGCGATATCCTCATGATCATGATAATCATCACCCACATCATAGCATAAAGTCCGGATCCTGATTAAAATGCAATTGCCTTGGGATAAATAACACTTGAAATTGTCCTCCGTCATCAGCCTGGTAAATTAGAAAGACTGTTAGACTGGCTTAGTCTTGGCCCAATTACGGATTCATTACTAATTTATAAAATGGGACAGGCACCCAGATGGTCCTCCAAGTCTTCTCCAGCTTAAACCTCCTCAAAGTCTGTTCTGTAGAACAGCGTTCACCCAAGTGTGTTCCCTGAGTAGCAGCATCAGCAGCACTGGAAAAATAAGAAATGTAACACCGTGTCTCATGCTGCACCACTGGGGTGGGCGGGAGGCAGCAGCCTAGGTTTTGATAACCTCTCCAGATGGTCCTGATGCACGTTAACGGTGAGATTTAATGACACAGACTTCAGGTCGACTTACGTCTGATCTTTCTCTTGCAATCAGATTTAGAAAGAGTATTCAGGCTTTGAATTTGGGGCATTAGGTGGAGGAGGGGAAATCAGAGTAGAGGACTAAAACTATTGAAAACAAACTTAAAAGTCTGCTGAACATCTTCCTGAAAAGTTCTCTCTTGGTGCTATTCCAATTATCCTCTCCTTGGTAAATTCAGAAGAGACTTCATACAGATGTGTCCATTTTCCAAAACAAAGAAACTGAGGCTTAGGAAGAACCGTACCCAAAGCCGTGGACGGAGTCAGCTACCACAGAGCATAACTTCCTCCCCAGACCCCTCGGCTGCAAGTGGCCTTGTTCTCTGTGGCGGTCAAGCTCAGTGCGCCTGAGCTGTGAGCTGTGTTTCCCACACGCTTGCTTCTCACCTCGGCTGCAGACTCTGGCTAAGCGTTTGCCACTAACATCTGCCTCCCACACCTGACCCTCTGCAGGTGCCGAGCTGCCTTCCTTTTTCCCTTTTGGGGCCCTTTAGCACCCCAAGGACAAACAGCCCTGTTCAGAACACTTGGAATTGTCCTGGTGGGAGAAATCTGTTGTATCTGCCTGGTTTTCTACAAAGGAAAAAAAAAAAAAAAAAAGAGCACTAACTTGGAAGAATATGAGTCTTTTCTCAAAATCTAAAACCGCACACCGTCAGCAAAGCAAGGGGCCATAAACAAGCCTCTCCGCAGGGCACAGGGACACATTGATTTCCGATGATTTGTCAAAATTTCAAATTGTCCAAAGACGATGATAAACAACAACCCAATCTGAGTTATACCGTGGGAAAAATTAAGAATGATCTGGAAGGAAGACTGAGTGGGGCTGCCCAGAGCCAACACAGGTCGCACAGGGAAATGATTTAAAAGAGAGGAAGTGAGAGAGAAAAAAAATACACGCATCAGAGAGCACAGAGCAGGGGCATCTGCATGGCTCAACACGGGAAGCGTGGGGCCGGGGCCGGGCTCGGGTTCCCGCGTGTCACATGCACACGCACACATGTGGACACGGAGAAGAAGAACGTGAGCTCCCAGATCATGTTTGTGCTGTCTGCTCCCGGCTGGCGCACAGCTGGCACTACATAAGTGTGTGTAGCAACTGAATGGAAATCTGATGGAGGAAGCCTGGGTCCTGGAGAGCAGGCTGGGCTTCCCAGGTCCCCTCTGCACCCGGGTGCACGCTCCACGCTGCAGTCTTTTCCAAAGCTGACCTAGCTCCATGGACATCCTGGCCGTTTTCTAACAGCCAAGAATAAATCAGATACTAATCACCACCAGCAGCACTACCACAGTACGCACCCTGGATTCCAGCCAGTGTTCTGGAACTCAAGGGAGCCGAGAATCACCCGGGGACGCTGCCACCCGGGTTGTTAAGCTTCCCATCCTCGCTTCTGACGCGTTCGGCCTGGAGTGCAGCCTGAGAATCGACATTTTGGAGAAGACCTCACCGGCTGGTGGAACGGGGCCAACCTCGAGCTCTGTGGTGCTAATTCAGACTCTGCAAAGCACAGCGCTGACCCCTTCACGCTGCCCCCATCCATCGCAGCTCACAGAAGGTGCTATAGTACTATTTTTAGTTCTCAAGAATTAGGGAACCTGCCTGAGATTTCATAACTGGCAAAAGAGATGCAGGCTCTCCTTCACTCGGGTTTCACTCTCTGTTCATTACACTCTGGTGTCCTCACCGAGCGTTTGACACTCTTGATAAAGTTCAAGTGAGACCCACGAAGCGACACCCCGAGCCTGGGGCAGTTTTGCCATCTGAAGCAACTTCCTCGAACTGTTTCTCTAGCCATAAAGGTTTATGGGGCTCTGGGAACCCCGATGGCGCTGGAGGGACAGAGAAGCAGCAAAACTGAACACGTCCCAGCTGATATTAAAGACCCCTTAATGGGCCACGAGACCGGTCCCTGCGGTTATGGTGAAGGGCTTCATTCTGTAACGCACTCATGGTTAAGTGTTCCTTTATGGCCTTTGCTAAAATGTCAGCCTGGAGAGCAGAGCTTGCACTGCAGCCTTAGAAAACACTCAGGAGCTGCAAAAGACATCACTCTGGGGCCACGTATGTCAAAGGCTTTGGTCCCACGCCTGCACAAGCTCTGGGCCTACCTGTCAGGATTACAGCTGTGCCAGGTGAAGGGACCCCAAAGCCCACCAGGTCAAGGCCTGTAGGCGGTCCTGGTGCATCTCTACGCTTCCCGGAAAGTCCTCTTCATCACAAGCCCTTGGAACTAACTGAGGTTGGCACCTGGGCTGCGCGGCACGGGTCCAAGTCCTCTGCCTCACGAGGACTCTTCAGATGTCAGAGATGTCAAACCGCACTGCTGAGAAGTTTTGAAACCAGCCCAAACATTTCTGCTTGCTGTCTCCCCTCCTTAGGAGACCGCTCTTCTAGTCTGAGTTACGGGACCCCGCCCCTCTCGTGCCCACAGCGAAGTTTACTGCCACCACACTAGAGAACAGAGAACTCTCCACTCTGTTCAAGCCATTCATCCCACCCCGCCGGACATCACTATTTCTTCCCAGACATGTTTTGTGTTATTGATGACCGCATGGTGATGATGACAATGGTAATCATGGTGGTAATAATAATCAAACACAAAGATGGGAGAAAGAAACTGGATAATCTATGGGCAAATGGTTCAACTCTTTGAGCTTGTCTACTTTATCTGCAAAATGGAGCCATCATAAAATGCACCCCCGTGAAGGTTAAGTGCCCGAGCCACACGCGCATGTTTCCTAGTCAGAGCCACTGCCCTTCCTCCCCATCTCTGTTTTCCTTGACAAACACTGTGACGACAAAATTAAAATAAAAATCAGCTTGGTGCAAATGGCCAACAAGCTGACCGACATCATAAATCACAATGGTTTTCGCTGGCAAACCGCTTCTTGATTTTTATGCAATCAAATAACAAAATAATTCCCTTCCAAATGCAAAAACTTACGGCATAAAACCCAAAGCAATAATACTCAGTGAAACAAACAGAACGCTATCAGCCCACATTTACAGCCAGCGCTGAGGTGAAGCCTATCAGACCAGGTCCAAAGCAAATTATGGGGCAGCGGAAATCTTTGAAAAATAAAATCAGATTTAAAGGGGAGCCAATGCCCTCCCACCGGCTCTAATGAGGAGTTTGAAAATAATCAAAGTTAGCACGATGGCACGGATATTGGTTTGACTCCAGTGCTAACCCTACCAAATTATGAAAATCACAAAAGAAAGTAATTGAAGAATTCATAATGAGATTTGCTTGGCAATGTTCAAAACCCAAAGCAAAGTAATTTAATAAGGGAAGCTCAGAGGGGGCTTTCCTTGATCTTTGGACTGCAGGGTCCCAAACCAATCACCATCAAACAGAATTAAGCAGCAAGGGGTCACGCAGGGACAGACTTGGCCAACTGTGTGGTAAAGAGCTGTGGGGAGACTGAGGAAGCCCCCGGAACCAAAGCAGACAGCCCGTCATGCTGGCCCTCCTCACGGCTCCTTCACCTAGGCACCCACAGTCCAGCTCAGTGCGGGCACAGCATCTGCCTGCATTTCACTTCTTCCTCAGTGAACATTTATTTTACTTGATTTTTTTTAAGCATAAGAGCCTTTGCATGTTAATATGCTTTATCCCTGTGCCCACCTCTGTCCTAGGTCATGAGCAACAGGCAGAGCCCAACCTAGCGAGGCTCTGAGCTTGGCAGCACTGTGACTGACAGCAAGGCACTGAGGGCTGGGTGGCATCTGCCAGGGCTGCGCCCTGGGACGCGGTGTGGTAAGGAGGAGAGGGGACCAGAGGAGACTCAGGAAAAGGAAATAATCTCATCAAGGCAGAAGGGAGCCAGCAACCACTCTGGCAGATGGAGTAACAGCGACATTCTAAGCAGAGTACACCACAGGGACACAGGCAGGGACACCAGGGCGGGTGTCAGGGCAGGCGTGAGCCAAGGCTTCGTTCTGCTCCACGGCTCCTCCATCTCACAGACTCGCAGGGCCAGGATAAGGGCGCCGGAGTGAGAAGGGTCTGAGCTCAAGGGTGGGGTCTCGTGGAGATCCAAGCCGGGTCATCAGCAAGTCCTCGTCCTCTTGGGACAGCAGTGTCCTCATCAGCAAACAGCTCAGCCGAAGCACGACTGAGCTGATGCGGGGAGAAACATAGCCCCGCTGCGGATGTGTCCCCAGCCTTTCTAACGAGTGTCGTTAGGACTCAGTTAATCTCCTGATTGCCCAGACAGAACAAAGGCACGAAGGAAGAAAGGAAGGAAGGGACAGTAATGCACAGACGTTAGCTGGACTTTAACTGTTTATAGACTGAACATGCAACACCCACTTTTACTTATTAACCAACATCAGCACTGACAAGAGGAGCTGACACATAACTGAGTGAATAAATAATCAGAAAACAAAACCTTCCAATAGTGAATCACTGCAGAAACCCATTTTGGGGGCTGGGGTTTGTATGCACATCCCTTTCCATTACTGAATAATCACACTCTAACCGCCTCTCACCCATCTGCCCTAGACCTGCCACAATTCAGGCTTCACGATGTATGATGGCAACGTCTAATCTGGGATAAGAAAAGAGAATGATTTTAGTTCCACTCTAGTCTGCAGAATAAAAAAGCAAAATACAACACAGATACACACGTACACAGAGATATGTGCATACACAGAGAAAGAAAGATAAAGCACAGTAAAGGGTATGAAAAGGCAATAAATAATAACTTGTAAAAAGATTTCTCCTTCTGCACTTGATCTTAGGTAAAAGTTTAAGAAGTGATTACGTTTTCTCCTTCTAAAGGCATATCACAAGAATTTGGAGAGGGAAGAAAGCACTGAATATTTTTTGTTCCCCCATATAAGAATGTAACTTATTCTGATTGCTTCAGACTGCTCCTCTGATAGGGAAAAGGTATTAAAAATATCATGCTTGTTTTCATACTATCAAGCTTCCTTTGCATCGAATTGCTTATTTTTGCTTTTAAAAAATAAGCAAACCTCATATCTGGAGTGTTCAGTGATTAGCTGAAGTCAGTTTTTTCTTTTATGTTCCAGAACTTAAGTAATTCACATATTAACCATTTTTATTAGTGGCAATATAATGTGTTAAAATCTAATTGTAAGAAGGTTCAGCTTCTACCTAGTGATTCTATCATACTGGATCATCATTTTCAAGAACTAATAGTCTAAGAGTTTAAATATGTTATAAAACTTCAACTGTTTATAGAATTTAGGGGGAAAAGCTAAATTATACAAAGTAGCAAATTTTATGGGAGTACTTCTGGGTTTCCCCCCCCCCCTTGGTACTTTTTTTTAAAAACTTTCAAAGTGTAATTAGACCATGTGATTAGCAAAAAGAAAAATGTAACTCACTCAAAGTCTTGCTTTTGGCAGTACTCAGGAGTATTTTGCCAGTATATTTACAAATTTATATCCTTTTTGACAGTATAACTGTTTTTTAGAGTTACACCTATAGAAATGAATGTAGTAACTAAAAAGTATTAATGATGAAGATGTTTCTTATAATGTTACTTATATAAGTGAAAAATTGAAAATCAGCCAAATGACAAAGAAAAGAAAGCTGAGATATACTCATTTAAATCTACTGAGAAAATATTAATCACTAATGATTTTTATTATTAAGAACCAGTATACTGCCAGATAAAGTACATTTTCTATAATATCATAATTATGTAAACTTGGGTAGAAGTTCAAAAAACTGGATAATAAGCATGTAAAACAATTAATGGAGTTATATTTAGATAGTAAAAAAATTCTGATTTGGTTTCTTCTATTTTTATTTTTTAATCTTCTTGATATTTTAAACTTTTTCTTAATGAGTACATATTACATGTACATTATTATCAGGAACCTGGCTAGATGTCCAATCTCTCAAATAAGTATATGGTGATGGCTTACTATAAATGAGGTAAATGGTATGATTTTAGGGCTCCAGGCGGATCAAAACCCCTTCTACAGAGTTTGAGAATCTGAGGACTAAGACAGGGGATGTCTCTGGATAGCCCATATTTATTTGGGGGGTTAGAGTGGAAAACAAAGGAAACTGAACAAGTGGTTCAAGGACTTTGCAAGTAACAACTTACGTTAATTTAGGAGAACTATCTTAGGAGAAGATCTCCATGCTGCATTTCACTACAGGGGTAAAATGCCTGTGGCCACAGTCTTTATTGAGTTAATTGGAGTTAGAGCCCGGTGTCCTAAGCTGTTATCTTATCTTGTCCCCGGCCATGCAGCATGTGCTTCTGCACATGTGCTCAATTTCCAGTTTCAATGGCTCTCAATAAATTATAAACATATAGCCTAAAGACTTTCCTCTCAAAACTGCTTACTATTTTAACAGTGACATGAATTTGGGGATATTTGAGTGTATTTGGAGTTGGGTCAGACCTCAGAGTTAAAGCATGTTGTGATGATTAATTTTCAACATGACTGGCATAGGAACCAGATAGAGGGTTAGTGATGAAAACCTCTCTTTCTGGGTGGGTCATGCACGTCTGACATTTTGCTACAGTTTGTATGTGGATTGTAGCTCCAAAACAATCATATATTTAGAGGTGGAACTCTTGAAGGATTGGGTCATAGAACTTTGCTAATTAGTAGATTAATACCCTGAAGAGTTCAGAGCTAAATAGTTGTTAGGAGGATGTTAGGGTGGAAGGGGCAGACCACTGAAGGGGGCACCTACATGCCTGGCTTCTCCCTTGGCCCAATGCTTCTTGAATGCCAAGATATGAACAGATTTCCTCTGTCATGCTCTTCCCTTCTTACCTGACCATGGCCTAGACTCTCTAAAAATCATGAGCCAAAATAAAACCTATCCTTTAAATTCTCTGTGTTGGGTAGAGTAACTAAGAGAGACACTGGTACCAGGAGTAGGGTTATTGCTGTAACCATACCTGAATGTGTGGTTTAAAGTCTTTGGAACTGGTTCATGGGAAGAGTTTGTAAAAGTTTTGAAATACTGACTAGAGAAGACTTAGAATGCAATCAGACAAACTTTATGGGAGATTCTGGTCAGAGCTCAGAAGGCAAGAATGCAGTTAGGAACACGGTTCATAAAAGCCAGGTTTTAGTTAGGAACAAGGACTTCACTGCCAGCTGAGCTGGAGGTGATATGTATTATGTTGTAGGTGAAAATTTGTCTGCAGTTTTCTTATGTCTTGAGATTTTATGAGAGATTTTTCTCCTCTAATGAACCACCTTTTCCACCTGAACTTTACCTCTTAACAACATATTCAGCTCTGACCTCACGAGTCTTTTTGGGGGTATTCTAGATCTAACCCATAATATTCTATCCCTGGCATCCGAAAGACTCATATCTATCACGGTATGCAAAATCCATTTAGTCCACCTCTAAGAATCAATAAAGTTTAAACAGCTCCAGCATTACTATAAAGTTCTAAGTCCAAAGTTTCCTCTGAGACTCAAGGCAAACTCTTAGCTGGGAGCCCTTGTAAAATTCAGAAAGAAAGATAAATACTTCCAACATACAATGGCACAGAGTAAACATTTCCATCCCAAAAGGGAAGAATAGGGAAATAGAAAAGAATCAAACAAAAGCAGGATTGAAATCCAGCAGGAAAATTATTAAATTCTATAGCAGAGCTTAACGGTAACAGACTAACTGATCTTGTGGAGGAAATTTAAAGACATCCAATATTCAGGCTTTGGCATGGGTGCAGCTGGCAGTTTTTAGCAAGGTTTGTAGCAAGAATCAGGAGCAAAAGGCAGAGCAGAAAGACTTGAAAAATTTAAATGTTTTTCCAGAAGAAACCACGTGTAAATCTGGAGCCAAAGGAAGTGTGGTTGTTGAAGACATTAGTACCATTAGAAAGAAACCAAGTATTTTGTGCAAGGACAAGGAAATTGCTTTGAAGCAATTAGCAAGACCCCACTCAGCACAGGGCCCAAAAGGTGCTGTGTACTATGTGATAGCAGGAAATTTTCATCTTTCATTTGAAAATAGTCCTGGGTCCACTGTACAAGAAGAATATCCTAGGATAGAGATGGTGAACCCTTTAGAACTTTCAGTGATAATGAACAGCCTGCTGCAGCCCTTGTGCCACATGTCCTAAGAAGTTGATTCTCTGAGACCCATTTCACTGTGTTCACCCACACAGACACTTGAGGTCACTCCAGCCACGGGCCACAGAGGCTTGGCTGTTCCTGCTGCTCACAGAAGACCTCGCCATTATCCACACAAAGCTGGTTTTACCAGGACATGGAATGAAAGAGTTGTGGGGTCAGGGACGCTTCCACCCAAAAGAAGGCCTGGGGAGCCAGGTGAGGAGCCCTTGGGAAGGCGGTTTCCGAGCTGTGGAGATGAAACCACAGGTTCAGGGTAGGAAGTGGGAGATACCAGGATCACGGAATGTCTGCTGAGAGGAGCTACGGGCAGTAAGTGGAGCTAGCCCGAGAGGGAGACCATGTGAGACACAAGGCCACCACAGTGGAGGTACCAGGCCCCGTGGAGCGCACATATCCCTGTCACTTGTCCCAATTGCTGAACGTGAAGTGCATGGCTGAATGCTCGCCCTGATGATTTCAGCCCTGCTCGGGTCCAGTTCTTCTCTCCTCTTCCATTTCTCTCTTTGGAATGAGAATGTTTTCCCTGTGCCACTGTGCCTTGGGATTATGTAACTTGTGTTTTACAGAGGCTCACAGAAAAAGTTTGGCTTGAATCTCAAAAGAGACTTTGACTTGGCCTTTTGAAAAATGCTGAAACTGTTAAAACTTTGGGGAAGTAATTTCTGCATTTTCAGCAAGAGAGTTGTATCGTGTCACATAGAATTATTAATCTAGTATTGCATTCTGTTACATTCTCGACTTGTCTTCAAAACGGAAAGACATTGAGGCGCATGAATTATAAAATGTGCATGGACATGAGACAATCATAGGGAGCTTCTAACCTCACTGTGTGAATAAACCCCTCCTCTGTCCCCTCTTGGTCTTTTCCAGTCATGGAAAAAAAAAAATCACAGCCACGTGCTTCCTCTAAAGTTCAGTAGGTGACCTCTGAAAACAGGTTATGTTGACAACGTCAGTATTTTTACGTATAATCTTTCAACACCTGTTTGGTTATTATTTTTAATTTTTAACTCATACATAAAACCGCACACACTGATGGAGTTTCACTGAATTCTGAGATATGTTTATGCCGCATAATGTCTTCATCAGGTGAAAACCCCTGAAACATGCATCATGAAAACTTTCAAAATCTTTTTCCCTACCATTTTGTAAATGTACAATACATTATTACTGACAGAGGCTGCATATTTTCAACTGAGAATAATAACACAATATAAAAACTGACAAGATGCAGCTGAAAACCACACTCAGAAGAAAATGTACAGCTGTAGTCATGATATTAGGAAAGAAGACCAGTGTAAATATTATGACTTAAACATTATCATTAAAAGCGTAGAAGAAGAAAGGGCAAATTAGGAGCAAAGTAAATAGAAAAATTATTTACAAAAGCCTGAAGCCAACAAAATTCTTTTTTAAAGTAGTGAAAATCAATAAAGTCAAACTTATTTATGTTGAATTGGAGAACCATGTTCATGGATGAGAAAACTTCATATTTTAAATACAAATTTTCCCTAAATTATCTATAGTGTAATAGTTATCAAAATCGCAATAGGCTTCTTTTGAGGAAACTGAAAAGATGGCTCTAAAATTTAAGTGGAAATGCAAAGAATCTAGAATAGCTCTGAGACCTTGTAAAGGAAGAAAAAATTTGGAAGCCTTACCCAGCCTAATTTAAGTAATTACTGTAGTGATTAGTTTTGTACTGGCATAAGAATAAAAAGAATTAAAATGTGTTATGTATCAACTTCCCCATGGTGAATGTAACCATTATGTACTGCGAAGTTGTAATAATACATTTTTTAAAATTTTTAAAATCAAATTATAAATTGAAAGCAAAAATATTTAAATAAAAAGGAATAGAAAGAGAGACCACTGAACCAGAGGTAGACCAATAGTACACAACACACTGATTTCCAGTCAAGGAATCTCATCTATTTGTAGGGTGAATTTAGAACTTTTTTACAAACAGATGATGCCATGTCAACTGTACCCATGGGTACAAAATGCATTCTTCAGCACTGTCTACCTCCACACACAGTATGGATGAATTTAGATGCAACGTAACACTAATTGCAAAAACTTCTAGAAGAAAACTTGCTGCTTTGAATTAGGAAATACTTTCAGGCAAGACACACAAAAAAATCATCAACCATAAAAGAAAAAATTTATGTGCAGCATTTTATTAAAATTAAAAATTCCTACTCTTCAAAAGACACCATTAAGAAAATGGATAGGTAAGTTACAGACAAAGAATTACATTTGCAGTAATTATATTTCATCAAAGACTTGTACTGAGAATACATTAAAAGCTCATATAAATCAGCAACAAAAAGGTAAAAAGCTCAGTAATATTTAACAAGATTTGTACTCACATTGTCAAAAAAAATACATGGGTAACCAATAAGTATATGAAAAAATGTTCAACATCACTAGTTACTAAATTTAAACAACAATACCTATTTACACCCACTGAACCAGCTACCATTGGGCTTCAAAGTTAAAAATGGCTATAAGTTAGCTACTCCCAAAGACCGACAAGATTAATACAGGTGGGTTGTCCAGCAACCGGGACTCAAAATATGCAAGCAGTGTATTTCCAGTGGGAACATGAAACTGCCCACAGTAGAGGCAATTAGACCTTTACAGACAGCGTCTACTTTACGGCCCAGGAATTCCACCTTTTGGTATTCAGCAAAGAAAAATGGAAACGTATCTCCATTTAGGACTCATATTAGAAGATTTGTGTTCTTATTCATTACAGTCCTAAGTTGGTAACAGCACACACGTACATCAGCTGGAGAATGGATAAGGGCATGGGATTTGTTCTTAGAAAGCAAATAGTCCTCAAAGGAAAAGAGAAAGAAAAACAAACTACAGCACAAATACTTACAGCTCTACGGGTGAATTTCATCAACATTTTCTTGGTGAACAAGAGAGCATTTTAGCAGGTGATGAACACGTCCTGAAACTTGTCCCGATGGTGATGGTGATTAAACAACTGTTTGCAGCTCTTTAAATGCCAGAGATGGACACGTGATCTGTGCACGTCAATCTGTGCACCGTGGGCCTCAGGAAAAGACTCGCTGCTACTTCTCTTTATTTTTCTCATCTTCTTTCCACCGTGAATGGTGGAGGATGAGACCGCACTGACATCTAGGAATGCACAGTGCGCGTGGAGCACTTTAGATTTTACACCTCGGTAAATGCGCGTCTCAGCTGGGCCAGCGCTTCAGAAGTCCCATCGAGGGCTCAGAAAGGTAAATTCACTTGCTCAAAGCCACCGATTAAAGGAGGTGCGAGTGGAATTTAAACTCACATTTCCTCGCTCCGAGGCGGAAATGACTGCAACTGCACTCGCTGAATGGATGAACGGGTGAGTGCATGAATCTATGAATGGGCGAGGACACGAGACCAACCAACCCACGCAGGGTCAGGACGTCGCTTTGCTATGAAGCTTGACAGGGAGGCCCGGACGCTGCCTCTGACAGCGCTGCCAGGGCTCCCCCTGCAGACCGCTACGTGGATCCCACAGACCCTCCGAGAGGGCAGAACCACAAGCTGCCCAGGGCCTAGGCCAAGCCCTCCTGATCTCTGAACAAAGTGGCCCCGAAGCACAGAGAAATGCCGTGTCATGTAAGCGCCTTGCTCCTCAGCAGGAGCGCCCAGCCTCCACGGAGCCAGCGTGCCACCACCTGTGTGAGACCACTTGGCCCACCTCGCCCTTCTAATGGACAGAACAGCACGATGGAGACCAAAGTTCCTGCTCTTTCCACAGAAGAGAGTGCGCCTTCCGGAGACCACCTTGCTGCCACCGAAAAGGGTCCCTGACGCTCAGCAGGCAGGGCAGACAAAGAGGGAAGAGGACAGGACCGCGTGCAAGTGTGGGAGGCACAGCCAAGGCAAGCATCAGATCGGCAGAGGAAGAGGAAGATTTGCTTGCGGGCCCATTTCTTCTCCACACTTGCATTCACCCTTTATGACCTCGGCGATATTCACAGAGTGGAAAAGCTGTCCTTTGTGCAGGCCCTGGCCTCCGAGGTTACTGCCAGCACAGGGCCCGAGACAAGCTCCTTGCCTATTTATTCAAAGAGCTCCATGAGCTGTAAAGATTGACAAACTATTAACCCTATATCCTATCTGACAATGTTATTAAGTACTAGGTCTGATTTATGGAAAGGCTTAATCAATCGGCAGGCCGGGTCAGCCCTGGCATGGCACAGAAACTGTGTCTTGCTGAATGTGATTTCACAGAGTTAAGCTCCAGGAGAGGGGAAAAAAAAAACACTGCACCAGCAACATTGAAGTCTGACTTCTGGTGACATCGTTATTATCATATAAATTCGTGCCACTTGCCAGCTCACTTCTGCAATGCAAAGTTTTGCCAATTGATGATTGTAATAATTTGGAAACCAAAAATAAAATCACAGACGTAAATAATCATTGTCATGACACACGGAAGCAAGGCTACGGCTTTTAAAACTGGAAGGCAGGCATATGTCTTGCCACACTGCTGTGAAAGGAGACAGGAATTAGGGATGTAAGTAAAGAGGATGCAAAAAAAATGTGGGAGCACAGAGGGACAGAATACCCTGCGGAACGAGGCACTGTCGGGGTGAGGATGGGAGGCCAGTGCGCCCACTGACTCCGATCTGCGTGACCTTGGGCAAGGCACTCTAATTCCTGAGGCCAGGGTCTTCCTTCTGTGTTTCTGAGACAATGGCCACCGCACAGCCTGTGTGGGATGGAAGTAATCAGATATGTAAATCAGCTGGCACAGTGCCCAGCCAACGGAGCCTGCCCATGAGAGCTCAAGGGGATTCTAGGCCAGGCTGGGACAAAAATGGGTCCCAACGCATGGGGACGGAGTCTGCTAGGGCACCGGAGTTAGACCCAGACAAGGTGAGGAAGGGCAGAGATCACAAGCTACCAGATGCCAGGCAGCTGCAAGGTGAGAGGAAAGGGCTCTGCTCGAGACTACAGACCTCACACTTTTCTGTAAAAGGCCAGATAATAACGTTTCATGTTTTTAAGTCCTTATGTTCTTCGTTGCACAATTCAGTCCTGCTGAAGTAACAGGCAAGCAGGCACACATGGACCGGAAGCGAATAGGTGGGGCTGTTTTCAAGGAAGGCTGATGTGCACACACAGAGGCCGGCAGGACCACGGCTTCCCAGCCAGTAGCCCAGCCCTCCTCGGGTCTGTGATGCATGTGATACACAAGAACAAAGCTGCCACCGTCCCCTCTTTCTGGACATCTCCAGGAAGACCTGGAGGATCTGCTCCCGAGGGAAGGCTAGCAGGAACAGGCCCGCAGGTCCCTGTCCCTGACAGCGGGGAGTGGAGGGAAGGGAACTGTGATGAAGGGCGGGAGCTGTCCCTGATGCCCTGTCTGCACAGTCAGACAGCAAACCGCTGACTCAGGCAGGCGGCACGCTGGATACTGAGATGCCTGGCTGACAGGCAGGTTTGCTGCCAGGAGGGTGTGTTTGGAGTCTCCTTTTCCTAAAATCCTTCTTGCTGTCTTCCCAGGGCCCAGTGAGGTCCATGCTCCTCTTGCCTTAGTGGTAATGGGATCCTAGCCAATGGGCAAATCATAACACAACTCCTTTCCTGTTCGGCTGCTGTAGCGAAGTGAGCACATCTTGGGAAGCAGTATCGCACCTACACTGGTTTCAAATCATTAAGAGCTGCAGCTCTCCAAGGTCGGCCAGATGCCAGGCTCCTTGGCCTGGGGAGCAATTAACCCTCTTCCACCATCACACGCTCTCTGGAAATAAACCTGGAGTCCCCAGAGAGCCCCGGGGAAGCAGAAGTGCAGTGGTCCCTCCATGGCTGCAGGAGTGTCCACAAGTCCCTGGCGGGCTGCTCTTCTCTCGGTTAGGCTCGCTGGACTGCACAGAGCTCTGTATGTACAGAGGAGACCTCAGGACTTGGGACAACTTCTCCTACCTGAACACTGGGCTCCAGCCTGTGTGTCCTACTTGCTGGACATTTCTCCTTACTTTTCCTGGATTTAAGGCATGACCGTCACTGTGGGCATAGCCATTTCCAGCCTGGTCCCCTGCAGGTCTAGGGGGACCTTTAGTGCTGTAGGGAGGGACACAGCTGATTCCCAGCGTTAGAGGAAGGAAACATTTTGGTCCAATAGCCATCCAGATAGAAACATAAGGGAGGATTTGAGAGTGGATTGAGCTCTTTCTCCAATAAAAAAGCGCAGCACACTTCTTTTTCTGACAATAGTATAAACTTGCTTTTATGACACTAGTTATAAAATTCTTAACATTTGTCTAGTGCTGGCAGTCTTTTTTTTCTTGGACATTCAAATGATGAGGGAGATGTGTGACCCCTAAACCCATCTCAAAGTAACACATCCTGTGTACTGGAAAAAACAACAGAGCCTGTGCCGTGCAGGACACGTGCAGACGTGGAAAGGTCACCCTTGACTATCTGTGTCCTTATGTGTTCTCTTTATCACCTATTTCTTACACTTGTACTCATGAGTAAGAACCTCAGGGTTTAGGTCAAAAACGGCCCCCAAGAGCCTCACGTCCTCAGAGGCTGGGCTTTGGAAGGTGACTGAGTTGTGGGGCACTATGGCTGAGCTGCTGTTAGAGGTGGAGCCTGGTGAGCTGTGGGGAGCCCGGGCCACGCCTGGAAGGGTGCATTTCCCTCCATCGTCCCTCTGCTTCCTGGCCACCAAGCTGTGAGCGGTGTTTTCCTCACGACGCCCCTCAGCCATGCCTTCCTGTCTCGGAGCCAGGCGACCATGGATGGAAATTTCTGAAACCGTGAACCAAAATAAACCTCTCTTCCTTTAAGCTGTGGGTGTTGGGCTAAGAGGGTTAAGTCTCGGCAGGAGCTGAAGAACAGTGTGTGAGGAGCGCTGGGGAGCTGGGAAGAGGTGTTTCCTGGGTGAGCCCTCTGCACACTGACCACCGTCCGCGGGGACTTAGTGGTGTGATCCTCCTAAACACACCGGGGAAAGCAGAGAAGGAAGGGGCGGCATGTGTGGGAGGCTGAGCGCTGCCTGACTCGGTCTGGGTTTATTTATTTGGGGGAGCAGCGAGGTGCACAGAGCGGTATTCCTCATGCCCCTTACTTTAGGACGCCTGTCCACTTCTCCAGGCAGAGCCCTCTTCTAGCATCAAGTCCTTTAATATATATCCTAATGAGAAATGAAAAAGGAACAGAAAATCGATTTGCACCCAGCAAGATGCTTCTCCCCGCCGCCACTCTGTGCTTCCCATGTGCGGCAGCCCCTATGGTGAGTCTTGTATTAAACCAGCATTATTTGCATGTGTGTAGGGGGTACTTTATCTTTTTAAAAGGGTGTGATGGTGGAGGCTATTTTCTATTAGTTGACCCATATGAAATTGTCTATAACGTACTTCTGCTCAGTATTATCTTGCGAAGGTCCATCCATCCTACTCAACGCAGCTGCAGTTCATGCATTTCATTGTAGATAATAATTTTTACCCTGTTAATAGTCATTGGGAGGGTTTCCAAGGTTTGGGCTCCATAAGCAATGATGCCCTGGGTTCTCTTGTCTACAGAAATGTGGGTGGACACACTGGAGTGGAATTGCTGGATCATAGAGTACGTGATGTTCCATTTTACAAGAGAATGACAAACTCTCTTGCGGAGTGATGGTACTGGGTACACTCCCACAAGTAATTAAGCACCTGCCAGCCCTTCCTCTCCACCACCTCTCATTGTGTGCCTGTTTAACTGGCCTCAAATGATGTATCCTTATGATCACGATTTGCATTTCTCAGGCCGCTGATGACATGACCATCTCTTCCTCTGATTACTGGCCATATGTGTTGCCGCCTCTATGAAAGGCCTGTGCAAAGCTTTTGCCCATTTTTCTATTTAATTGTGTGAGCTTCTCGTTGATTTACAGAAGTTCATGATATATCCTTGATATTAATGGGGTGTCGGTTATTTGCGTTGTAAATATCCCCTCTTTAGAGTGCCTTGTGATAAAGTAGCTCTCTTTTCTCTTACAAGAAGTGCTTTTTGCGGCCCTGTTGCAATGAATCTCCATGAGACCCTACGTGGATGGAGGATTGGCTCTGCCTCACAGGCAAAGCTGGCTGGGAAGGGGAACTGGAAAGCCATCTGGCCCAGGGCTCACACTCTGGAAAGACTTAAATCAACTGTGTGTTCATTATCTCCAAATGAGGTTACCTGCAGCCACAGAGATTCACTGTCAGGCATGAAAGGAGACCCTGCAGCTGGAGCCAGAGCTCCATCTTAGCAGTGGACCTGGACTTGAGAGGTCTCATAAATCTCGTAAACCCCAGGGCAGTGCCGCTAGACTGCATTCTGTTATTCTGATTCAAATATCAACTTCCAAAGTCTACCATCATGTGCATTTTTAGATATCTTAAGTCTCTTAAAGAGAAATTGCCCAGTCTCTCAGCTCCAAGAGGTACCAGACCTGGAGAATGAACATCCTGTTCCATTCACCCTGCTGGTGAGTTGCAGAAAAAGTACTTTACCAACACGTCAGGCTCCAGAGCTCAGCACGGCTAAGTGACAAGGAAACGTCCCCTCCAGCAGGACTGTGTGGGAGCACATTCCCGGCAGGCACTCGGCCCACCCAGGACCATAGGACCAAGGGAGACTGCGCTCTGCCCTGACACCCAAGAGCTTCCCAGGTAGAGCTTAAGTTTCTTGCTCTCTCCCGGGAAGAGGTACTGTCGAGCTCTTCATGAAGAGTAGAGCATTGAGCCATGGTGGCCCCCAAAACTTTCCTATATCCCTTCCCTGTGCAGGGAAGCCAGATGGTCACTGAGTATCCATAGGGGAGCACAAGGTTTTGTGTGTGTGAGAGAGAGATAGAGACAGAGACACAGAGAGACAGAGACAGAGAGAGGTACAGAGTGGGAGGGAAGGTGAAGCAGGACAGGGATAAACAGTGACACAGGCAGCCTGTGGCAGTGCTGACCTTGATGCTGCACATCTGTCTCACACCTGTAGCAATGACATTGGAGACTGCAGTCATAGCATGTAGAGGTCCCTGGACAGAACCATGGCACCTCCAGCAGCACCCATGGTACCTGTCTGCATCCACCATCTGGCACTGTGCCCCTGCTCTCACTGAGTGTCCTTCGTTTGGTGGGCAGGGCTCTCTGTGCCACTACCCCTGGCAGCCATGAGGAAGGACAGCCAAGTCTCCGAGGGAGCTTGCCCACGCTTGCCCAACCAGCATCCCTTAGAAACCAGGAGGCAGCTAAGGAGCAGCCCTCTGCTTCCGCAGCCAAGAATGGGCCACCAGGAACATGCCGAGGGCTCACCCTGCAAATGGCAGGACTGCTGGAATACAGATACCTCTTGGGGAGGTGTCTCAGACCTCAAGGACAGCACGGGCAGAGCCCCAGCCTGGCGTATGTGCAGGGCACGGCCCCCACCTACCTTCCGGATGCCTTCCGAAGGACTGGACACGCAGTTGTCAGCTCCCCCGTTCTTGCTGATGGTCCTCCAGAGCTCGGCAAACGTGCTGTCCTGCTCCAGGGGGTTGGTGCCCTTGGCGCGGAAGTACTCATAGACGGCAGAATCCCGGACGGTGCCGTAAGGCACCTCCACTTGTTTGGACAGGTCCTGGAATGTCCTGAAATGCAGAGAAGCATGGGTACATGCTGCCAAACATGCTGCAGAGATCTAGGGGGACCGCGCTCCCCCAAAGGCCAATGCTGTGGCCGGCATCCACCTTCTTCACACCGAAAGCCCAACAGCAGGAGCCCCTCAGATCCACAGCAGGACTTGCCAGGCCTCAGAGCATGATTCAGTGAGACTATAGCACATGTGGTGAGTGGTTCTGCACTGAGCTTCTAGGATAGAGAGATGAGTATCACATGATGCCTGCCCTCAGGGAGCTTAGCATCAGCTGTGGACATCTAGAATGCGATCATGATACAAGAGTTGGGTAACACAAGATGCTAATTACTGAAGGTCTCCATCGAAGCCCACAAATGCTGAACAGGAAAGAACCACGCTGGCAAGACAGATGACGATAACGACGAAGGCTGGGGCCTGGCGCTCATACTGAGTGCGGCAGACATTGGCATGCTAAGAGCTTGTGCCAACAAAGAGATGCCCGCTCCAAAGCTCCAAGGGGTCCTGGTTTCCCACCAGGTACTGCCTCTGAACACCTTGCCCCAGCCAACTTGCATTTTTTTAAAATAAAGGAAATCAGATTTTTATGGGAGACCTCCTAAGTTTTTTTTTTCTTTTTTCTTTCCTGGTTTTCAAATCAATTATTTACAAGATGCTGATGCTTAGACCCAGCCCCCCTGAGGCCTTGGCTTTGTTGGAGGTGGAGCAGAAGCAGGCAGCTTGAGCTTGGCTCATGGTGGAGGGACAGAAGTGAGCCCATCAGAAAGGCCATCAGCATCCCAGGAAAAGATGTCCAAGCTGGTGACAGAGGACAAGATTTCTTTTCAGAAGGAGAAATGCAAATGTTCTTGAATTGATGATGGTGTTGCAGGCCAATAAGCCCGTCATCATCTGAAACCCACATTTACTACATTTAACCTATTAGACATCAGAGCTCAGCCTCACCCACCCTAAATGTAATGAGGACGCTTGCCCTGCTTGCAGTTGAGCAAAATGATACAACACAAAGCCTGTAAGAGAGTTGGACAGCTCGTGCAAATCACCAGTCACCCACATCCCAAACTCTCTGGCCACAGGCACACAGCTGTGCCGCGTGTCTCCCTCTGTGGCCCCAAGGCTGATGGCAGCTGCAGCTAGTGGTCGCTGCCCAGCACCGTAAGAAAGGATAAAGCCATGTACTGCTAACTGGGAAGAGATCAAAACTCAAAATTTGCAGTGTGGATCTACCGCCTGCTTACTGCTCCGGTACCATGGCAAAGTCAAGCGTTCCTAAGGTGAACCATCATTAACCGGGACCATCTGGAGCACAGCAGGAAGAAGCAACTGGTGCAAAGTTCTCCCTTGGCCCTGGAAGAGCTTCGCCCAGCAGCGTGTGGAGACGATGCACAAGCCAGGTGGATTTGGGGCATTTGCAACAGCGAGAAATGCCGGTGGACAGCCAGGCTCCACTCTGGTCGCTCCTAACTTGTTTCTCAGCTGCAGACCTCGGTCTATCCTCCTTATCAGCCCTTATCATTCTCTACCCTCACCCCTCTGCTGAGTCACTGCACCCCAGACAACAGCCAAGCCTCCGCCCAGAGCTACGCAGCCGTTCATCTTCTGGCCCCATGCCTGGCAGCCGCACAGCCCATCTCAGCATGAGAAAGACCACCCACCCCCATGTACAGTGCCAGGCTGTGCCATGCCCCCTGCCTAGAAACCTTTATCTCTGTCACACACCCCTGTACCTTACAAATCTCTTGAAGATCCAGCCACTGCCTCTCCCCCGGGGGAGCTACTCCAACCCTCACTTCACTATGGCATCTTGGCACCTTGCAGATTTCGGGGACAGAAGGCTCTCACTGGGACTTCAGAGGGCAGCAAACAGGGGGGATACCCTGGATTTCAGCCTTCTACACTCAATGTTACGAGCCCAGACAAGCCCAGACAAGCAAACTGAAGTCCCTGTGCCCATTTCCAGATCTTTCCAAATTAGGGGTGGAAGCAGAGGCCCACTATGAAATTACAGTCACCAGCCTGGTGCAGCAGGCACTCGGGCCCTGGAAGCAGTGGTTCAGAGCTGGGATTAGACATCCAGGTCCCCTGCACTGTAAGAATCAGGGGGCCTGGCGCTGCGGCAGCTCTGACTTTGCATCCAGAGCTCTGGACCCAGGCTGACAGCAGAGCGGCCAGGGGTGGCAGAGCTTCCTCCAGCTTTGGGGACACTCCCCAGGCCCTCCCCAGCTATGCAGCATAGCAGCCGAGTTCAGCATTCATTTCAAAACGTCAGTCGCGGGTGAAAGGAAACATAAAGTAACAAATTCGATGAAGAAATCTTCCAATTATTGTGCATTATTTATACTTAATTGAAGCAAGATGTTCCTGTGCTTGAAGGGCCCCCAAGGGTTGTAACTGTGTCATCCTCTGCCTGTTATGAAAGGAAGGGGAGTCTCCCTTTCTCAGTTTTTTTTATTTCTCTCCTGGTAATACAAACAAACACAAGGCTTTGATGAAAGGAAAGCATCAAGATGAATTACACAGCTGAGCAAAATACTGAACTACTCTAAATAACCGTAGTTTCCACAAGCATGGGATGAATGCGCAATGGCCCGGAAGCTCTGCACCCCAACAGGTCCCCGAGCTTGAAATGAGATCTCCTCTCTGTGCTGGCACTTATGTACGACAGCAGCCACAGCCAGAGGCTAAGGAGGCCTCTGTGGGCGGTGGGAGGCAGCCCAAATGTTTACGGTTCCATGTTCCTGTCTGTCCCAGTGCAGACCACGGTTCCAACCCCAAGCTACCTTCCCTGCACCATGCACCACCGCCACCAAGGGCCATCAGCTCACAAGCTGCACATCGGAGCGGTGATCCCTCCGCTCTCTCTCCGTCAGCGATGGCTTCCATGCTCGCTGGCACACTCTGCACACAGCAGGGACCTGCGTCCTAGCTCAGGGTGATAAAGCTATAGTGGGCTATCCACCAGGCTGGCGGGAGGGTCCAAGTCACGGCACACCCAGGCTGTGGTCTCCCCACGGGTTGTCCTGTTGTTGGGGTGTGCTCTGACAAAGAGAGTGAAGCCAGCCAGCCACACAGACACTGCAGCCGGGGCAGACACGGCAGCCAGCCAGGACACCAACCAGGGCGCAAAGTGAGCCTTGCTGCCCGAGCAGCACACCCCACACAGCGCTTCTCTGAAGCCCCTCTCCTCAGCAGCGACTGCTCACAACGTCCAGGCAGTCCCAGCACAGCGGTGAAGAGCCGGCCTGCTGCCTACAGGAGGGTTTCTGTCCACACAGAGCGCACCAGCACCGTGCGCACCCTCGCAGCTCCCCAGCAGCTCCTGGACGTCTAGTGGGTGGTGGCCCATGGTGACCCCCAGAGCAAGGATGAACGAATGGCTAATACACACTGGGATGGGTGGCAGGGGAGTGGTCAGAGCAGAACCCCAACAGGGGGACAAGATGGGGTTCCCAGAGTCACAAGGGAGCTGCTAATGGTTTCAGTAAGAAACCTGAGTCTCTCCCTGGACCTCTAACAGAACGCCCAGCACTGATCACACATTGGTTCTGTGCCCATGGAGCAAGACTTCCTGGGGAAGCGGTGAGCAGCCAAGCGAGGAGCACCTCGGGGAGAATGGTTTCCGTGGGCCAGGGCTGGAAGAATCCTTAGCTGAGTCATGGGAGGCAGGTGCAAGCAGCTACACGGAGAACCTGAGGGGGTCCCAGGAGGAGGGGTCCCCAGGAAGACCCCGGGTGTGCGAATACAGCTCACTCGGTCATCATGAGGTGACTCTTACAGCCAAAAACACTCGGGCTTTAGAGCCTGACGGAGCTGGACTCATACCCTGGCCCTGGACGCCTTCATTGGTTGATGTAATCTGGTAGTTGTCAATGTGGTCCTCTGTCATCCTGCTTGGTCCCCACCCCAGACCTAGTAGAGCAGAAACGCTAGTCTTGTTTTTGTGGTCCTCTGGGTGACTTGCAGGATGCAAGTCCCAGAAGCAGTGACTGGGGCAAGCATTTAATGCCTGAGGTCTTAGTTTCTGTCATTCATGCCAGCGCCGTGGAACTGATGAACGCGAATGATCATGATTATTACATTCGCCACAGAGCCCGCGTGTGATCAATGATGGTGTTTTCTTAGAGGACAAGTAAGAAACTCAAGTGGCTGAATCATGGGCCCAGGAAGAGGAGTTGTGGACACCGGCTGGGGCGGTCATGGGTGGGTGGCAGCAGGTGTGGAGACAGCATGTCGTGGCTCCCAGGCTCCTATGATCACAGCCTGTCTCCCCACTGGCCGATCAGTCTACTCAGTGAGGAAACTGAGGCCCATCCTGCTTCCATCGTCCTGCCGAGGCAGACTCAAATATTCCCTACTGGTATCCAGTCCACGGCCCCACCACCAGCACACACTCTGGGTGACCAGAGCAATCTGAACCAGTGACCAGCAGGGAGACACCGGCTCCGCTGATAGGTACCTGCACTCTCCCTTGGTGGACGTGGTGGGACCGTCTCAGAGAAGCCTTGTGGGGAAGCAACAAGCAGCTGGGCGAGAATGGCCCCGACAGCTTCCGGCTCCAGGCTGGGCCTGGATGGGCTACTGAGTCTCACGCCAAGGCTCCCCTGGTGCCTCCTGCTGGCATCAGCTTACTTCAACTTTGGATGAAGCTTAGCATTGGGATTTTCCCAGGGCAAAGCCTGCCCTCTCCTCCAACTCTACTGACATTGGAGTTGGAACCAATGGGAGCTCCTTCTCCGTAGCCCATCCCTGGATTGCTGATCTTGTGGTCTTCCCTTGCCAAAAGCATAGCGGACACGGATAAGCAGATCAGACAGCCTTACAAAAGGACCTTGCAAGCATCGTCTGCATCTGAGAACAGTTCCCAGCTTTGCACACAGGAAGTTCCCAGTGTCTCCTTCGGCTGTGGCCAAGGGCACCCCCCAGCTCAACCCCACCTCCTGTCTTCCCCACACTTTTCCCCACAAATCAATCTTACTACTTCCTAGATACATTTTCATTAACAAAGAGATAAATGTGTTTGCAGTATGAGGAAAATCAATAATACCGAATTTATAAACACATCTTTGCATGTTAACAGAAATTATTTACATTGGCAATGGAGATAAATACACTTGCAACAAGAGCAGAATCAATATACAGCATATGCAAAAACAAATTTCAGCTGTGAGGCCGCCGTATCTTGGCCTGATAAATCTAAATCCCCAACTCCTATTATTCTTCCTGAAGGAGGAAAGAAGGTAGTGGAGTGGCCCCAAAGACCCAAGAGGATGGGGACGCTCGTCACACTAACTGGAAGCTGTCTTAAATACAGTGTGTGGATGTGCTTACTACCTGCTACCAGCCTCACGGTGCTGTCACACGTCCTACGATAGAGGACAGAGGAGGTGACACAGCACAAAGCGACCAGGACAGCCCGCCTGGGGTCCCAACCTGCTTGTGGGCTCTTTGGGTGCTGAAGCACCTCCAGCCCTACACCTGGCCCCTCCTGGGGTTTATCCCTAGGGCGCTCCTACGACTCTGTCCTCTCTGAGCCTTCTCCCACGCAGGGCCAAGGTTCCTGGGAGACTTCCTTCTTTCACTCAATTATCATTCAAGAAGCCATCTGTTTGAGTCAGGCCCTGCTCCAGGTCAGGGGATGGAGTGATGTAGTAAAGTCCTTCTTTCCCAGAGTACACTTAGTGAAGGTGGGCAAAGAGCAGAGCACGGCACCATGGACAGCACCATGGACAGCACCACAGCAGTTGCATAACTCTGGGTTCAGCACATCAGTCACCTTTCCACCCTTGTACACAACACCTGACACCCACAGCGGAAAGGAGGAGAGCTTTACTTCAGTCCACAGTTTCCAGAGGGTTCAGTCTTGGCTGGCTAGTTCCAAGGCAGAAATGGCAAAGGGAAAGGGCCTGGCAGGGGAAGGCTCAACTCATGCTGCTGGGAAATGGAGAGAGAAGGGAGAAGCCAGGGACAAGCATCCACCCTTGCAGGTCACACTGCAGTGACCAGGATCCTCCCCACAGCACACTCAGCTATGAGGCATCCGTGTCTCAATTCACGGGTGCACACAGAAACCCACGAGGCAATCACTTTCCACTCACATGGAACTTTGGGGGACACTTTAGAGCCCCATGACAGCAAACTTCCTGGAAAGGATCAGCCAGTGCCTAGGTGGGCTCTGATGGCCACAGACACAACTCTGTTATGTCCCTTGCTTTTCTGTGTATGTTTTGTTTTTCAGACAGTTTAATATGTTTGAAGAAATGAAAGCAGCGTTGGCTTGCGGGCTGTAGGAAAACAGGTGCAGGTCAGGAGTTGCCTGCAGGACACCACGGGTGGCCTCTGAGGTCATGCATCCAGTGAGGAAAGTGCTGAGCAGGGTGAGGGCCAGGCATGACAATGGGAGGATGAGGGTACCAAGAGCCCAGGGCGGGGTTCCAGCCATCTGCGTTCTGTCCTGGGCACTGCCCCCCCCCCTCCTCGTATCTTCCCTTGTGCTAGACAGCAAGCAGCCAAGAAGAGCGGGCTCACGACAGCAAGGCTGAGACCGGCCAGAGCCATCCTGCCCAGGAGCCTGCGTACTGCGGCTGGGAGCCGGCCTGCAGCTTCTCCACCTGATCACGCCTTGGCGCTGCAGGAGGTCAATGCTGGGGCCACCCTGGCTCGGTAGATCCAGAACCACAGCAGGGTTTGACGCTGGGGAGTCACACAGTGACTGAAAATCCTAATCCTCTCTTCACAAAGCCGTGGGCAGCCTGGTGTAAGGGCATGGGCCAGATGTGAGCTGTGTGACCAATGGCAAAGTAACACAAGGCACAAAGCCCTTTCAAACTTGTGCCCACATACTGGCCTGGGCACCCCACTAAAATTTCCCTTGTGTCATGGTTTATATCTAGATGTCCCCAAAGAGCCTCACACACTCACAGGTGTGGCTTCTGGAAGGTGACTGGATTATGGGGTTGACAGTTGACTTCCTATTAGGCCATGAGGTCTGAACAGAAGAGTTGAGTCAAGCGGGCCTGGCCCGGAAGGGTCTGTCTCCCTCTCTGGCTCCTCCCTTTGTCCTCTGCTTCGTCTGCCATGCTTTTCTCCACCATGCCCCTCTGCCCAGCTGATTAGGGACTGAACCTTCCACAAACTGTGAATCAAGAGAAATATCTCCTCTTGTAACTTGCGGGTATCAGCTATTTTGTCCCAGCAATGCGAAAAGTGACTAAGACACCTCATTTCTATATATTCTTCCTGGATTCAACCCAGAACGGTCCCCTGGCCCTAGAGAAGACCAAGGTGGCTGCACATGAGTCTGTGAAAGGTGAGCACATGTGTCACACGTTTCCTGTCTGCTGAGGGAAGGGGAGCCAGGCTCGGGAATGGGTGTTGCAGGAAGCCCTGGGTGGCCAGGTGACCGAGGCTCAGGCAGAGCCAAGGTCATGACGTGAGATGCATGTCAAGGTCCACACCTTTGCCAAGTCATAGAGGGACCTCTCCCACTGTGCCCCACTGCTGCTGCCTTCCTCAAGCATCCCCCTGCTCTCTAGGCCTTCCAGTCTTCACCCAGGAGCACCTTCTGCCTGGTCAGCATTACCGAGGCATCAGCTGAGCATCCTACAGGAGGAGCAGAACCCCGCCCCTGCTGGCCTGTTTCCCTATCTGTTTCTGGAGGAGCTCTGTTTGATGCTCAGTCCCTTGAGCTTCACGCACTCTGTCTCCCTGGCTCAGTCCTGAGTTCACTCAGGACAAGGACGGCGTCCATCTCTGGACCACCCTACATGTGCTAAGTTTTTCCTGGAACAATCAACTGTGTCCCAAATCAAATCTGTGTTTATAACCAAATGGATGAATAAGGCTAGGGAGACTCCAGGCTGGAGACTGGCATGGTGATGGGTCTAACTTTGGAATCACTAACCCTACCAACTTCAAGTGGGCCTTTGATGCTGCCCGGAAATCTTCTAAATTTTTTTCATGCAATTCATTCTCCCACTCTCTTGGATGACTCTCAGAAAATGACCCTGCTT
The DNA here is from genome assembly GCF_034190915.1 of Cavia porcellus. Classification (NCBI taxonomy): domain Eukaryota; kingdom Metazoa; phylum Chordata; class Mammalia; order Rodentia; family Caviidae; genus Cavia; species Cavia porcellus. The sequence goes on from NW_026947506.1 coordinate 5,494,988, forward strand.
ATTACTGTACAATCAAGTAGACTCCATCGGTAAAGAACTTGGCTTTTCTAAAGAACTCTCTTTTCTAAAAGCATCAGTTACTTTCCTGACCACCTGTTTAAACTGGCTGCTCTGCCTTTGCCCCTGTTTATGTCTAACTCTGCCTCCTGAATCCCAGATGTTGCTGTTTTCTCAAAATACATTGCTCTTCCAGTTGTCACTTCTGTCTCCTACATCATGAAATTGCTTCTGTTTATGGATCATTTCCATCAGCTTGAAAACACATACATCTTCTAGCTTTAAAAAAACCTTCTTAGTTATTGCACCCTCCTCTGTTCACCATCCAGTTCTTCTGGAATTACCTATGGTTATCATCTCCATAAGCCTGGGCCCATTTCTCATGACTCTAGTTTACTCAGATTTTCTACCCACCATTAAAGGGAAGCTATTTTGTCAAGATCGTAAATGATCTCTCAAAAACAGCAGCCAATTCTTAGTTCACACCGTGCCCCCACCAGCAGCATCCGACAGATGCATCCCTCTGTCCTTCCTGAAGCTTTCCCATCCTTCCTTTGGCTTATGAGACATCACTCTTTAACAGTCTTGTTCCCGTCTTGAAGACACACCTGATCCATTTCTTTCTTTGCACAGACTGGATCCTAGAGTGTACTAGGATTCTTCCTCAGATCCCTTCTATTCTCAGGGGACAGCACCTTTTCCTGGGACCCCATGAGTCCACTGCCTGGAGACACATTGGTATCCCAGTGACTCCCAGTGGGCTATCCAGCTTTGACCCACCCCATCAACTCCAGCCAGCTTCCCAGCTGGTAACTCCATTCGGTCCCCAGACCAAACATAGTCAAGCTCGAACTCTTAAGCTTCAAACTACAAAACTCAGCCCCAAAATAGCCGGCCAAAACCCGTGGAATCGTTGCCGATTCCTCTCTTGCATGTCTCACATCCAAGTACAGCATCGTCCATCTCCTCTACTGTCAAGATAGGTCCAGTATCTGACGGCTTCTCCTCACCTTCCCTGTGAATCGGGCAACATTTTACATGGAGATCACCTCTGGAGTAGTTTCTACTGCATCCACCTTTAACTGCTACGCTCCACCCCTTGAAGAACAAACAGGGTGATTCTTTAAAAATCTACGCCAGATCCAGTTGTCTCACTGATGAGAGTCTTCCCCTGGCTTTTATCTCTCAAATGAACATCCACAATCCTCCTGTGTCCTGAGTGGACTTCAGAATCTGCGCCCAACAAATCCGTCTGCTTGTCTTCCTTTGTTGAGGTCCTTGGAGCTTCATCTCTTCCTCAGCTAGGTGACTCTTCCCTCAGATCTCTAACTGGCTGCTTCTCTGAAGGTGTTCAGTCTCTGATCAAATGATCCCTTCTTTACTATAAAATACTGCTCTCCTTAAATCCTGTGACAAAAACTAAACATATTCCAGCTGGTTTACATGGTTGTTGGGCTTGTTGGTCTATGAGCAGCACCTATTAACAGGGGTGAGCAACCATCCCAGTTTGTTCAGCATAGAGAGACATCCTGGGGTGCAGGACTTCCAATGCTACCCCAAAGGAAGTTCCACGCATTATATGATTCACTCCCTCCCCACTGACATATGGCAGACCCTTCCATGAACATGGGTCATGTGCATCAACCATATGGTACAAATGAATTTGCTTTTTTTTATGCTTTTAAAGTACCTAAGTTGGAAACTCTAATGAAAAAGTCCTCATCTTGGGTTGGCTAGTCTTAATTCAGAACTATAATTGGGTATGTGATCTATAGAGAAGTATGCATTGCAATGTCTTGGAGTGTTTGAATTGAAAAGCAGTGGCCCTGCACCAGGGGACACCACACAGAGCAGTGTGGATCACAGCAATTCCAGGAACCGATCATCAAGGAGCCTGGGAGTTGGACCAGCTTCTCTGCAGGGTCCATTCTTGAGGTGCTGAAGCCTCGAGATCCAGCATCTTCATGGATGTAATGGAAGTGGGTATCCATCAGACAGCACAATCTCCCGCCACTGGATGCAGAAGCCACCCACTTCCCTGGCTCCTGGGTCCCTGCTCCCACATCCTGGGAGCTGTGTCAAGCAGCCTCTCAGGCTGGCAGCTCCTCCTCCGTGCCAAGAACACTGGTGGCTCCCAGCTCTCTCTACCTGCAAATATTTGCTGCCACAAATCAATACAAAAGCAGGATGCCCCATTAACCTTTAATATATCAGTGCTGGGGCTCTTAATCCATTATCAGGCTGTCACAAATGTGACTGCAATGCAAATCAGAGCAGCAGCCCTCCGGGAGGCTGTGAAGGTGCCTCCCCTCCCTCTGGCACAGCATCCCTCCCCTCCTACTCTAAAGCAACTCCTGATCTCCTTTCTCTCTGATGCATCTCTTCCCACCATCCCTCCTTCCCTCTTCTTGTTTTTTCAGATGTCTGAGCACCTCTTCCACATCCACTTCCTGGCAGTCACCTGATACAGTAGAAGAAACACAGGAGAGTAACTTCTAGACTCTGCCAGCACTTCATCCGCACTGCTTCATTTAACCTTGGCAATAACCCTTTCATAAAGTTATTATTATTCCTGCCCCCACTTTACAGATGAAGAAACAGAGGCTTGGAAAATCAAGGAATCGATGGACATTTACAGAAGAAGCAAGACAAGGCACTGTTTTCACACTCAGACTTCTTGATATGAAAATCTGTACCCTTTAGCCTCATTCCATCCTGATGGTTCACAGCGTGCAGCTCAGAGGGTAGGATTAATATGCATGCAGATAATTGAAAACATCATGCAAAATGCATTGCTAGAATTAAACAGAGTCATGGAAACCGTACTGCGCCTATTCCTGCTCGGCAGCTCAAACATTAGGATGTCAGAGAACAGATAAAAGGTGAGGCCAAAGTCAAGACTTAAGAAGAAAGGAAATTTATACATAGTGGAAAGGAATCGAAGGTGTCAGATCAAAGGTAACAGTTTTCTCAAATCACGGATGTTTAGAAGACAGCAAAACATTCCGAGACCTCATCAGGTACTAGGCGGAGCAGAAATGATAAATAACAAAAAGCACTAAGGAGAGGTTTGGCGACAACAACTGCCCATAAAACACTTAGAGGATAGTTATAATAGGGCTGCAGAAGTGCAAAGATAATGGGAAAATGGTGGACTATCAATGCTCCCCGGACAATTGCGGGTCAGAGAATGCGTGAAACGTGCAGGTGACACGCCCTGTACACTGGCCATCAGGGAAGCCCCTCCACGTAGAACGTCCACATACTTTAGGGCAGAGTGAGCTGCAGAGCACCTGTGCGCACACGCGGGCACATCTGTACATGCATGTGTACGTGTGCACACATGCATATGGTGCCTTTGTGTGTACATGTGCACGTGCACAGGTCTGTATGTGCAGAACTCAAGGGTCCCTAGACATGGAGTGGAGAGGTCGTTAAAGGAGAAGCTTTGGGTCCTCAGTGTGAGATGGAGACCCCAGAGGAGACAGATTCATCTGGCAGATTAACCAACCAAAGCAGTTGCAGCAGGGATCACAACACAGGAGGCACCTGCCCACCTGAGTGTATTCAGTGGTGGGGGCCGTCAGTACTCACCCTGCAGGAGAGCAGACTCAAGTGCTTCCCTTATGAGAAAAGCAAGGGAAAATACTATGCAGGTAGAATGCAAACAAGATGTGAGCTATTCTAAGTCCATCTGCAGAAAACGCGTTTTAACAAGCATATAAACACTGGTGCAAAGGGAGCTGGGAAGAGAGCTATGTTTGCTAATAATGAGTTTTGTTTGAGTTCAGGGGATGGAAGGGCTCTGTTCTGGGCCGACTGCCGTTGCAAGGGTTGGCTCACTTCATCTCCAGAACCACCCTGGGTGATAAGATTTTATTCCCAGCTTGTGAGGAAACTATGAGGTTTGGGGAGCAGGTCCATGCCAGGGCCAGGTTGAGTTTACAGATTGACCCGGTGCCAAGCATTCTCAGGCCTGCATCTCTGCAGAGACCACTGCAAGCCTGCTCTGATTAGGGATGGTGCCCATGCTGTGGGCCATTTACCAACAGCTGATTTTTTCTTGGACAAAAGGTTCTTGTGGCACTGTTGGAATGCCAGGTGCCAGCCACACCATGCCAGGAGGCTACAAACCAAATGGCCTCAGCCTGGTACTTGCTGTGGTCAGTGACGGGGACTGGCTACTGCTTTCTGGGGTGGGCGTCATCATGGGCATCACAGAGGGTCCATCAGAGTGGCACTGTCTACAGCTGCAGCACCAGAATGTTGGCAGTGTGGAACATGGTCATGTTTCTTGTTCTCTAGGTAATTACTCATCCCATTACCTTGTGCAGCCTGGGCAAGACACTCAGGATAACTGTACTGGAGTCCAACAGCAGACAGTCTAATGGGAGTGAAAATCCTGCTGTGGAGCATCAAACGTGGGCAGGCTTGGGGTGGTTCCCTTTTTCACGGGATCCTTGCATGCCCAGAGAGGAAGCTGTCACACCCTTGATCTCAGGACTTAGCTTCCCCAATTCACCTAGCATCCTCCAGCTGCTCAGCACAAAAGCTGAGCATGTAAGCCAGTCTGTCTGGATACAAAGCTTGCCTCTTCCCCTTGAGATATCTACAACCTCTTGAGAAGCAGCTCAAGTGCCATCATCCTGAGAGTCCGGGGTCCCATCCAGTGGACAGGGCATTTCCCTGCTCGAAGGGCACCCAGACTGGGCAGTGGTGTCAGACAGTCCTTTAGAATGTTGCTCTGCCATTGTGGTCTCCGTGGCCTTGGAGAAGCTATTTAACCTCTCTGTAATGCCAGTGTCTACATCTACACAACAGGGGCAGGGAACACTTCTGGACTGAAGGAATTTAGGCAAAACACTAAGAACAGTGCTAGCCAGAGGGAAACATTCCATGAGCACCAGCTATGGAGGCTCAGTTATCCTGGCTATTAAATGGGAGGATGATGCTACACAGTGGACATAACAGCCCATCTGTATGATAGGCCCAGAAGCGGCTGGTCTGGCGGGCACAGCTTGCATTTGTTTTGAACTGGGGCTCTTTAGCAGCACGTGATTTCTGGGTCCTCACAGGCCCAGCACGTTCTTTGCTTCTGTGTTGACATTTACATTCTCGGTCTGGCTGTGTGAACGATTGCAGTGGGAACCCCTGGACAAGAGGATCTGTGAGCTTGTCCCCCACGGTGGTGTTTCATTGTCCCGTGGTCTGCACCGGGACTAAAATGTGAGCTTATTTAGGATTCTCTCTTCCAACAAAGCGGAACTGTGAACTTCTTCCACAGCATGGTTATTTTCTCGAAAACTGGGATCTCATTTCACAGTGTCTGTCGGAACTCAGACTGACTACCACAGCTACCATGGGGAGGCTCTCATAAACCTCTGGCAATTAAAACACGCTTTGTCTGGATGCCAGTGGCTCTGCCCCTGTTGGGTGCTAGCTGCTGCTTCCCAGAAACAGGCCCAGGGAGCTCCCCTCTGGGTCACACCAAGGCCACAGCCAGGCCACATATACGGAGACAAGTAAATCACCACCTTCAAAGGCATTCGCTCAGGGGGCCATGGTTTTCTCTGACTCATGGTACTTTGTGATGAAAAATCATGAGTGCACAGAACCAGCCACAGCCCTTTCTCTGTGGGACGAGGACTTTCAGCTGCACAGGCAGAGCTGGCCGTGCATTACTAGCAGAAGCTGCCAGCCATCCTTCAAAAGAAATGAGCATTGTGGGATCCCTCAAAGGCTATGCCACCCAAAGACACTTCTCTCTGCACCTGATGTCCCTCCAGATAGCTGTGTCTGCCAGAAACAAGGTCTTGAAATGTCCCCCTTCTGTCGCATACACAGAGCATCCGTGCCAGGCAGAACAGAAGCTGCCCCTATGATTCCTGGGATTCAGAGCTGTGGCACCAGGACCAGCTACACCCGCACTCTACACCCAGACCCCAGCACCTGCTCAGCAGACGTTGCACTGTGAATTGTTGGCGGGAACGCAGGACGTATAAGCCCACATCACTACCACTTCAGCCTGCTTTTCTGTCCTTTCCTCTGGTCTGGAGGCTCTGCTCGGGTGAACAGACAGGGATGTGTACAGTTCTCTATAAAGGTGTTTTGGAACTTCCCTTCCAGGCAGGCTGGGGAAGGAAAGGCAGAAGAACTGGAGAGAAGTTGGCTGAAGGACTCTACTGGAAAGGAGAAGGTTCAGATGCACAGAAAGGAAGCTTCACAGGTCAGAGGACCACCTCTCTCCAGTCGTGTCCACTGCACACCCACCACACTGAGTTACTCCCAGAATTCTCCCATCTTCACGGTGTGGCCAATGCTAACCAGAGATAGGCTCCCTTCTCCTTCCAGACACAAGATTCCTCTCCTGGGGCGAACCCATGTTCTCCCCATACCCAAGCTAAGGCACAGCATGCAAGGAAAATGTGCCAAACAGAATGGAGCTGTGCGCTGCCGCAGGAAGACCAACATCCTGCCACAATGATTGTGACCATGATGCCGTCCGGATGACCTGCGCATGGCTCCCCACTCCCCTCTGGACAAAGTGACCCCACTGATTACAGCTCTGTGCCACCCTGCATTGTCCCACTTAGTCCTCCAGCACCATCCCTGTGCGTTGTGTCCTGGCCAACCTGAAACTTTCCCCACAAGGCTATGGTACTTGTCTGGCATCCAGACAAAGCATGTTTTAATTGCCAGGTGTCTTAGTTATTTTTCTTGTTGCTGAGACCAAATATCCAACATGAGTTAAAGGGGGAAAGGTTTATTTGTCTTATAGTTGTGAAGGTTTCAGTCCATAATTGGCTGGCTCCAAGGCAGAGAAGCAACAGTTCATGGTGGATGGAATGCAACAAAAGAGACTTCAGTAAGAGTCTTCAACACATGTTTCTGCCCTTTTTTCTTATCTAGATTTCTTAGGGTGAGCAGTACTCACATCCTTAATCCTAGTGCCCAGGAGCCTAGTACTGCACCATGAATCAGTTCCAGGGTCACACATGACGGATCCAGCCACCTCTTGAGGCCTTGAGGGAACATCTAGACATAAGCCATAACATTCTACCCTGCCCCTGCAAAGACTCATATGCAAAAAAAGCACTTCATTCATCTCTAAGAGTTGCTGAAGTCCTAACAGACTCAGCATTGCTGAAGAGCCCAAGTCGAAAGTCTCTTCTGAGATCTACAGCAAATTCAAGCCCTATACAAATGAAAGCAAAGTTAGACACTTTAAACATTCAATGGCACAAGGTAGGCATTTCCATCCTACAAGTTACAAACAGAGATGCAAAAGAATAGGACCCAAGCAAGACCTCTCCGAACTTCCAGGCACCAATGTACCTTTGACTTCCCACCCAGAGCTTCCCACACTGCCCTCTCAGGAGCCCACTGCCTGGCCTCCTGGGCCTTCTTCTGAAATCTGTCTGGAAGCCTTCCTGATCCCACAACTCTTGAATTCTGCATGCACCTAACACCAGCACCACATGGATGATGCCAAGGTCTGCCACCAGTTGGAGCAGCAGCCTGGCTTCCTTCTTTCTCGGTTGTAGGGGTCAAATGCCTATGAACCTATGAGTGTGTGATGAATAACTCCCCTAGGCCACTGCCATTTTGAAACATGGTGCTCTAGGACTATCTTCTTAAATCAAAGCCTTCCACTTTGATTTTGAGTCTGAAAAATGGGGAGTACTGGTGCTTCTTGTGATGGCTTAACCATCTTTCCTGTTCTCCTGTTCCTTATCAGCAACCAAGATCTCTTCAATTCTATCCTTGCAGTCCATAGCCTGACTGGAGCGTCCAGACTCATGACATTTTTAAATCATTCTGCTGGGCTCTTTGCTCTTGATTCGCAACATGGCCACCACCTCAGTATCAGGCTGTCTTGAAATTTCTTCTGCCAGATTAACTGGTTTCCCATCCTTAATCTCAGTCCCAGGCAAAGACTTTGAACACAAACAAAATGCAGACAAACCTTCTGCCAAGGCGTAACACACACCATCTGGGGAACCACCAACAACCAATGCAGCCCTTCTTCCCAGCAGAAACCTCCTAAGCCTGGTCTACTGGCAGAATGTCTATCAGGCTTCTGGTCTTCTGAGCTCCGAGCAGACTCTTACATCAAGTACAGCGTAAGGCATTCCAGCTCTGCTTTCTCAGCAGGCATCTCCGAACCCTTCCTGTCTTCCCCTCTCCACAAGCAAGTCCGAAAGTACTTGAGCCACGTAGTCAGGGAGTGTTACAGCAACAACTCATCTCTCTGGTACCAAATTCTGTCTTAGTTTCCTTTCTCGTTTTTGAGACAAAACACTCAACACCCATGAGTTAAGGGAGGAGGAAATGGTATATTTTTAGCTCACAGTTTGTAGACTCAGTTCATAGATGGCTGGCTCCAAGGGTGGCATGGCAGACAGGCAACAGTTCATGAGGTCCATAAGATAGAGAAAGCATCAAGAGAGAAGACCAGCCTCTTTCTGCCTCTTCCATTGTATCCAGGATATCAGGATTGGGGGATGCCAAACCAATCAATGTACAGAGTTAGTAATGACACTTGTTAACCCTACTGGCCTTGAGCCTAGCTTTGCACCATGAATCAATTCTAGGGTCACACACTCTAGACCACCTACTTCTGAACATGCTCCACCAATGTCTGCATGAGGCTTTGGGGTGACATCTAGACTCAAGTCGTAACAACAGGGAACATTTCTTCCTAAACATGCAGCCAGCTCCCCGTATGCTAGGTTTCGGGTAGGACAGCACTACTGCTGAGGTTCCACTGAAGACACCTCCACCTGGTTATGGGGTGAACTGCACAGCTGCAAAATAATGCACAGCCCGGCCTCCAGCACCTGTGAATGTGACTATCTTTGGAGATAAAGTCTTTAGCAGAGGTAATGAGGGAAAATAAGGTCACAGAGTGGGCCTTACTGTCATATGAGGGGTCTTTTTATAAAACAAGCAAGTTTGAATGCAGACACACTGGCAGGCAGAAGTCCTTGTGGAAATGAAGGTGAAGGTCGGGTGATGTCCAGGAGCTAACTAAAGGTGCCATCACCCATCAGAAGCTGCGGGAGCAGGGGACAGAGTCTGCCTCATAGCCTTACCCTGGTCTCTTGACTTCCACCCACTGGCACTAAGACACAATAAACTTCTGTTATGCAAACAGCGGTTTGTGACACCTTGTTCAGGCTGCCGGGGAAACAAACCCAGGCCTGGTTCTGAGACAATCCCAGAGACTCCCCAGTCACAGCACTATCAGGCTGCACCGCCCGGCACGGTTGTCTAACCACCCACCACCGCTCTGTGATGGTGAAGACCAGGTTTTCTGAATTGCTTCCTTATCGCCAGGCCCTAACACAGTGCCCACACACAGGAGCGAATGATCTCTCTGCAGTGGAATTGTCTGAAGGAGGAATGGATGAATGAGATGACCCTGACGGGGAGCCACACCTGCAGTCTGGACTGTATGTGGTTATAACTGCTGTTTCTATAGTACTATAACCCCACCAATGGCCAGCTCAGTCCAGGTGTTCACTGACTGCCCAAGGCAGGGATAACTGAGTCACCAGACATCTTCTGGAGTGTGCCAGGCTCAGTGTCCCTCTAGCTGGGGTCCATTTCTGGTGCCATGCTCCTTGAGAGGAACCATGCCATACGACACAGCCTCTCAGCCTGAACGCACTTTAGAGGGCCTCCTGCAAGAGCAGCCTTGCTCTTCAAAGAATTCCTCCCATGTGTCTGACCTGCGAAAAATCCCTGTCAGACCCAAGAGAGGCAAAGAGGAGCATCTCCATTTTCCCACAAGGAAGCTGCAGCGTAAGGGAGAAGTGGCCGGCCTGTGGTTCTGTGGCCAGTAAGGTATAAACAAAGATTTCCACCCAGGAAGGTCTGACCTCAAAATGTCCTTCCTTAAAACTAGGGAACCACTAAGACTAACTGGTTACAAGCTGTTTCCTGTTTTATATCTTGTGTGATACTCGAATGGATTCATGTCTTTGTACCTCACATGGACCGACAGAGTATTTTTAAAGCCCTGACCAACCTTAGCAGTGCTTGCAGAGCCCAAGCAATGAGCTAGGTCGCTATGCTGAGAATCAAGCTTGAACGCACAGCCACAAATACCTCAGAGGGCACAGAAGCAGTAACCTTAGAAGTTGAGGTTTCAGGTTACATTTTCCAAAGGAAATAATAATTAGTATTATTATAGTTCAATGCAGTAAAAATTAAATGATATAATTTATGAAAATCACTTAACTTCTAGCAGATTTACACTGTATAACACAGTATATACATATATATATTATATATATAGTTTATTATATACACATATTGAGACAGAGACTCACTGTGTAACCCAGGCTAGCCTTGAACTAGCTATGTAGTCCAGGCTGGCCTTGAACTTGTGATGATCCTCCTACCTCTGCTTCTGCAAGTGCTGGGATTATTGGCATGCACCATCATGCCTGGCTTCATCATATATATTTCATAGTATATCATATATATTTTATGCATTATACAAATTATAAATTATATATAATGTATCATAGATTTTGTAATGTATTTTTATAATATAAATATACACATATATAGACTATATATATGTATATATATAAGTTGACTGCAAATCCATGGTTTTCACCTGAAGATTCAACCAACTGTAGGTTAAAAATATTCAGAAAAAGTGTGGATCTGTACTGAATATATACAGACTTTTTCTTGTGAGCATTCCTAAAAGAATACAACACAGCACCTACTTAAAGGCATTTACATTGCATGAGGTATTGTAAGCAACCTAGAGCTGATTTGAAATACGTAAGGGTGTGTAAGTAGGTTCTACACCAATATTACACGGTTTTACATAAAGGACTTTCATAATCATGGGTGACAAGAGTCCTGGACCCAGCTCTGCACAGGTGGGGGACTTACACACACACACACACACACACACACACACACACACACACACACAAATACACACACAGAGTATTTAATACGCTGTGCTGTGCAGCACGATGACAGTAACCTCTCAGCACACGCTAATCAGTGCTTAGGTCACCACTGCATGGGCTATCACTAGTGCTGCTGTTGTGGCGGCCAGGAAAGTGGGCATGGCTGACCCTCAGGGATGCCTTCTCCATGGCCAACACACTCTGTTTTCCTTTACGCACAAGCAGAACCCACATCCAGGGTCACACCTGACTCTGCCCAGGTCCAGGACCACAGCGCCCAGATCCCAAGCTCCCTGAGGACCTGCCCCACTGCACACCCCCAGGACCCCTCCTTCTTTCCACGCTCCTAACGGGTTAACCTGGCAATTAAAGCACAGGATCCTGGTTCTTAGGATATTAATTACAGTGAAAACTGCAGATGGTGTTTAATAACAACTTGGTCCCAGCAGGTTCTGGGCACTTTACCTAAATCAAACATATCATAAAGTTGGCATGAGACTCACAGAGGCTGCCCCACCACATCTGGCCAGGGACGCGTGTCCTCACCTGGAATCAGAGCCACAGACCATCTCTATCACTTATGCAGATGTGGCCTTAAATGGCTCAACAGTCTGGTCCCACCCCACCGTCTTCTGGAGCCAAAAATAAAACAGTATTGATTGCAAAGATTAATAGCACAGCTCAAGAAGGAAAATGGTGCAAAACACCTTTTTCTCTCCCTCCGTGATATAAACGCCTGCCACCCCTGCAACCTAATTTTGTCACCCAGCACATGGGAGTGTATTAATTAAAGTGACACCAAGGACAGGAAAATCTGAGCTCTTGGGGTGATGGCTGGAAATGCAAAAATATGCATCTCTAGGCTGTCTCAGGAAGGCGCAGGTTGCCAGGCAAGATCAGCATAATTCCTCTAGGGGGAGGCAGGAGGGCTGGGCACAGCTTACGCTGGAGCTCAAGGCTCTGTCTGGCAAAGGCCTCTCAAACCCAAAGTATGTTTAGTCCATGTGGCTCAGTCAGGGCTCCAAACCAGTTGGGCTAAAACCACTCCCCCACACTTCTCAGATAAAGCAGGGAGCCAGGGAGGATGGGGGAGAGTTAGAAGAGCTTCCTAGCAAAGGGTAGGAAGGGCCCTCCTGACCCTGCTTCAGGCTGGGCAGGGGCATCCCCAGTTGCCTCTCCTACCAGCAGGGGGCACTGTGCTCTGACTCCTCAGGGAGTTTCCCCAGAAAAGGGAGGTACTGGCAACAGGTGATGGGAAGATAAGACTCCATTGGGCTTAGCTCCTAAGCTGTGTGGGGGCTATTCCTTGAGATGCCCACGTTTGCATTGTCTTATACAGGTCAATCTCATCACAGTCAGTAAATCAGTTTCCACAGTCAACCATGCCAACATCCAAACGAACGATGTGTCCCAACTGCAGATGCTACAAGTGATGTGGCTCAGCTCATTCTGGGCTCCCTCAGCACCCCCTGTTGGGGAATCCCCACCCGAACATCCAGGGCAGCTCACACATCCCTGTCCAATGGAACACAGTTGTGCCCACCCAGGCTGGCTCCTGCCCTGGGCACCTCACGTCAGGTATAGGCATCACCACACTCTGGGCCCTTGAGCCAGACCTAGATGTCTTGTCCTTCCACTGAGCCCCCTTCCTGTCCACTGTGTTGGAACTGAGCCTTCCTGCTCTGTTTCTCAGGTCTCCCTCCTCCTCCAGCACCAACACTAGCTGCCACCCTAGTTTGGAGAAATGCAGAGAACATGCATTGGGCCAGAAAGACAGAAAGAGGAGACAGCTGAGCCTCACTGACAGCAGAAAAGAGTAGACCCTGAGATCCCCGCTCCTTACCCTACCAAAAGGACAGCACACCTGCGTGACCCAGCTGGCTGTCTCACATGGAAATCAGCTCCCACATCAGCACCTGGGAAGTCACCTGCTCTTTATCTGCTCTCCTTCTCTGAGGGTGACTTTCCCCAGCATCATTCTGTGACCCCCAGACTGGCCAGGGACCCTTTACCAAGTGTCTCGCACACACTGGCACGCAGGTACATACGTGCACATGCATGTGCACACACTTGCACACAAACGTCTCTTATAAACTTGCCTTCTTCCAAATTCTCTATTACAGGAGGGCAGGCAGAGGAGGGAACAAGTGAAAAGAGATTATTATTGAGTGCTGACTCTCACGGAGCGCACTTCTGAGTATTTACAGAGCAATCCTTCTAGGCAGTGTCTATTATAATTATTCTTAATCTACAGAAGAGGAGTCGCAGGCCCCGAGGTTAATTAACTTACTCAAAGTCACCCTCCGTTACACGGTGGATGCGGGGTGCGGGCTCAGGCAGCCACTCCTGGACTGGAGCTCATGAGGACATGAGGCAGGCCTGGCTTCTTCCCCAGCGTGTTCCCAGAGCTGCGCATGGCCCCCAGTGCACTGCAGGTGGTCAGCAAAGACACCGGGAGAGCAGGAGTGGGCGAGCCCAGCCTGTTCCATCACCATGCATGCCAGGCCTGTGATCTCTGAAGCACTCTGCCCCCCTCGGCTGGCATCTGATGTGGCTGCCCCGCGCCATAGGAAAGGTACCTGCTCCTTCTCCAGATTTGTGCTGAGTTCATGCACTCACCAGGCCAACATCCACGGATGCCTCTGTCCCCTGGCCCCAGGTGAGGGACAGCTCTGTCCTCCTCATTTCCGGAGGAAAAGACCCTGCCAGCCTGCAAGGCCTGAGACATCCATGATCAGGAGGCAAGGAGTGGGCCCCCAGTGCCTGGAACCACACATCCACAGCCTGTGCCACACAGCCCAGCCCAGGACAGCTTCCCCAAGGCGCTGATGGGGACGCGGCTCGGCCTGGCCCTTTCTGGCCGAAAGCAAAGAACAGAGTAGCAGACAATGTGCCAAGAGGACAAGCAGAGTCCTTCTGCCCTTCTTGTGTGATCAAGTGGACGTGGGAGCTCCAAGTGGGCGCATGTGGTGGACCTGTGTCCCCTGGGTATGGAGCTGAGGAGCATAAGGAGAGCGTATGCCTACCCTTAGCCCCTGATCCCACGCAAGCTGCTGAGCTCCTGGGCTGAGATGCTCTTTGGAAACTGCAATGTGGCCCCAGAGTTGGGTAAGTAGGCAGAATGCCAGAGTGTGAGGCGCACTTAAAAATCTCCTCGCAAAATTCCTGCATTTCAGCCACTGAGACTAAGAGCCCGTGGAAAGACACAGCGTGCCGGGCTCTCAGTCCACAGGGAGGCTTTGCACAGGGCCTGCCAGATCGTCGCAGAAACCGCCAGTGCTCCAGCCAAAGGCCATGGTCAGCACTGCTGCTCCATGTGAGAACAAGGCTGCTATCGTGGATGCCTCTCTCCACACCTGCTTCCCAAGGCCACAGGCCAAAGCCGCGGCGGCCAGTCCAAGTGGCCAGAGGATGCTACACAGCTCTGTCGGCTCCTGCATTTCGTGTCCTGCTGGGCTTTCCTTTATAGTGAGGCAGGCTGACAAAATTGTGTCATAAGAAAGATACTTTCTTTCCCCTCAAATGCGATGAAAATATGGTTTGCAAGTTAGTTTACTGAACTGTCTTTCTCATCTTTTTTAAAAAAAATAAATATTCTTTATTTTTAAAAAATACATTTGGGAAATACTGAGCACTGCAGTCCCTTCTTAGAGTCTTATGAAGCACAATAACACAGTTAAGACTCTGAAAACAACTTTAAAAGAAAATCTTTAACTTTAGCTTTGCCCGTGTTTGGGATACAAAGCCACTGCGTTCACTTGGGAAATGCTGGGTGGACTAATCAAAAATCAGGTTCCAAACACGCATGACAAGTGTTATGTCAGCACAGGGCCTGGAGCTGGGGCAAAGCCACAAAGATCTTCCCACCTGCATGGGCGCACTGATGTCTATCCTGAATGATCAGCTGAATGGACAAGGGCCAGAGTCACTGCCAGAAGTTCCGATGGAAACGGGGTACCCAGGAACACCAAGACACATTCTCTTGTGTCTGCAAAGACAGGATGTAGGGCCACAGAGAGAGAAACAACGCAGAAACCCTCGGAGCCCCTCAGATGCGTGTCTTCCACCCCTGCTCACAGCCAGCTGGCTGCTGTCACCACCCCCAGCTACGTGGGTCCGAAGATCACCAGCCCAGCTCGATAGATCACAAGATCCTGCACACCCATCTTGCTAACGTTCTTTCTTCTTGTTCTTCATCTTTGCTCAAAATACTGTCACCTGCTCTGTCTCCCTGTCCACCTGCTCATGGATGAGTTGCTATTCCGTCACCTTGAGGTCCTCCTTCTCTGCAGTGAGCCTCTCTGAGAGGTCAAAATAGAGGGTGTTCACCATGAGGGCAGCCCTGCTCAGCCCTCTCCCGCAGGACCTGGGAGACTCTGCCTCCCTTCCAGTCCCCGAAGAGAAAGCCTCGGGACTCCCTTTGTCTCACCTGCCATGTTTAACAGTGCAGAATCCCGCTGTTCAGCAGGCCCCTTCCACCCGTGCAGCCCCTTCCACTTCGGTTTCTTTCCCATCTGACGCTTACGCCTCCCCTGTCTCAGTCTCTCTCGGCCTTGGTCCTACAGAAGACTACAAATTCCTCTGCGATCGCCTCACACACAAACTTTCTTGCTCCTCTTCCCCCAGCTCTTCACCTGTCCCGTCCCAGTTCAGCCATGGCCCCCCGTTTGTTTCCTGCCTGTCACCTCTGCCTGGGACATGCGCACTGGCCCTCCTCCGGCTCAGGAGCCCCACAGCCCTGTGTGCCCCCCTGCTCTCCCTTCTGCAGGATGAAGCCTGTGTCTTTCTCTATTTGCTACTAGAAACCCTCATGAAGTCTGGGCACCCAGGAAATGTATGCTCGGGAGAAATCGAATAGATGAGAACAACTTTGGCACAAGCCAGAGCACAGCTCAAAGTTCAAGGGAGACAAATTTTAAAGAGGTGGAGGGTTGTAAAAGCTTAGAAGTTATATCTCATAGGACATTTTAGATAATCCCAGGAATCGTCATCCAGAGTTCACCAACCGGTCCAGATGACTTTCACACAAAACCAGCTGCAGATTCAAAGACAAGCAAAGGGACCCTCTGAGAGGTGAAGGAGCACAGAGGTGGGTTTTGTGGAACCACGCAACCTGTTCCCACCAGTTAGCACCAGAGAAAGGAAGACTGGGCCACTGTAATTTTGTTGGGGTTTCTTTTCTGGTGCTACACAATTCAACCATAGCAGAGTCAAATGGATCACAGTGAATGCTGCCATGCAACACATTCATTTATTAACCCAGATACCAAGACATCCAGGTCCTTTATCCCAAGCCAAGATAAATGCAGGGCAATCGCTGGGTATGAGGCTCAGATATTAGAGAATCATCCCGCCTAACATACTGATATATTCTGTCGGCGTTCATGGAAAATTATTTTCTAGAGCTCATTTCTGGGTTCATGTTCGATGCACTATCAATGGCTTTACCGCTGTTCAAAAGAGATAAGGGACCGTCCATCTGGCTCAATGCTGCTGGTTTGTGTCATTTCATCTTAGGAAAATTGCCCAGAAAAAAAGGAGAAATCTGTTCCCAGTGAAAGGTTTCAGATATTATTCACACTTCAGGAAGGTCTAGAAGAAGCCTAACAATGATGCCTACCCCGAGGCAGCAAATACAAGGGTAGGCGACGGGGCCAGCAGGGAGTGATGGTATCCATTAGGGTTATCAACTGACTGACGCTACGCCGCGTGTCTGAGATGCAAGAACACTGTTCTTTCCTTTGGCTACCCCTCCCCCTCCACCTGCCCAGCTTCTCCCAGGTCAGAGGCGACGATGACCGCGGGCTGGGCAAAATGACACAGTCGGTGCCTGAGCTCAGAGCAGAGGCAAGGAAGACCCGTTTGCTGGGGGAAGGATGCTTGGAGCAAAGGTGGTGACTGTGTGTTACAGGGGGATCCCTGATCCCCAGTCCTTTGGACTGTGCCTCCAGTTTCCGATGGGAGACGTCTGAGACAGTGACCACACATGTGAATTACAGTGTACCGCTGTGATGGAGAATGAACCCTGCCTCTCTTCCCTCCTCATCTGTATCTCATCCAAGCACAGGGACACCACAAACACAGCGAGATCAACACTCAGACTTCAAGGAAAAGAAGTGCAACATCCTTTCAATGTCCAGCGCAGCCCCTGTGTAAACATGGTGCGGACCCTGCTGTAACATTCACCCTCACAGACTAAACTGGAGGCATCAGCTTCAGGAGGTCCTGTGGCGGCAGGCTTGGTTTTCGAGCCTCAGATACAGGAGAGCCCAGGCCTGGAGTACTGTGGAGGGACCACTGGGGTGCCCTGCGAGGGTCTAGGCCCCCTGTGAGGGCTGGGACCTGCCTGTGAGGCTCTGTGGGAACTGGGGGGCTACAGTCTGCCCTGAGAGCAGGGTCCTGGGCGTGGTTAAAGATCAGCTAGCAGACTCCGCCTCTTGCCTTGCCTTGGAGCAGAGAGTTTTCACAGAATAGGCTGCATAATGGCCAGCATGAGTATTTTCATGGCAGCAAACAACACAGGTGTACTTCGAGTCCCACTTCAAAGGGGACAGGCAAACAAAGCCTGTCCACACTCTGTCTGCAAGAATGCACCCAGTCTCGATGGGATGGTGGCTGCGGATGGTGAAGAGCCCACCAAGAGAGGGGCTGTCAATCCTAGAAATGACCCTTCTGTCCCTTCTACAAAGGGCAGCACCTGAAGTGCTAGCTGGGTAGGCCTGTGCTGTGGGGTGACAAAGCATCCCTCTGGCCCGAGGGGGACCACACACGGGGTAACATGCTCCTCACATGTTACCTCATCCAAGCACAGCAGCTCAAACGGGTCTTTCTTGCCTCTGCTCTGCTCAAAAACCAACATGGAATCAGGCTGGAGCTAATGTCCTGTTCTCACTTTGCATTTCCTCCTGTCTGGTCTTATTTTCTGTATCTTGCTTCTCTTGAGATCCCTTTTCTGCCCAATAAACCACTTGTGCAAAAACTCTTGGTGCCAGCTGTTTACAGGCATCCCACCTAGAAGCAAGAGGCCTGGAGCTTTGGGGTCAAGATGAAGCTCTCCCAGCTTGAGGCCAGCAGATGGAAGCTATGGACACAGAACTGAGGACATCACCAGCACCGTGAGAAGCTGCAGGTCAGACAGGATTGAGCAAGCTCCACGTTTTCCCAGGCCTGGTTTTCTGCAGGCCTTCGTTTCTGCTCTCCCCCAGGTCCTCAGGACCCAGTCTCTCCAAGGGCAATTAATCTTGCTTTCTCGCCAGATTCAAGCACAATTAGTCACGGGGTTTGTCATTAGTTAATGGCAGGCAGAGTTATCAGAATCATCATTTTCCTGTTTGGGAAAATAAACCATAAATAAGGGTTAGGAGAAAATCTGACCCGATCCTACAGTGGCTGTTGTTTGCATATGGTCTAAGAAACCAATTTGTCAGCCCATGTCTGGCTGCACAGTCTACGCTCTGCTGGACATCTTGGACCCTGTGACTGGTCTCCTCTGAAAACTGAGTCAGACAGCTGACCCCCAGATCGGACGGGCTTCCTCAGGGGTAGGCTCAGAATCTCCTTCTGAAATAAAATTTCAAGTGGCAAAAGGTAAAGAAGAGGTCAAGAGAGAAAGTGGGGCTAAGGCGGGGCTGGTTTGCACGGAGACCAGGTTTAGGTACTAAATACAGACTGCCATGAGAGGGGGGAGGAGAAGGGGGAAACATAGACTGAAGATGTGCCACGCACATGCACCAACTCCCCAGCATAAACGGAATCTTTATGTACTACTCAAAATTTTAGAATAATGATAAAAGGGAAAACAGACTTTACTGGAAAACAATATGGAGCGTTACACTGGCAGAGCCTTCTAGAGCTCGCGTTTCTGAGCATTCCTTGATTGTATCATTGTTTGACTTAATCTTGCTTTATTTTGTTTGATATACATATAATGAGACACCCTCAGGATTCCGTCAAGTGGGACAGTGGGAACCAGAGCCAGTAAGTTTCTGGGCGCATCAAGGATTGGGAATTGAGAAGAGGGAAAGTAACTTTAATGGAGAGGCGGTTGGAAAGTCACACAGTACCAGTGTGGAGGAGGGATTCGTATTTCTATCCAGAGTCGGAGGAAAGAAGGCAAGAAGACACATACCCACATCCACCAATGGCCCATGAGTCTCATCAGAGTTTTATTCTCAAACTTGAGAAGGACTTCAGTTGGAGGAGACCTTCCTGGAGCACACAGTCTCAGGTCTGACCCCGAGTCTCCCCTACAAGAGAGGTTCTCAAGCTGACAGTGAATGAGAAGCAGGATGTTAAATGCAATGAACAGCAATGAATATTTCAGGGAGACAGGACAGCCTGACAGGGACAGCTAAGGCAGGACACAGTCCACGCTGTGGACAGATGAGCTTACAGGGAAATGAGTCCACAGAGCTGCAAATACAAACAAGCGGGAGAGAGGGAAGGTGCGTGGGCCTTTACCGTGTCTACAGGAGAGATTTCACTATGACATCCGTGGGGGTCTTGGTTACTTTTCTCTCATTGCTGAGGCAAAATGTCCCACACCCAAAGCTGAAGGGGAAAAGGTTTACTCGGCTCAGTTTGTAGAGGTTTCAGTCCATAATCAGCTGGCTCCAAGGCAGGGTGGCATGCCACAGGAGCCGCAGTTCATGGCGGCCAAAAGACAGCAACAGTCACAAGGGACCTTAACAGCATCTTTCTGCCCTTTTGTCTTCCTCAGACTGCTTTGGGCTCTCTTAACCCTCCTGTCCTCGATCCTAGGATTGCACCCTGAATCCATCCCAGCATCACACACTCCAGATCCACCCAGCTCTGAAAAAGCCTCTCCTATGACCACATGAGGCATTGGGGGGCCATCCAGACTCAAGTCATAACAGTGGACAAGACGGTATTTTTCTCTTAAGTTATGTGACACTCAAAGGCTAAGAGTCCCATCTTTCTGCCAACAGCACACCCTGTCCCATCCCACACCCCACTCTACATTGGGAGAACCGAGGCTCCCCAGCCAGGGTCAAAAATCACCACAGCCTTTCAACAGATGCTTCAGTAGGAAAAGAAGCTCTGAGCCCTGCTGGGGGCTAAGAAGAATCATCACCCTCCTGCTGGCCAAGATGCCCAAGAGAGAACCTCAACCAGGATGATTTAGCAGAGAAGTTTTTTCTTGATAATGTCCTTAAGGAAAAGATCAAAGGCTGGATTTAATATACGTGTATCTCCTTCTCCACCAGCCACCTTCAAACATTCTCAAAGAAAATTATGACTCCGGGCAGTGGTCTTCTTGCCTTCCTCTCTCATACCTAGAAGAAACTGTGCGGTGGGGAAAATGGACTTCCAGAAAGTCCAGTACCCAAAAAGACTCTTTCAATAGTTGGAGGTTTATGCAGAGGTCCCATTCCCTCTGCACCTGTAGTCCATGGTTCCTGTGATTTGAGTCCCAAACTTGTCTGTATTTTCTCTATTCTTTTCAGAGGCTTTGCCCCAGACACCAGCCTCTCTTTATCTTGCGTCTGGCCACTCTGTCTAGGGGCTGGACCAGGTCTGCCTCTCTAAAACATGTCCAAGTCATCTCTGCCTCCACCAGCTCTGTGAGCCATTGGCTTTGCTCTGCTGCCTCTCACCATCAAAGCTCTCCCTAGAAAAATATTCTGACTTCTTTAACTCTGGTTTATACTCCCTTGAAATTTAATTCATGTTCATAGTATGCAAATTTCTCTCTCAGCTGATACAAGACAGAGGCCTACATCCAGCCAATTCCTTCTTGGCTACCTAACATGCATTGCTGTAGGGACTCCGCACCTGACAGAAAAGAAAAAAGGTTCTGGGAGAAGGGTGAGGACCAGGTTGGCCACTTAGTCCAGTATGCTTTCTAGTCCTGCAGGCCTCATCTCATCCAGGACCGGAACACCCTTCTACTGTGACTACCACTCCAGTGGTTCTCCTTGGTGGACAACCCCAGTTTTAAAGTCCGCTCCCCAGAGAATTCTGATGTCAAGCTGAGGCCCTCTGCTCCCGCCGCACTCTCATAGCACCTCTCCTGGAGCACCATGGGGTCCCAGCTGGCCAGGCCTCTCCCTCCTTCCTAACCCTGGAGCCACTTCTCTTACTCTCATCCAGGATCCTGTCCAGGTGTTTTGGTTTTTCAGTCCACAGTATCTCCACTGGGGACTCATTAGCTTCCACAATGGTGCAGGTCTCAGCAAAGACACCAAAGGCTCTGGGTCGGCAACCGCAACTCCTGCCAACTAACAGCTACATGTTCCACCTGTTCATCGGGTCTGTATAATGGGACATGGGAAGGCCTTTTAGAGGAGGATGAAAGTGAACTGAGTCTTAACGGGTGGATCCCTTGGAGACACAGCAGCAGGAGGACCTGCAAGCCACAGGAGCAAGGATACCAAAGAAACATGTCCTGGTCTGTTGGGAAGAATAAGTTTCTGGTAGAGAACAGATACAGCTGGCTGCTGTGCATTAGAGGTGACTCCTCAGTCTTAGGCTCACTGACCTCCAGCAGCCAACCAGAGCACTGCATCTCCTTCCCAGCCACAGTGATTGGCTCAGGGGTGGCCATGTGACCTAAATGGGCCAGTAAGAGCCTTCCCCAGGACTTCTGGTGAAACTAATTGTCAGGGACACAAGAGTGACCTTTCTAAAGATGCCGACACCCCTAAGCACCACAGCAAGCACAATGGGGCACTCCTCAAATTCTAGTTACTCAAAGGCTGAGCAGGAGAATGGTACACTCATGATCAGCCTGGGAATCTAATGAAACCTCATCTTGGAAAAGATCCCATTAGAAAAGAAAACTTACAGCATCTCAGATGCTGCAAGGGCCACCAGGACAAGCAAAAAGGAAGCGCCTCAGGACTAGCCACCGGCAGGTCACCCCGGCGAGCACTGCTCCACAGCCCTCCCTCAGGTGACCCATGCGATCGAGGCAGCAGGCGTACTGGTGAAGGAAGATCGCTGCCCTGCCATCTGGCTCCGGTTCCATACCCCCTGCTAGGTGGGCACCCACATGAGATGAGAGACAAGCTAGGAAGGAACAATGAGGGGGTGCAACAGCACAGCCCGGGCGGGAAATGTCTGGAAAGCAACGTGGCAAACCACCGACAAACCACCTGGAGAGTCACAGTGGTGACCTTTACACACCCCAGCCCTGGCCTGGAAGCAGCACTGCTTGCTGCAAAGGAGACAGCCGAGCAGGTAATGACCACAGGCGGCTTGGGGAGGGGTGGCTGGTCAGCGTGGCAGGTTATGGGACGTGGGCTGTGGCTCTGTGAGAGAGGGACATTTCAGGCTCCCTAGCCGCCAACCACCACACATCTCCCTCCTGATGCCCGGACTGCTCCCCCTTGGAGCTCCAAATCTAAAACGAGGTCGGGTGCAGGGGGAGAGGGGACAAGGGGGCAGCAAGCAAACGAAAGAGCAGGCAGCCAGGCCAAGCCCACCGCCCTCTTAAATGCCCTCCATCCAGACCACATCCATCCAACCAGTACCAACTCTGCTCAAGACCTTCGATGGTCCTTCTTCCACGGGTGCCCTGGAGAGAACCCCTCAGTCTCTCCAGCCCATGAGACCACGGCTTCCTCTCAGGCTGTGTGCGCACCTTGACTCCGAAGCGTGCCACCAACATGGGACCGACTCCTGAAGAAAACTCTCCACCTGTCACTCGGTGCGCGGTTCCTGGATCCTGTGCTGAAGGCCTTCATGACCTGGCCCAGCCCAAGTTGGCTCCCCTGGGGCCCCTGGAACCCCTGGGACCTGGTCTCCACCTAAACTGCACCCAAGAAGACAAAAGAGCACTGGATTCTCGGGCATCTCCCTGGTGTTCAGCAGAGGACACAATACTTGGAAATGTGCTTGCTTATTTCCCTCCAAATCCAAACAGCTCTCATGAAGCAGGTATTCGTATTTTCATTTACTTTAGGAGGAAAAAGGAAGAAGGCAAAGAAGTAAATTGAGCACATTGCTCGGGGCGTCTAGATTTCCGGGGCAGGGTCTGGGCACTGGTGATGGTCTCCACCTCCTCCACGTCTTGGAACAATCTGAAACTTCCCAGGAAGACGCTGGATCCTCCCCTCTGCGTGACCCTGCAGGCCCTGCGCCTTTCCCTGAACGCCCCTTTCACCATCGCTTTGCCGTCCTCCACCTGCATCGCGGCCCAGCTCCCTTCTTCCCGCCTCAGCTGAGGATGATCACTCCCTCCGTGCAGCCTTTGGCCTGCACAGCCACGCCTTGCTCTGTATGGTCTGCTTCTCTCTCCTTTCCTGAGAACCTCCACGCTCCCCGACAGAGGGCCTTTTCCAAGGATAACACTCAGTGACCTTCCCCCCCAGCACATACTCAGCCCACTGTCAGCACAGCACTAACGCTCGCCATAGTGGGGTGAGCATCAGGGAACCCTGGGCAGCCCGTGGAAAAGCTGGCGGTCCTGTGCACCCAGACATGCAGCTGACACAGCAGCAAGACAGGGACAGCATCCCGCCCACTGGCATCTCGGCCCACTGCATCCTTCAGGTGGGGAGAAAGAGGCATGGGGAAATGAGGACAATGGCGGACAGAGGCGGGGCCAGACCGGTGCTCTTGCAGGGGCAGGTGTCCAGCCAGGGCCTTGGGGGCGCGAGGAAAGACAACACGCCAATGAAGGGGCGATGGAGGAGCAGTCTTAGGTCTTAGGTGCCGCCAGGCAAGCGTGAGCAAGGCTGTTAATTTCCCAGATTGCCTGTCCTTGCCAGTGAGATGCGAATGGTGCAGGGCCAACCCTCAGAGTGCGCAGGTGACAGGAGATTACGTTGGGAAGATGCGTGCTCCAGAGTGGTAACAGGAGTTATCCTGCAGCAATTATGTGCTATGCTTAGCAGGAGGAGGCTTCCAAGCCGAGGCTCACAAATAGGTAAATAAGTAAACAGCACTGGATGGCTCAGCACTGGCTCAGCGCTGTGGTAGAAATACTCCCAGCAGAACCAATTTTAAGCTAGCATCATGATGCCAGTGAGCTGGCACCAGCAGCCCAGCTG
Source organism: Cavia porcellus (assembly GCF_034190915.1). NCBI lineage: Eukaryota > Metazoa > Chordata > Mammalia > Rodentia > Caviidae > Cavia > Cavia porcellus. The sequence continues at coordinate 5,518,941 of NW_026947506.1, forward strand.
CCATGGTTCACAAATAATATTAGCTCCTTTTACAGTCAGTCAGTCAGTCAGTCAGTCAGTCTCTGTGTGTGTGTGTGTGTGTGTGTGTGTATGTGTGTGTGTGTATGTGTGTGTGCATCTCTGTATCTCCCTAAAAAAGCAGACAAATTATTTTCTAGGTAGAAAAAGAAACCAATTGTGACTTCCACTGGGGTGCAGAGAGGCGCCTGGGGCCTCAGGCTCCGTCCCCTGAGCGTGGACGGCTCTGCATTCCTGGCTTCAGCAACTGAACCTTGAAGGACCTGGGTTTTTGTCTGAGGTGTAACCCAGTTAACAGAACGCAGTTCCATCAACAGGAAGAACCGCAGGCCTGTTCCGAGATTCCTCTTCAAATGCACAAGCAAACTCAGCCTCTGCAGTCCTCAGGGGAAGATGGCTGGAGGCTAGACAGCCTTTCACCATGGTCACTTCTCACTTTCCGAGGATGTGAAAAACAATCTATATTTTCCCTCATGATTCATTTATACTTTGTTTCTCAGTCTGCTTCAGCAAATCTGGTAAAGCAAGCTCTCTTTCCATCCAGTACTCAAATGATAATTCCCATGGCAACAGGCTGGGCCAACGACCTTCATATCTAGTTCAACCTACCCCAGAGGCAGAGCAACTCCAACAGCTCCTTCCTCTGAAGCCTGCTTACTAAGAGAAACTTCATTCTCTAGAATGTTCTAGAAGTTTCTTGCAGGCATGTAGGAAAAAAATAGACCAACAAAATTTCCACTGGATGAAAGTGAAGATGATTTTGTCTTTGTGTAGAGATAGTTCGGGTTTATGTGTCTGTTTAGTGAGGTAAATTCCAAATCTCTCAATGACAGTACACCAAGACAAGCAGGAATAAATCTATAGGCCTCAAGTGAGTAATTTTTGAAAGTGTTGGTCTGGTGAAGACAATGTGAACAGATCTTCTCAATATTCTTTCCGTGCTGTTACACTGGGCACGAAACATGATGAGCTAAGAATGGCCTTGTGGATCATACAAAGGTCATCAAACCCACTTACAGCAGACAAGTCTTCTCCTTTTCTCCTTAGATGAGGAGATAAACTGCCATCCAATCCTTGGCCCTGTAGCTTGTCCTGCCTGTTCTCTGGCCATGAACAAATGCTTGACATTGCAGTGAAGCTCTCTGGTAAAATCTAACATCATAAGAAAAACCAGGAAACTTACATATTCCTAATAAGTATTTCACGAGTTCAACTCATGTTTTGAGATGCTTTCAAGGTGGAAAGCTTTCCGGTCGCTTCCCTGTGATGTTTCACCAAATGTTTAAGAAATGAATAGGTCCAATTCAGGAGACATCCAGGGGAAAGGGACATTGAAGGCTTTGTCCTATGATCCTCTCTAAATTCTTATTAAACATATTTCTTCTCAGGATACAAAAGAAAACTGCATTTTGTAGTCTTTCTTGAGGTTAGTTTGCAATCACATACCTAGACTCAAACTAATGAAAAATGGGTAGAAATGATATAAAAAAAATCCAAACAGACCATAAGATTTGAGCCACATTCTTTTTCTCCGTCAGTAACCACGCGTTAACTACAGCAGCCTCATGCTATGCCAGGTTCTGGATCTCCCCCATGCCACCATGTCAAGGTTCCAGATCTCCCCCGTGCCCCCATGTCACCCCATGCCAAGGCGAGCCATGGGAACTTTTTCGAACTGGACCCATCAGCCTGAACTGTTACAGTGTCCTGGCATGGCTGGTACCCCAAGACAGCCTGGCCCAACCTGACAAGACATGCCTCTATCACAACATAAGAAACCAGCAAAATTTTGATGACAAAATCTAACCACGACAGCAGGAGAATGGAAAAAATAGCCCCAACTGATTCAGAAATAAAATGTAGATGTCCTAAACAAAATATTAGAAAAAAATATATATATAGCAATTGAAAAACTATAAATATCATAGCCAAACTGAGTTCCTTTAAGAAATGTAAAGTTAGACCAGCATTAGAAATACCAATATAGTTTGCATATTGGTATACTAACGTGGAAAAAAATCTATGACCATCTTCATGGACTGTAGAAAAGTACTTCATGAAATGTAACAACTGTCTCTCTCATGGAAAAATAAATCTTTTAGCTTGAAGGAAATGTCTTAATGAAGTCTGTAGAACACATCAAACATCATCCTAAATGGCAAAATTCCCTTTAAGACAAGAAAAATGAAGAACACATCCCTGAGCAGGTCATCTAAAGCAGCCCTACTTTAACAGACGACCACAGACCAGACGAAAGAGAGTGTATTTCTCACAGTTCTGGAAGAGTGAGAGCAAGGTTCCAGCATGGTCAGGGTCTGGTGAGGGCCCTCGTCCGGCTGGCAGAGCCCTCCTTACCCTGTGTTCGCACATGAGGGAGAGGGGAGCACCTCCTGCCTTTCCTCAGTCAGTCTCCCTTACTTTCTGGAGATGCCATCACGGGAGCTCGCCAGGCTAGGAGTCAGGATGTCAGCACACAGCCTGTGCAAGCACAGTTCAGCCCATAGAACCACTGACCCTGCTTTTATTCAACACTGCACGGGAAATATTATTTAGGGATTAAGGGGGAGATAAAACTAAAAATCAGGGCTCATAAAAAGTCGTGACTGTTTTTCACAAACCATCTAATTGTGTACACAGAAAATGTAAGAGAATGAAAGAATTGAACTATTATAATTAATAAGACTGCTTATAAACATAATTGAACACAAAGTCAATGTTCAAAATGCATTGTTTTTCTATAGGTGAGCAACATAAAGTTGCAAAATAAATAATTACATGTTATCACTGAAAAATATCCAGAAAGTGTCAAATATGTAAGAATAAATCTAACAAAATTTGTAAATATCTTTATGGTAATAATACCATTGTGGTCAGCACTAGAAATATCAATATATTTTATTGTATATTACTGTACTAATTACAATATTAATATATTTGCATATTAGTATGTTAAATAGAAAAGAATCTATGATCATCTTGAGAGAAAGACTACGTCAGTGAAATGCAGTCTCATTTACATACTGAAAGCCTCAGTGTTGTAAAGATGCAAATTCTTCCCAAATCACTGCAAAAATTCAATGAAATCAAACCACCCCAAGTAATGCTTTGTGAAACTTAAATTTATATGGAAATCAAAAGAGACATGGGTAAACAAAATACTTAAAAGCAGGCTACATGATGGATATAATGGGCACCTAGATCTCCTATAAAGTTTTAATAATTAACACAGTGTGATATTTTACAAAGAGAGTTACACTGACAGAAAGAAGGAGCAAGCCTGGAAACATGTCCCCACGTGTGTGGGCACATTAATTTTGCCAAAGATGCCACTGAGCTGAAGAAAGGGCTGAGATTTCTAATACACTAATAATACTGTGTATTGAAAATATAGCAGAATTAAATGCAGTATCCACAATGACCACAGATGTTATGATACGTTTATGATACATCTAACTGACTATGTGTAGGACTTTTTTAAAAAAAAAAGTTATAAAAGCAAAGAAAAAATGGAAAGGCAGATATATGACGTCCCTGAGTAGGCAGACTCACGTCACAAAGAGGCTGATCATCTTCAAAATTATTTATAAGTTGGTTTTTAAATCTAAGAAGTTAATTTTAAATAGATACACATACATGTACATGCTTGGAAGAATAACCCTTAAGTGCAATTCCAGAAAAGAAAAACAGAAATGAATGTCACAGGCACAGACGTTTGACAGTGCACAGGGCAGACAGGGGGAGGGGACAGCAAGTCCGGGAGTCTCCCGAAGTGCAGAGCCACTCATGTGCCTGAGCAGATGCGGATTGCGGAAATCGCCAGAACCCACAGAGCTTGCCAGCGCGGGAAGAGAGCTTGTGTGCAATGGTTTCCATAAACAGGCCAGGCCAGCAGATCGCAGACCACGTCAGAGCGCTCTACCTAGAAGAAACACAGGTGACCTGGCTACTGGAGGCCAACGGGAAGCAGACTAACCTAAGTAACGCTGGAAAAGGATGTTTTGACTAGAAATTATAATACTAAAGACAAAGAACCGTCCAAGAATGCTGTTGGTAAATCCAGTAAGCAGGAAGACAGACTTCTCTCCCGTGGAAGTATGGGTTATTAAATCTGAAATGCACATATACCCCAGGGATAAACAAAGTAAGAAGCGGGAAATGGATGGTAAGATCCAGGTTTCCCATCACGGGAGGGAGAAGTTGCAGAGAGGAAATCAGAGCGAGGCAGATGGCACCGGGTTGGCATTAGCATGAGCTCGTGTTCAGCTGAGTAAGGATGCTGGTGAGTAAATACAGAAGCAGTTACAGCCACGTGTGCACGCACGGCTTAGTGCACTGACACATATTTCACAGCAGAGCAACAGTGACACCCAGGAGTAACAGGGACAGCCAGTGTTCCTGTGGTGGAATCTAATACCGCTCTTCAGTAAGAGGAAACAAGTTCCTGAGGGAAACAGCCGATCCAAGGGCTGTGGAAAGGCACAGACGAGATGGGGGCGCAGCATCTCACGGTGCATAGAAGCGCTGTTAAACTGAGAGGATCCAGTCCACGGCTGGCTGGCTCCACGGCAGAATGGCGTGGCAGAGGAGAGATCACCACGGTGGGAGGAAGGCAGGAGGACAGAAGAGCAGTGAACAGGTCAGCAGCAAGCGACAAGCAGCAAGCCTGCTTCTGTCATTCTGTCTACCCAGGCGATGCATCCTTAGGGCTGGTAGCTCTCATCCCAGGGTGGGGAGTCTTAATCCTCACATCCCACTTTGATTCAATCCCAGCATCACACGCCCAACATCCATCTACCTCCAAAACGCCCCACCTCTGACCACAGGAAGTTTGGGGGGCGATCGCGATACAAGGCATAACAGAAGGGGAGCTAAGGGCCAAGCGGCCAACCCAAAGAGCTCCAGTGGCCAAAACTAAAACGATATGAGCTACAAAGTCAATATGGTAAGATTATAACCCTAATGATACAATACTCTTGAGTCTGCACAAATATAAATTATTGACTCAATTAATAAATGGCAGAGGGTTAGATAAAACATTTCTAAAGGAGAATTACAAATAACTTGTGTAAACAGTCCCTTCTTTAAGTAGAATGTTAATATGGTATCTGCTCCATCTTAAATGTGAGCTGTGTGTAATAACTTACTTTTAAAACTAAAAATATGGTAACCAGGAAAGTCACATCACACGGGAAAAATGTGGCAAACGCATGTTGCCTAAGAGACCAGGTCAACATCATGGTGGTCAGCATGCAGACCAGATCTGATGTAATCCGGATGGCGGCTCTTCCTGTGTCCTTCCTCCCCGCCACCCAGATCTGATCATCACAAAAGTCAAACTCCAAGTGAGGGACAGTCTTTATAAACACCTGCCCGGTGCTGTTCAAAACTCCCAAGGTCATGCCAAACAAGTGAAGTCAGACATGACACCAGGGGAAATGATAACTAAACGTCATGTGAGGTGATGGACTGGAATCTGGGACAGAAGCGGGACATCCATCGGGAGACCCTGGTGAGATCCACTTAAACCATGGAGCAACACACTAACGTGGGATTGTGGCTGTGAAAAACGCACATCTGACTTAAGATGCTACCACGGGGGAGCCTGGGTGAGAATTGGGAAGGAACCACACTGTGTCGGCACAACTTTTATGTAAATCTAAACTATTTCAAAATATTTACTTTTTAAAATCAGAGGGGGAAAAGCACGAACTTTTCAATGAGTGTTGCTGGCTAAGTTGTTTGTCCGGATAGGTTAAGTGTTACTTTCCAAAATAAACACAAGGTGGATAAAACACCAACATGTGAAAATCAATACTGCATAATTGTTCTAAGAAACGGTATGACCTGGAGTTAGGGATGACATTTTCAGAGAACACACAAACAGGACAAACCCTAAAGGGAATCACTTATAAAGCTGACTGCATTAATATTAAAATCTTCTCACAATAAAGGTATTGTAAAGAAAATAAAATGTAAGCCACAGAATAGAAAAGGCAACGTAAGCATGTAAGATGTGCATAACTGAATGAATTCAAAATAAATTAGTAGGAAAGATACAGAAGCTCTAGCAGAAGTAACTCAGGAAAAATTGCCTGGTCTCACTTGGAACCAGGAAGCGGTAAATTAATACAGTCGAAAGACATCGTGTGCTACTGATCTGATTTTCAAAATTGAAAGGCAGAAAATCATCAAGTATTCACAATGTCGGTAGACGATGTGTGCTGTCGTAGACAGCTACAGCAGTGTAAACTTGCAAAGCCACGTTAGAGAACAACCTGGCAATAGCTAACAAAATTAAACAGGTCCATACCCATGAGCCGGCAATTCTATGTCAGGGTACACACCCCAAGGACCACACGGAGGATCCCCATGGCAGCCTTGCCAGTGGTGTGGGCTGCCAAATACTGACACACTCAACACAGGGGTACAGATGAACGCAATGTAGCTGATCGTTAAACTCCACGCCATCTAAATAATGGCATCTACATCTACATGGCATCTAAATAAAGGTGGACCTATGTGTCTCAGATAACGACTGTAAAACTCGACATATAGAAGATTTGCTACTGATATAGCTTACATCTAGTTCAATACCATTTATACACATTTTCAAGGATTCAATACAAGATAGGGAATATATTACCCAGATAAATGCATAATGATACCAAAGATATCAGTGTATTTAAAATGTACTAAAATAGTAAAACAAATACATTATTTAGACATGTATATATATTAACTCAGTACATTCTGAATTCATGTCAATAAGTACCTATAGTTGAAACAGAAAAAAACTGCAACTAGCTATTATTTCAAATATATATTCAACTGTATCTAAAAGATTTTGTTTCAAAAAACATAATTCAAGCAACCAATTCAGTAACACTAGTTATATATCAATGATGTGGCATGTTATATTACTTTTTAATATTTTTCATGTTTGTATTTTCTATGAAAACCAAGAAAATTAATGACGTGCACTATAATATAAAGGTAAGTTTTGAGCTGCCCTGAATTCATTTCATATAGAACAAATATTTAACTACTCTTGGTAACTTTGGTTACAGAAAAGGAATATAAGGTCACAATTTTTGCAATGTAAATACAGTAACTAAAAGTGATGTCTGGAGAAATGGGAAGATGTGTGTATGATGATTCCCGTATTTTTTATCACAGAGGTTCAGATAATTGAAGCAAGGAATTCAGCAGTATGCCAATTTGCTCAGTGTCTCCGATTTGACTTTATAACTACAGAAGAATAATTTAGGAACTAATATTATTTGTGAACAAGAAATATCCATCAAATTCAGGGATTACTTTAGTTCTGTATTATATTAATTTTTCCTCCAAGTTAGATACAAATAAACCTAATTTTTTTATTAAAAACAGCTGTAAGCTAGGATTGTATTGTTTCTTAGATTACCTTCCTCTCTCCCTTTGTAAATGTGCAGAGTCAGACACCTAAGATTATTTTCTTGAAACAAACATATTGATTACTTGGGGGAGGAAGGAAAAAGCTTTGATGATCTTTTTCTAATTTTTTTTTTAATGGGAGGCTTTGGGTAAGAGGAAGAAATATTAAGAAAGAGCAGTACATTCAGGATCAGCTTCAAACACACACAGCACAGAGAAGAAAGTGCGGTGCGGTAGGAACACGCAGTACTGGGAAGAGAGAAGAAAAGAAGAAACTGGGAAAGTTCAAGAATGATTCAAGGAAGAGCAGCTGGGAGCAGAAGGGAGACTTCACAGACAGCTGAGATCTCAAAGGAAGTGAGGGCAGCGGCGTGCACCCTGGGGAGAGGGCGCTCCGGAGGCCCCTGAAAGTAATTGGTTTACTCACAGCGAAGTGGCTGTCTTTAAAAAGGTGGAAATGCGGTATATTAATGATGCAATTTGAGTAGAAGGAGGTGGCATTGGGGTGGCATGTGAAAAATGCTGGCAAAGCCGGGGATGGGGTTCTTGAGAGGACGCTGCAATGGGAAATAAGCAGAGTTCCAGCAGAAAGACGAGGCCAGCAGAGTTCTGGGGCAGGGACAGGAAGGCAGTGCCTGGAGAGCAGCGTGGACACGCGCGAGGACTCAGCCATCCCAGTCTCCGTGCCTGTCGGGGGAGCTGGGCCGCTGGCAGGGAACCCCAAAGGACCATTCCCTGGGGAAACACGGAGGTGTGGAGGAAGGCACTGGGAGACGGAGTGACCCCGCGTGGTCAGTCTAAGAGCATCTCAGAAGGTCCTGGGTTCAAAACACACAGACGACATGGGGCCTACATACACGCAGAGGTGGAGAGGAAGTAGTCTGGGTGCGCAAATACCTGCTTCAGAAATACAGCAACTTGAGAAATAGGTGTGAGAGACACGAAATCTCTGTTGGAGAATTCTTTCCCATGGGGAATGAGGGCGGTGACTAAGTGACCAGGTGGACAGCGATACTTCACCACTCACGAATGCTGGCGGGGTGATGTGGAGTTGGGCTAATGAGCTCGCTGCTGAACAAACTGAGCTGAGGTGCCTGGCCTGGACTAGGGCTGCAGGTGTCACATCTGTGTCACCCGATGAGACCTGAAGCCTTTGGAGCGGGTGGCGCTGCCCACTTCGAGCTCCCCGTGGAGAGCTGCAGAGGCACAGACTCAGGCATCCCCTGTCCTGGACGTAAGTGACATAGTTTTAGGCAGCCTGTCGGATTTCATTTATCATCTGGTTGGCCTTGGTGCTTTGGCCCCATCTTGTTGCTATCATTTATAATCTCGAGTGTATCAGTCAATGTCTCTTTACCCATTCAGACTTTCCAGCTGAAGACGGTTTCCAGCAGGCCCCACTACTGCCCCGGCCTCCTAATCAAATTACCATAAAAGGGATAAAACATCATGCCGTCACTCGAAAATTACAACCGGGTATGAAGATATGAAGGAAAATGTTAGTAAAATGGAGAATTACAGGGCAGGGCGTGGAACTTCTCAAATATACTCCTCAGGAACAATAGAGAAAACAAAATGAGTTATAAAAAGGACCCACTTTTACTCTGAAATCATGATAGAAAAAAAGAAATGAAAATCCAATAGATGAGCTAACAGTTACAGAGAGGCCACAGCACCAGTACAGAGGAGCTGCTGAAAGACACGGAAATGACTTTAAAAGAAGCAACAACCAAGATACAACTGAAGACAGCATCCTCAGAAACAGCAAAGCAGTAAAAGCCCTGTGCGTGAAAACTGAGAGAGCCCACCATGTCCCACGGAAATCCAGTGAACACAGACAGATCCCACTGGCACACATGCTGTTACGGCTTGTGTCTAGAGTCCCCCCAAAGGCTCCTGTAGCTTAGGCGGGACTCTTCGAAGGTGGCCGGATCTAGGGTGCTGAGGCTGGGATTCAGCATCACACACCATGCTGAGAGCTAGTGCTCTTGGGCAGAGGGCCGTAGCCTGGGTGGGATATCAGGGACTGCAAGAAGCCTTGCTGCAGAGGCTGCTTCTGCTGCTGCCTCCCACCTGCTCAGCAATGCCCCTCTGCCATGCCACCCCAACACCCTGCCTTGGAGCCAGCCAATGATGGACTGAAACCTCCACAAACTGGGAGCTAAATAAACCTTTTGTCCTTTAGCTTCTGGTGTCAGGTATTTTATCTCTGCAATGAGAAAACTAAGATGCATGCTAACAAAAATATCCCATAAGAATATATTTATATTTTTTTTGTCTTTTTGAGACAGGGTCTCGCTATGCAGTTCAGGCTGGCCTTGAGCTCACTTTGTAGCCCAGGCTGGTCTCGAACTTGCAACGATCCTCCTATCTCAGCCTCCTGAGTGCTTGGATTATAGGCATGAGCCACCACACCCAGCTAAGAATATTTTTTTAAAGAAGAGAATGCTTTAACGAAATATAATTAAGCATTCATGTCTTCCTTCTGGATTCCTACAGGCTAGAGACTATAAACTTGGGTTCAAGTGACATTATCCTTGATACACAAAGAACCAGATATAAACCAAAATGGCAGAAACACAGGAATTTGGAAAATGCCTGTGCCCTACTGTTGAAACACCTGCTGAAAGCCAATCAAGAGTGAAGTTTATAGTAAGAAATACAAGTACAGAGAAACTATGTGCAAAATGATTCTCAGATTTTTCCAAAAACTTTAAAGCAAGACCAATACCTAATGTATCAGAGGCATCTGCAGGAAAAGGATTCTGATACACCATACCTGCTTGGACTCAGCATGAAATATATCTGCAATGAAATACCTAAGTTGAAATATGTTGTTGTATTTTTATACTTTGTACAATATTTAAATTTTAGATTTAATAATTTAAGTCTGACTGTTGTTCAACACAATGGTTCTACGCTCAGAACCTTATGCCACTCAACTGCAGAATCGTTTGCCAATGCAGCCCAAATGTTAGTTTATTAATGCCCTGAGACAGTTTTTCATCAATAGCAAAACTATTTCATTACATAACTGCATTTTCCTTCTTATCCACAAGATTATGATGTAAGACCACCAAATGCGTTGCTGAAGTCAAGATACAAGATGTCTGCAGAGTTTCCTGATTTGCCAGACTAACAGGCCCATCAAAAGCAAAGAAGAATTGGAAGGGGTTAGCCCACCCCAACACGATCTGCTCTCAGGGAACTGATGTGACTTCCCAGGGAACACTTTTTCTTTCCTAAGTGTTCACACGTCCCCTTTCAAGTCAATCATTTATAAATATTGCCACACTTGTACATCAAATTTAAAGGCAGAACAAAGTTAAAATTCAGTAAGAATTCAACTTCTTTTCAAAAAGTTAGATATTTAACCGTCTCCTACCCTCATATCACCATGATTTTCAAATGTTATCAGCAGAGCACGGTGTACATATGCGCCTCCCACAGGCCCATGAATTATTCCGATGTCTCAGAATTGTTTTCTAGCTGAACCTGGAAACAGACTTTTAAAAGGCATCAAGGGAAGGATAGAATTATTTGAGGACTAACTGAATACCAACACCATGCTGGCTCTTGGAATTTCTAACTTAATCAGCCAACATAATGAGCCACTGAACTAGTAGGGTTTTGTGTACTTTGGAGGAGAAAAGTCTAAGGCTCAAATGCATAAAATCAGACAGTCAGTCAGCAAGCCACTGTGCTAACACAAAGACTGAATCCCCTGTGGTGTGATGTCTTGATACATGCATACCCATAATAATAACAGCAGAAGCCACCACAGCTAAATCTTGGAAGAGGTCTCTGCGTCAATCAACAGATGAATGCATGCAGAAAATGTGGTATTTACAGACAATGCAGCACTAGCCTGCCATAAAGGACAGGCGAGGCATTTATAGGAAAATGGATGCATGCCGAGACTGTAATGTTAAGTCACACAAACCAGACACACAGGCTTCTCTTAGGTAAGAAACCCGTAACACAGATAAGGAGCAAACTGAAAGACAGTATCAAATAGGGAAACAGCTTTTCACAGGGGAAGGGGGTGCCGAGGACATAGATGAGGGTCACAAGCACCTGCCTGGCAAGGGTGAGGTCATGAGTTTGATACTCAGTACCAAAAAAGTGGGGGGGGGATTAAGAAACAGAGGGAGGGGGAGGGGAGGGGAGGGGAGAGGAGGGGAGTGGAAGGGGAGTAGAGGTTGGGGGTGAAAGAGAATTAAGATGAGTCCTGCACATGGACCAACTCCCCAAGGGGGTGTAATCGCTATGTACTACAAACAAGCACCACTAAAATGTAAGCACTGACTAAAGAGACCCACTCCCACTTCACCGCACATCAGCACCACCCGGGACTCTCAGACAATGGCCGCCTCTTCTTTCTTGGGTTTTTTGAGCCAAAACTAGAGTTTGGAAATCAAATCTAAGATTCCATTTCTTTCCCAGCAAGCTGGCCCCCTATGCCCACTTCCCAGTGGTCATCCTGTTTTCCTCTCACGATGACCTGAACCCCATGCTGTTTTCAGATCTCTGACCCCGTGAGGAGCCCAGGGTCCCTTCCTCATGCAGATCCCTGTGATCAGACACCACTTCATCATCCACGGGTGCTTCCCTCTCGAACTACACCTCGCCCTGGACCTCCAAATGTCTCCCCCTCTGAAATCCATCTTCCAGAGGCTGAGCCAGCTGTCCAACCAGGCCTGGCTCCCCTTTCTTTTTGTTATTTGTAACAACAGAGTTCAGTAGGACCATTTTGCTCCAAATCTTCCCATTTCTTGCAATACCAGCAGATTAATTTCTGTCCCTTATTTTAAAAAAGTGAACACCTCCACATCACTCCAAATATGCTGTTCCTGGTCTGGGTCTTTTCCAAGTCACTTGGCCTGTGTTTGTTAGAACGGATGGTCACTGAACAGCCAAGACTATCTGGGCTGTTAGAGGAGGGCGAAGGTTCCACAGACGCTGACCACCAAAGCCACAGCCAACTCATCTCCTGGATCAGGGTCCCACCACACGCCGGGTGGTCCCTGCAGGCCATCATTGTCACCTTCTGTGGTTCCACACCACGCAGTCCAAGCATGGGCAGCGCACTCTCTGTTCAGCAGCTGGACCATGCACACTATTTTCTGTCCTCAGCTACTCTTCTTCTCCAAGACTGTTTTTATTACCATTTAATTATCTGCTGGCTATTAGTGACCTGAGCCTCCAGCTCCATTGTCCACTTGTTCATGCATTTCTCCAGCTCCCACTGAGGGCTGAGTGTCAAGCCCTTTGCCTAGCACGAAAATCTCTCATCTAAATGTGACACCATTTCCATCCTCCCAGAGGTCACGTCTAATGAAAGAGATCACTTAGAGATGAACAGTAATAACTCAATAAGTTCAGTAATAGAAACACTAGGAGCATAAATCAGTAAATAGCTACAATTCAACTTAAGAAGTTTTATATGAGAGCTCTCCTAGAATATAATAAAGAAGAACAGTCTACAAGACCAAAAACCAAAAGCATCCTAAAAATTCCAAACTCTTGAGCTGGCTACAAACAGGAAGTACATGGCAACGGTCGCCAAAGTTTAGCAATCTGTGACCAGATCATACGTGCACATCACGACCAGTCAGGCTGGAGGAGAGCTAGACTGAGGCGGAAATGCCTCCACCTGAACGTGACGGGGAATCCCTGCAGGTTTCCAAGCCAGTGACTGACTGGACCAGAATCTCTTTCACAAAGCTTTATCTACGGGCAGTATGGAGGTAAGCAGGAGAGAGGAAGGTGAATCTGAAGGTTTTAGTGATGAGCGCAGGGATCATCAGGACCTAGATTCAGCAGAGGATGTCATACGAAACGCGCTGGAGGTGTGGCAGGCAGAACGGATGGAATCTAGTGGCGATGGAGTTTCAGGGCTTTTGGTCCAGGAAGATACACACACTGACCCAGTGTGCCGTTTAGCTAAAGAAAAAGGGACCAAAAAAATCACCAGCACCATTGCCACCACCACCACAACAACAAAACTAAGAGAAGAGGAAGAACATGGTGAACAGACGGAGTATGACACTGTTACTGTGGACGGATGTGTGTCAGGACAGCTGTGTGAAAACCTGAAGATGTACCACATGGGGACTGAGTCCTAAGTAAACTGTGGCCTCCAGTTAATAATAGCCTATCACTATCAGCTCAGTAATTCTAGCGAATGCATCACACTAAGATGAAAATAGGGGAAAAGTACAGAAGGAAATATGCGGAAACTGTTCCAGTCAACTCTCAAGTAAACCTAAAACTGCTCCGAAAGAGTCCATTAACTTTTTAAAAATAAAACAAGCGGAAATGGCACCAGTCCGCAGTGCCCAGCTCCCCGCCCACATCCACTTTAGCTTCGCCACAGGAGGGCCGCCTTCTTGAACCAGCCACCAAGGAAGCCTGTGGAGAGGCTGCTGCTTCACCTTCTTAAGAACCAGCATCAGCTTCAGGAGACTGGATGTGGTGTCCTCCCTGTTCCCTTGACAACCAGTTGCTGTGGTTCTGGAGGAGGCTTAGGGGAAGCGCCACGCCCCCATCCCTGGAGCTGGGTGTCATGCTTTCCCCTTGGGAAACTAGGCTTCCTGGAGCCATATATATTGTGCATTCGTAAGTCTGAACAGGAGCACAAATTCTACAGCCAGGGTTGCATATGCATGACTTGCGTGGCTATAAAGTCTGGATCTTTCCAATTCATGAATCTCATTATTCAAATGTGAAGCCATACACAGACTGCAGACTGCATTCCTCACCAGGCCAATGGACCTATAAATACCGGAGCAATAGAAAAATGAAAACTATCAAACAATCTAAAGAAGTGGAAAATCTCCAATTTGACCTCACAGAAAGATGTCTTGCCAGCACGACCCAGCAGAACACACAATAGGAGCACTGGCTCGTGAGTTATAAAAGAATGCGTGACTGAATGAGATAAAGTCCTCCAACACACAAAACTCATGTGGAATTTTAAACAGAGCAAAATCCAAGGAACAGAAAGCGTATTACATAACCTGAGAGTCTAAACATTCAAGATTTTCCAGCTATTGCAGACAGGCATCAAGTCTGCAATTCGGCTCCTCCCCAGAGTGTTTATTCAACTTCAGACAGGTCTGATGCCACGGAAGGACTTTTTAAAGACCTAAAATTAGCCTGTATTGTCAATTATCTCACCAAAGGTCTTGATTTTAAAATTATACACACACACACGTCTGCTCTGGTAATTAATCTATCTAGTTAACATATGTATGGGTATGAACACTGTGTCAGACATTGTGTTAGACAGGATTGTGCACAGAAGCGAAGCAAACTCAGTCCCTCAGTGATGGCGTTTGTAATGTAGAGGTACAGTACATATTAAACAGACACTTACGTTAGTTGATATGCAGTTACATAGTGTAATAACCACTAAGAAATAGAAGTTCTGTGGGGAGTATCTATGAAAGAAAACACTAAACGGGGCTTATAGAAACTGCACGCATGCAGGAAGGCGGGTCTGAGGGGACACAAGGGCAGAACTTGAAGGAGGAGTCAAAGCTGACTCAGTAGAAAGCAAAGGGAAGAGTGCTTAAAAACACAGCGTAGCTGATACAAAGGCCACAGCCGAGGGACAGCCTGGGACGTTCGGGAATAGACAAAAGCCAGGGAACACTGTCTTGATATGCTTGATGCTATAGTATACAAAGTTATACTCAAATAATTCAAGGAAAGAGGCACTATGGTGACTACTATTATGTTAGATTATCTGGTGGTGAAACACATTGATGCTTAAATTGTTTGGTTCTGACCTATGTTGTTCTGTTACAATGTCCTCTTTTATCTCAATCTCCACCCCCTTTTTAAAATTAATCTATTTTTTCTTATTTTTTTCAATTAAGGGAAAACTAGATTTAAAAATAGCGGGATATATTATAGTAACCTTTTTGTTTTCCTATTAACCTGATTTGAACCCCAGTATTGCTCTCCCCATCTTATTCTGTCTGATTTTACTATATTCTATTTTGTTTGATAGTATAAAGTTTGAGGGCATAGGCAACCACTTTGAAGGCAATAAGATTTACTATGATGCCCATTATGGTTTGACTATTATCTTCTTTTGAAGTCCTGTAAGGTCTCCAGTGTAGGTTTTATTGGTCTTGTTCTGTACTGTTTAGATCAATTCTATTATACCTGATGATACAGACAACTCATTTTAAAAATAGCAAGAGACACAATTGTAACCATTTTTGATCACCTGGTATTCTATTTTTGCATCATGTACTATGCCCATCCTTCTGTTTTAAGTGACTCTGTTTTGTTTAGTCACGTTTGGTTTTATTCTGTTCAAAAAAAAGTAGTAAGAACTGTGGGAGTAATAAAACCCAAAAAGTGTAATTGTTATTGTAAAAAAGAGAGGAAAGGAAGGTGGTCTAAGGGATATAACTGCATGTATGTTTGAGTGTGTAGGACGGAAAACCATATTACTAAGCTTTTGTTGGATCATTGAATGGAACTGTCTGCAATCTCACTATATGAATGTCCACTTTATATGCTTTAATTTTATAATTTGGACAACTGTTTCTAAGATGACAATATGTAACCTATTAACTAGTGATTTCTTACTGTATATTTTTTCTTGACATTCTGTATTACTTGTGCCCTTTTACTGCTTTTTTTTTTCCTTTCTTTTTTCTCTTTAAATAAAAAAAAAAAGCCAGGGAACAAAGGGCACTGGAGGAGGAGATGCACACAGCTGGAGAGAGACAGATCCCTCAGCTGCCCCTGCCGCAGGACAGAGAGTCTGGAAATCACTTGGGCTCATTTTTCACTTGCTCATAATTCTTGTTGCATTTACATATAAATTTGCATATACACATAAATTTTAAAAATCATGTCATTTCTATTCTTTTTTAAAGTCTGCTAGGGTTTTGGTGGGCGTTGCATTGTATCTATTGCTCAGCTATAAAGGTTTGCCGTCTCAACAACACTGAATCTCCTAATCCATGAATACTGGGTACCTAGTATACATGTATTCCGAGTTTCTTTCATTTTCTCAGCAGCATTTTATAGTTTTCAGAGTACGGCTCATACCTGTTCCTAAACATATTTCCCTAAAACTTGTTTATTTTGATGCTATTGCAATTGCTGAGTTACTTTTAGTTTCTGATTTTGTTTCTTGCAACGTGAGGATTTGTTGATGATATTCCATTTTATTAGCTCATCAGGCTGCCCTACGAAGACCTTTGTGTCACCACGAAACACTGCTACTTTTTCACTCAAGTACACGCCCCTTCTATTTCTTTCTCAACCTGCTGCTCAGGTGAAAAACCTCTGCTGCAGTGCGTTCCTGACCTCAGAAGAAAAGCACCCGAGATTCCGGCGCTAGGCATTCGGTAGCAGTCAGCTCTCTGCTAAGCCCTGACAAGTTGTAGAAGTTTCCTTTTATTTCTTTTTATTTATGTTCAATCTTGAACAGGCACTGATTTTGTCAGACGTTCTCCTGCGTCAACTGAGATGGTCATATGATTCTTCTGTATTTTCCATAGTAAATTGCATTGATTTGTTCTCAAATGTTAAAACAAGCTTGTATCACAGGCACATCATTTCACCTGCATCTGATGCATTATCATTTGTATTTATTACCAGATTCGGCCTGCTAATATTCTGTTGAGAAGTTTTGAATCTGAATTCATAAAAGATATTGACCTGTCATTTTATTTTCTTGTACTATCTTTTTCTGCTTTTGGCATCAGGACGGTGCCAATTTCATTAAATGTTTTTTCAATGATTGTCTCCTCTGTTTTGTGAAAGAATTTATGATTAATATAATTTCTCTGAATGTTGGGAACAGCTCAGTAGCGATGCCATCTGGGCCTGAATTTCATAAAAGGCAAGGTGTTTGCTTACAAACCCAACATCTTGCTTTGAAAGAAATATATCCACTTCATTCAGTTTGTTGAATTTCTTGGAATAAAGTTGTTTATAATATTGCCTTATTATTGTCTTGATGTACAAGACAAGAGGAAATCTCAACTTTCATTCCTGCCACTGGTTAATTTCAGTTTTCTCTCATTTATTTTTCTTGATTAATCTTGTTTTGGGTTTATCGACTTTATTAACTTTACCAAAAAGCCAACTTGTGCTTTTCTAATTATTTTTATTACGCATATTCCATTTCTTTTTTCAAAATAACATGGAAATGAGAAAGTTCTTCCTTTTTTCCTGCTCTGACCTGTGGGGCTTGCAGACAGCAACAGCTCCCCCAGGCGCTGTCCCTGCCAGGGAGCCCATCAGGGACTGTGCTGTGGGAAGGCGGGGCCTGATCAGTGGAGGTGGCCCCTGGGACGTGACCCGGAAACCCAGGGGTGTGACCCGGAAGGGCATCCTCCTGGCTCCTGGCTTCACCCTTTGCTTCCTGGCCTCCATGCCCTGAGCAGCTCCTTTCTGCTCTGCCCGTCTTCCAGGCCATTTCAACCTGCCAGCAGTCCACGCACTACAACCTTGATCCAAAATAAACATCTCCTCCTCAAGGGTGCTAGTGTCCAACACTGTGTTCCAGGGACAAAAAAGTGACCATGACAGAGGAAGATAAAGAACTTGATTTTAAGGAAAGAAAGACAACCTATTGTTTCTCATGTTGCGGCTATGTTAAACTGTCAACTTACCTTTAAGCACTGTCTCAGCTTCATTCCACAATATTTGTATACTGTCTTTTCATTATCATTTAGAAATATTTAACATTGTTCTTTCAGCTCTTTTGTTTGACATGTGGAATATTTAGAATTATATTTTAATACTGTAGATTTTCTAGATTATTTGTACATAATTTTACTTAATTGTGATGATACGATACAGTCTAAGATTTTACACTTAAAATTTATTGAAACAACTTTATCAATCAACACATTATCTCTCTTAATATCCTGCATATCATTCAAAAATGTGGACTTTGCAATTTTGCGGAGAAGAGTTCTATAGATGTCTACTACATCAAGTTAGTTGACGGTTTTGTTTTGATTTTCCATAACCTTAATGTCTAAGCCTTTTTTGTTTACTTGTTATGACAATTTCTAAGAGAATGAGGTTAAATATTTGACTGTTTAACATTTCTGTATTCCTTCTTTTATGTCTGAAAGATTTTATCTCATAAGTTTTAATGTCCCTTTATTAGGTGTATACATACTTAAAACTGTTCTCTTTCTGGTAAAAGTTATTCCTCCTACTGCGTCAATATTTCTTTCCTTTATGAGACTCAGTGGTAAAGGTCTTCTCTGTGAGGTTATATTGATGTAGCCCATCAGCTTTCTTATGGTTACCATTTGCATGAAATGTTTCCTTCCCTCTCAGTCCATCTGTGGTTTTATGCTTCAAAAGCCTCTCCAGAGCATATCTTTCCAGTTTTCCAGTGGTTAATGATGGAAGGCCAGGTCCCATACCAGGTAGTCCATCATGGCGTACACAGCAATTCCCACAGTACCTTTTTCACGAGCACCATTGGCATGTATCACCTTCTTTCCAGTTTGTGGCACCCCAAAGGCAGGGGGATGTGCCGCTCTGTGAAGACCCATGTAAGATACTTCGAGCTATTGGAAGTCCAGAAGGCACTGTTTTTCCTAACTAAAAGCACCGCCATCTAAGCCTGAATGTGAACTCAGTCACCTGGGGATATAGCTACACACAGAGGCTGAGTCAGGAGGTCTGAGCTAAGACCTGGATTGCGCATCGGGCCAGTGAGGGTAGTCATTGTCCATCTCTTGAATGGCAGGAATTTAACAGTACGTGGTAACTCATGGAGGGCCATCCACATCTTCCGGGTCAGAGGTCACAAAGCTGCATGCCTTGATGGCACAAGATTGGCTTGCAAAGTGTGAAGACAGCAGGAGCTAAGAGCAGTGATGAGAGCAGAGGCAGCTGAAACAGTGAACATACCACCAAAGGCATTCAAACCGAGGACACTGCTGTCAAAAAAAACTAGCATGGGCTAAGGGCAGATCACTCCCGCCTGTTTATGATTCTCACTTAAAGTCCTCGTCCATGCATTAATTCAACAGTGGGATCCCTGCATCCCAAGTAACAACGATCCACGTGCAAACAATCTGTAATTTCACTTTCCACAGAGCAGTACACACGTACATATCTACTTCTCCTAAGACTTGGTCTTAGCCGTGTGCCTTTAAGTTTCCTGTGTGTCTCTGCGTGAGCTGCCAGTTCCTTTCTTCTTGGTGTTGAGCACCATCCCATGGTCTGGATCCACCATGGGACTTTTATCCACTGGCCTATTGAGGAACATCTCAGTTTACCTCCAAGTTTTGAAAATGAGGAGTGAAGTCTACAAAGACCTATGTGCATGTTTCTGTGTGGTTATGTTTTCAACCAATACGGACAAAGAGCAAAGTCTGCGAGTGCTGAATCCCACGCTAAGAGTATGTGTCCTTTGGCAGGCAGGTGCTTAGGGTGCTGAGCTTCTTCGCTTTGGAAGAAATCGTGAAGGGTCTCCCTTGGCAGGCGTCCCTGAGCAGGAGGAGGACCTCTCCTTAGCCCCCTCCCCACCAGCGTTTGGGACGATGGTGCCTGGAGCCCTGGCCACTGTCACAGGCCTGTCATGGGATCCTGCTGCCGCTTTAATGTGTAATTCTGCGGTGACACATAACACTGAGCGTCTTTTCAAATATGTATTTGCCATCCGGGTGTCTTCTTGATTTGGTGAGGCATCTGCTCAGATCTCTTTCCCAGTTTTTAAATGGGCTGTTTTCCCTACTGTTGAGTTTGAAGAGTTCTTTATAAATTTTGGATATCAGTCACTTACATTAGATGTTTTTGAAATATTTTCCTCCCAAGCAGTGACTTGTCTTCTCCTGTCCCTAACAGTGTCTTTCACAGAAGTTTAAAATTTTAATGCAGCCCGACTTGGCCACTTTTTGTCTTTTGTACCACACTTTTGCTGTTAGGTCAAGGCAATCATCACCAAGGACAATCCATCTACATATTCAGTTATCATTTAATTTTTGAAAATAATGTTATAACATTTAAAACTGAAGGTTCACAGCTAATGGCTGGACAGGAAGCCTATTTCTTTACACCAAGATGGATAGCAGGACAGTTACCCTGGGATACACGAGACTTCTGATACATTCAGTCTTTTTATTTTCCCTCCTAATATGATGTGGATTTGTGAGTACTGTACATGACAAAACTGCCTTTATGGATTGCTCAGCTTCTATTCTGGCACAAGGATTGTCTGTAGGAAGCGCTGGCTCACTTTAATTTATAAGCCTCATGTTTCCAAATTCAATAAACAGGTGAGCAAACAATTTACATTGCCATAGTATCCACTTCCCTGCTTCCCCAGTACAGAAACAAAGCATCAGGATGGTCAAGTGAATAATGTCACCTATCCCAATTCAAACTGGACTTGCCTGCCTCCTACACTATGATCTGCTTTCTCACATGGACCCCACATCACAGGGTGGTTCCTTTGATTACCTTGTCGATAACAACCAACAATAACATCAATCTATATGGCCCTTTCTATGCACAAGGTGATGCTCCAGGCTTGAATCTGTGCTGGTTAATTTCCCCCATAGCCCGGAGGGAGATCAGGGGTGTTCTTATCACCAAGTACAGATGAGAAAAGAGCAGCACAGAGAGGTATGTGCTCTGCACCGGACCTAGTAGCTTGGAAGTGGGAAGGGAGATACGACTTTCAGAGGTCAAGTTACAATGTCTATGTTCCTAAACACTGTACTTTGTTACCTCTGGGTTCTGTTATTGTGACCCTCCTTTCCAACAGGAGCCTCCAAGATACATGTGACCCTTCTGAACACAGGGTGCTACTCACCTAAAGGTTTTAGCTAAAATATTTCCTACATACAAGCATCTGTGGCAAAGAGAGACTACAGCAGTGATGGCAAACCATGGCACGCGTGCCGCAGGGGCTGTTTGTATCACTGAAGGCTCTACAAGTTTCGCCACCACTGAACTATAGTATCTTACCACTTGCCAGGGCCAGTTCTTCTCAGATTACCCTGCTTTCACGGTAACAAGTGTACATTTATTAGTAACTGCCCTGGAGATGAAGACAATTACAACATTTTGACATTTTCATATTGAATCAACTGATTTATGCTCTCCTTGAACATAGGCCCAAATAAGGGGTAAAAACTGCTTCACTGGTCAATATGCCCTTGCTCTTTAGAAGATTCATTCCTTTTTGATACCAGCATCTTTGGTGCCCTTTAAGAGGTGTATAAGCCCCAAATACTAGGCCAGTAACTGTAAACATTCGCATGAACAGAGTGGAATATAGTAATTTCTAATATAGACACATACTCACTTCAAATTGCTAAGCTGAAAATCACATAGATTAATAAGAAAGGTATTGATAAAGAGAGGACAGTTATTCATCATTCATCCCTCCAGACACCTGATGCAATCAACAGACAATTTTAAACTACAGCCAGTCTTGTATCCTGAACAATGGAAGCATGCTACGCCCTTAGACACTTTCTGGAGGAGTGGAAATTAATGGGTAACTCAAATGCATCTTTCTCTAACAATGCATCATCTCACTGGGTTTATTTTTATACCTGCAGAGACAAGAAACTTAAAATAGCAACAATGCAAAGCCCCTGGATTCCTTTCAGCTCTGCTGGGTACCGTATGCAAAACTCCAGGTCCCTGCCATTTCCCTGTGACAAACAGTAATTTGTCAGTAAACAGCAGAAAATCGTAATGATGGGAGGAGGTTAAGAAAAGCTATACTGCGGCTTTTCTTACTGCTGGAGGGGCTGGATCAGTAAGAATTCTACAGATAGAAACTTTGTCATCAGGACAAAACACTCCAGAGGGAAATGTCCCATAAGCCACAGTACTAGCCATGGGAATTTCCATTCTAGTCTCCACCTGTACTCACAACAAGAGTGAGACGGGAAGGGACGATTCTAACTGCAGACAAATGTGTTACTAGCGGGTCAAGAGATACCTTCGTCCCATAGTCAAGAATATCAAACAATAAAGCCAACATGCAGGCACAAATAAAGTTTTTAATACAAAGAAATAACACATACATACATTCACATGATATCACATTGATGACACAGGAGACTACAGTGTTGGAAAACATGCTGGAGACTTAAAAACTATTAGTTTTTGTGAAAGGTATACTTTACTATAGCAAGGACTGTACAACAGAAATTAAAGATGAAATTCATTAAACTGTGGTTCCAAAAAAAAAAAAGAAAGAAAGAGGTAAAAGACTGTGGAAAATGATAAAGGGAGAATTAAAAATATGTAAATAAAATTTCCCTAGTCATTATCACTGATGGCAGGCATATGAAGGCTAGTGAAAATCTAATCAGACATATGAAAGACAAACTGAGAAATCGCTTAGAATGAACAAGAAATTGGAGATTAATTGAAAGCTCTCAGAAAGAGGGTAAGAGATGTGGGGGGCTCGTATGAAGAGCTAATGTTCCTGGAAACAAGATAAGGATAAGCGGGTAGAAAAATAGGAAAAAATTTAATAGAAGAAAAAATATTAATCCTTGCTAAAGTGCAAGCTTCTTTCTTTCATATTGTGAGGACTCAGCTCAAGAATACCAGGCATAATTGACAGTACATCCACTAGCTCTTTAAAACATACTGGTGCAGGTGTTTAAATTTGAAGATATTAGTAAGGTTAATTACACGTGAGGAAGCATACGCAAGGGAAGAGGTGGAGGAGGAAGAGAGAAGCTGCAAAAGGAGAAGGAGAACACAAAGGAAATAAGGAGACAAGGAGGAGGGTAAGGAAATAGGAGAAGAGGAAGAAAAGGAGGAGGTGTAAAGGAAGAGAAAAAACAAGATGAAAACAGGAAAGCAATGAGGACAGAGAAGGAACAGTGGAAGAAGGATTCAAATAGGGAGGAGGTGGAAATCAGAGGAGAAGAGGAATGGAAAAAGGGGACGAGGAGACGGAGATAAAGCAGATGAGAAGAGAGGAAGACCCTGGAGGGGAAGACAGAGAAGCACAGAGGAGGGAAGAGGGGATTTCTAGAATGTGAAGCAGCAACATGGTGACACGGAACACTGTACCCTGCTAAGTTTTAGTTCCCGGGAAGAAGCATATCGAGAAAGATATTGCTCCGTCTCACATATTATACTGATCTCTCACCAGGTATTTTGCTCAGAAAGCTATTCCACCTCATCAAAAGTTCACCAAAGGAAATGTACTGTGACTCAGTCTCAGTTTTAAAAAACATTCAGTAAGTATTAAAGTCATCAGCACATGGAGTTCAGTCCAAATGGTATCTCTAATAGATGTCAAGACAAAACAATGTAAATGCCCGAGATACATTTTAGAGAACTGTAATTTTAAAATAAAACAAAGAAACATATTATTCTGGGTTTATACTTCTATCCACAAAAATTATGAAGAAGAAGGAATGGAAAGAGGTATTGTAGCATGGTGTGACCCTCACTTTTGATTCAAAAAGAGATGCAGAAGTACTGCTCGTGTATTTTTAAATGCATAAACACATCACTTAAGGATAAAAGGCTTCACTCCCAGGAGGCTGTGGAGAACCATAATGACAACCATGCAACCGTACGTGTAACACTGTGGAAACAACCTGAAATGTAGACACTGACATTGTCTACATTTAAGAAAACAATAAGAACAATATCTCTATGACAATCACATTTTGGCCTTTTTGATAAGGTTGCGCACAGCTGGGGATTTAGCTCAGCGGCACAGCACCTGCCTGACAAGTGCGAGGTGGTGAGTTTAATTCCTGGTACTAAAAACAAACAAACAAAAAAAAGATTGAGTACAAACACCTGTATGTTTTAATGACTATCAGTATTTAATATTATCCATAATAAAACAAAATTAATAAAGTTAGATCCAAAGGCAAATGCATACTGATTATAACAGAAATGCCTAATATCAAGCATTTCTGATGCTTAGTATCAAATAATTTGTCAGATAACTGCATAAAAGTTTATAACCAAAGTGAACTATATCATTTTGATAAAGTGGGATTTCAGTTGCATACATTAAATTGGAAAGTGAAAATTTATATTGATAAAGGACAAACTCCTCATGAAGTTACAGGTCACAAAAGTGCATAAAGCAAACTATGACAGAACAAAGAGAAAAGCCCATTTCTGGTGTGTTAACCATTCCTCAAAAGGAATGAAGGTAAAATAATAAACAGAAGATGGGACAGAAATGAGAATCGAAGAGGACAGAGCACTGAAATGAAGAGTAAGCTGCAAAGTGCCCTGGAGAGCACCTCAGCAGGCCCCCCTTGGGTGTGCCCAGCACCTCGTGCTGCACGGTGCTCCCGACACACCCACCCCTCACGGTCCTTCCCTAGCCCTCTGTCGGGCACGCAGCTACCAGACCTCAGTGAGAAAAATAAGACACGAGGGGCTAATTCTCAATTGATGGAGCCCTAATTTGGACACTGTTATGGATTAAGAACTGGTGGTCAACTTAACGCCAGCTGGATTACATCCGCATGGCGCTGAGCGAAGATGCTCCACCTGAGGAAAGTTGCCTGCATAAATACAGACGTGGAGAAGGAGAAGGAGCTTGTTAAGGCATAAAGGCATTAAAGTGCTGTTGCACTGAGGCATTGTGGGCTCTCTATGAGTTGCTGTTTGAGCTGCTGGTTCTCCTGGAGAAGCTCTGGTCCTCACATCGAGCATTGCTTCCTGGCTCCAGAGGGGAAGACATGTGCTGCTTGGTCTCCAGGATGAACTCGTCACGCTGCTTCCTGGCACGTACCCGACTGTGCTTGTCATAGGAGGAGCTCGGGGCCTCCGTGTCACTGAGGATGACTATGGTGCCTGTCAGGACAACCCTGGTCTTTGTTGTGAGTGTGACTTCCTGGCTCCAGTGTAGAACCCTCATCCCACCAACACAGCTCCTTCACCCCGCTGGCATGGACTCTGGCTTTCACCGCTGACCTTTGGGCCTTCCCGGAGCGGATCCGTAAAAGAGACTGGTGTGAGTCCTTCTTTTGGGCTCTGGACCTCCAGCTGGACTCGTGGGAGGCACTGTCCTGAGCTCTGGGTTTTTATCTGGACTCAGGTGGGACATTGCTGTGGGATTTAGGCCCCTGACTAAGTTATTCTAAATGTCTTTGCTGTTGTGGACAGATGTCCTCCATTTCTTGTGTTAACCCCCAGTGACCATTATAAAAATAATATATAAACTCCATGTCCTGATTCTAATTGTTCTCTGTGTACAACACCTAACTACAACCGATGCCAAAGCCTGATTTTTAAACTGTGTAGTCAACTGTAAGGTAATCTGATGGTCAGATCCAGTAGGAGAAAGTGGAAAGGAATCTGATACCCAGACCTCAAGGTGAGCACAGGGAAAATGTCAAACGCAACATATACAAAGGCAAAATAAAAAGATAACAACAGACTCTCACCCAACAGTTTCAACAGAGGAAAGAGAGGGTGTCACAATGTACACAGGAGCATAGTCCATACATATTACTAAAAACAGTACTAATCTAAAGTGAATTGCTATAAAGTAAGGTGCTAATTATGATGCACAGGGTAATGACTAAGAATATGGCATTCACATATATACAAATATGCAAAAAATATAACATGCATCAGGAACCATGAGTCAACAAGAGAATTAAAATGGTAAATAAGAAACACCTCTCTTAACACAAAAGGAGTAACAGAGAAATGAGGAACAAAAGAAGGAACACGTGGGGAAATAAAATAGGAAAACAGAAGAACTTGCTTACTAATTACACTAAATGACAATGGATTAAACTTTCTATTTAAAATTAAAAAGTTTAGCAGAATTTTACAAAGCATACTCCAACTACCTTATGTACACATTCACTGCAGATTCAAAAGCACATTCAGTGAATAAAAATTAGTGGAAAAGGGCATACCATGTGAACAGTAGAGAACAAATTGGCTATATTTTTACCAGGTAAAATAGACTCTGTGTCAAAAACTGTCACAAGATACAAGGAAAGTCACTACACAATGATAACTGGGTCGATTTATTAAGCAGATATAACTGTGTGTCAAATATTTTCACACCTGAGCAACATAATTGAAGGGGTAAATAGCAACATACCAAGAGGAAAGGACTTCATCAGCCCACTTTGAACAACAGAAAGATCATCCCTCAGAAAATTAAAAAGCCGTAGAAAAATACTAGAATAACAGACAAATACAGAACATTCCATCCAACAGCACCAAAGTCCACATTCTTTTCAAGCCCCCATGGAACATTCTCCAGCACCAATAACTTGTTAGACCACAAAACAAGTGTAACAAATTTAACAAGGTTGAAATCACACCAAGTATCTTTGGGAACAACAATGCTGTCAAACCAGAAAGCAGTAACAACAGATTTAGGAAATTTGAAAAATATGGAGATTAAACACCACATCCCTAAACAGCTAAACAAGAAGTCAAAAGAAACATCTAGAAAATATTTTAAGACAAATGAAACCTCACCAAATTTATGACATACAGCAACAGCTCTTCTAAGAAAGAAATTAATATTCATTAAAAAACTACATTAAAAACAATGGAAGATCTCCAATAGAAAAGCTAACTTTATGATGTGAGGAGCCAGGAGTGTGGGAAGAACAAAGAATCCAAAGTTAGCAGAAAGGAAATAAAAATTAGGACAGAAATAAATGAGAGAGAGGGGCTGGGGATTTAGCTCAGCAGCATAAGCGCCTGCCTTGCAAGCACACGGTCGTGAGTTGGATCCCCGGTACGGATAAAAAATAAATAAAAATAGAAAATAAGTGAGAGGGAGACTAGAAAGATAATTTAAAAAATCAAGACTCAAAGCTGGTTTTTTGAAAAGATAAACAATTGACAAAACTTTAGCGATACTAATAGAAAGAAGCTTCAAAATCCTGGGGGAGAACAAACATCTGCAACCACACACACGCAAGGTGCACAGGACAGGCTGCCGTCAGCCCGGCCCTGCTGCAGTGAGTGCTTTGCCCTGTGGTTTGCTCCCCTTCTGTTTCTCTTTGTCCCCCTCCCTGAGGCCTGGTCAGACTGTACGATCAGCACCTACGGAGAGGTGTCTGACTACACCAATGATGTGCTTCCATGAAAGACAGGAGGCCACCAGGTCTTAGGACCACCGGGTTGGAAACTTGGATCTTAGACTCCAGCTAACTGAGCTGGCCTGAACCAGCTGAGAAACCACCCTGGCCTCAGCTGGACCTCCAGCCACACTGTCAGGTATTTTCACTGTAAATTCCAGACCAGCCTCTCAGTTCAGTGTCTCCGTGATGACCCGTGAAACTGACCACACAAATGATTGATAGAGGAAAGTGAGTGGGGACCAGGTGGCAATTTCTTGGGAAAGTCAGGGGTGTCCCTCCCTCTAGTTATCCCGAGGCCCCTTCTAGTCTCCCAAGTGCATGGAACCTCGTTTCTATACTCTGCTGGGGGTGCAAATCTGAGGACTGGACTCCCCGCCTTTCCGTTCCTCACTGGCTGCTGTGAAGTCCTCCCTCTGCTCCGGCCACCTCGAATGTGGTTATCGGCTATGCTCTAGAGAGCTAAAGGGGCAGGATTTGGCTCAAAACTGGGTAACAACAAAAGCTTCATTCAAAACTGCCAAGAACTGGAAGAACCCACTGTCCTCCAGGGGTGAATGGTTAAACTCGCTGCGGGACCTAGGATATCACTCATCAATAAAGGAGATGAGCAGTGGACACACCCTGGCCCGGTGACCTTCCGAGGAGTCACACTGAGTTTCCAAAAACCCACAGCCAAACGGTATTGCTTGTTTTACTCATACAACATGTTTGAAATGATACAATTTTAGAAACAGAGGGAAATTAGTGGTTGCCAGGGATTAGGGGCCAGATGGGAGAGGAGGGACTGTGGAGGAGGAGGGTGTGTCTGTGAAAGGACAGCAGAAGGGGACCTGGCGAAGGAGCTGCTGCGTGTCTACTGCAGGGATAGACCCAGAAATCTACGCAGAATGGAACACACACACACCACACCCCTGTACACAGGAGCCCGAGTACGAGGGGGACCCCTAAATGAAACAGTTAATGGCACCCATGTCAATGGCCTTCTCGTAATAAAACACATCATTTTGCAAAGTGTTGCACTGGGGATAACTAAGTGAAGGATCCCGGTGGACCGCTCTGCCTTACTTTGGACAACGTGTTGTGAAACCATAATCATCTCAATTAAAACGTCAGTTTGATGAAGCCACCAAATAATCACACATTGAACCTTAGATCCAAGGTGAGGAATCTGAACTCTTCAGTAAGCAGGTGGGAGCCAGAGAAGGTGATTAAGTAAGGATGACTTGACAGAGCTGTGGATCAAAAGGACCAGCACAGTGACAGTAGGTGATACACACGCAGCAACTCTGAGAAGCCCTCCAGGCTCGGCTGAGAGCCCCACGGAAGCCAGGGCTGCACCCAAGCAAGTGTGGAACAGACTCACGCTGACTCGGCTTAGCAAGGACACACCCAACACACATCCACCTCAAGTCTCCTGGAAATGTCCCTATATTTGGGACTCTTCTCATAAAATAAGGCATTTCAATGAAGACAAAACCTTAATCCTTACAATAATGCTCCAATTTTATAGACGTAAGTGAAAATAATTTTTCTGCTTATGATAATTGGCTTATTTTTAAAAGATAATTTTAAGATGTCTGAATATTTGAAAAATACATTAGGCTTGTGTTTCAATTAATCTTAACTAAATGTTGATAAAACTTTTGATTAAATGAGTTTGCAAATCAGTGTTTAAATGTCTGAGGAAATTCAATTTTCTGAGTGTAATGTTTTGATGTATTAGTTTTGTAAGACGTATTTAAAAGCTCAGATTAATATTATCTCATGCACTTATACATTTATGTCATTGTGCATGAGATAAAATACAACAGAATGGAGTTCCTTGCTGGCACTACATATGCCGCACATCCCGTTGCAGCCCGGAATCCAATCTGTCCTGTCATGTCCGGCCCTCGCCCACAGTGTTACCTTCTCTGTAAAGCCTTTTCAAGCTCGAGGTCCCGGATGGAGACGCAGAGGGGCTCACCTGATGGGGTTGTCCATCCGGGACACTGTGAGGAAGGCAGCAAGATTGGCGGTGTAGGAGGAGCACACGATGAGGGTGAAGAGCCACCAGCTGCCCATCACGATGCGCAGGGCCATGGAGTTCACAGAGCTGTCGCCACCTGAGGAGACAGGCGCAGGGCGTGGGCCAGCGCACCGGCCACCCCACCCCAGGGAGACGCACACCCCACAGCCAGGCACACAGCTGCCACTATGCATGCTCTGGGCACCCATGAGTGACTGCCAGCAGGATGTCTCCTTTAAGAAAAGATCCTAAAGCCACCAGTCTTGGAAAGGGACGGACAGATATGTTAAGCTTGGTCTCGAGGGATGGGAAGTTGTATCAGAGCACCAAGAAGAAAGTGCTGCCCATCAGAACGTCATAGGAGATTCCAAAGGTAAGAACTTCTATAGCTGGCAGTTGACGTAAGGTCCTTCTGCAATTTCAGACTCACATAGAGAAGACAGGAATTCTGTGAATACAGAATGACTCCTTACCTGGTGGGTTCCCGGTTTTCTTTTCAACCAGAGAAATGAGATACAGCCTATCACTTTATTAATATTCAGCTCTCACCAGATGATTTCCCCTGCACTTTTAGAAATCATTGCATGTAACTTTCAGCAAGAAGCTGCCTCTTTGAGGCCAATTATTTCTCTTTGGTCCCTCAGGGGGTAGCTAAAGAAAGCTCCTCCCTGCCCGTTTCCCTCACATAATCGTGGAAAGCCTTTGCCATGGCGCAAACAAGGCCAAGCTCCACGCTGAAGAACCCTGCGATTAGTTCTTTCCAGTCAGAGTCACACAATCCTGAAACTCCCCACCAGATACGAGAGCCACCCAGACCTCTTAGAGGTGGGTGGTTTGGCATCTCCAGGACGGCTGCAGGGCTGGCTCACAGTGACTACAACACCACTGAGCTCTTTCCCTTCCCATTAAGCCTCCACCTTTAAGCAAAGCTCCAGAGTGTCAGGTGATGACCTCAGTGCACAGCAATCAGCCTAGCGAGGGAGGGGAGAAAGGTGCTAGCATAATTCCAAAGTTAATTTTCTCTAAAGTGGAGAATCAGAACTGCTCAATGGGTTCCTTGTGGTTGCTTCATTTAATTCCCGTCTGATATCACTTAGAGGAACTGGGTGCATCGCAGTATTAGCACTGAACTAGAGACAAACTAGAATTGCACCGGAAGTGACTTTGGGGAGATGCATCTGAAGACTAGAAACCGAACAAGTTCTCCCAGTCTCCTGGGCCGATCAGAGCTCAGGAAAGCAGGAGGTACCTTGCTGGACGAAGGCTCCGTACACGATCCAGATGGCACTGTGCAGGGTGGCAGAGGCGGACGGCCGAGGCTGGGCGGCGCTCTGAGCCCTCATAGCCTGTATTCGGTTCAACACGAATATGAGCACGCCCACCACGGGGATGGCAGCCGCGATGCAGGCCCAGACCGCGAAGTCAAAGGGGGCGAAGAGGGAGAAGATGCTGATCTTCTCCTCCGGCTTTCTGATGAGAATCCCCACCGAGTAGTCCATGTAGCGCTTGCTGAAGTCCACGACGCTCTCCCTCTCGGGGGTGATGGTGATGGCCGAGATGGCCACGTCTGCTCTCTGGAAGGCAAAGCAGCGCATCAGGGGGCACCGCCTGGGGTGCCTCCCGTAAGGTCTGCCCTCAGGCCCCCTAGTAGCTCTGTTCAGAGGCAAGCAACCGCCATGGCCCCTACCTCCTTCCCCCTGCAACGTGTCCCCCCAGACCTTCAAAGGCCTGGAAATGTCTGCACAGGAAACTTCTTCATTTTCCTCAGCTGTGGTCCATCTTTTATTTCTCACTGCTTCCCACTGATTCCCACTCGCGATCTCTCTTGCCGTGGGGTCTCTCCCACCACGAGGACCCGTCTCTCTCCTACGCTGATCTGAATCCTCCCCATGCAGCCAGATTATGGGCCGACTTCCTGTCCCCAACAAGCCTTCCCAAAACCCGTTATCCCACCCTGATCCTCTCTTCTCTAAAATACTTCCCGAGTGGTGGGGTGAGCTGTGCAACCCTGCTGGATCTCAGTAACACACCCATCCCCATGGTTCTGTATGCAGACTGTGCCAGAGGGTAAAGTCCTCCAAGCAGAGAGGGGTCACCTACTTATTTCTGTCTCCCACCACCTGCCATCTGAGCCTGAACATGCTGGAGCCAACTTTTCTTACAGTCAAGCCACCCTAGGAAGGCTCCCTTTGGACGCGTCATACTGTGACCTAAAAATTACCTTCCAGGGCTTTGGCACGCCAAAGCAGATTTCATTTTAAAAAGAGACTAAGTCTGCATTAAGATGGAATTAGCCTGAGGATGAAGCTGCTCTGCTGTGTGGAGGTGATGCATCCTGTGCCTACGTGAGCAAGTGGCGGGGAGTCTGCCACTCATCCTGCTCTGGGCTCTTGGGTCTCCAGGTCGGAGGGATCGGCAGAATCAGACACATTCGAGAATGGCCTATGATGACCTCTGGCCTAACCTACAGGCTCCAAATGGAGGAAATACAGATGGACGACTTTTGTAAGACTTCACGTGAGGGCTAGAGGAGCAGATTCACCGAGGTCCTGAACAGAAACCCAACAGCAGCCTAGAGAAGCAAACGCTGGCGGAGACTGTGTTGGAGCCTATCCAGATTTTGCCTCTTCTCCGAGACACCTAAGATCTCGGGATCTCCATCAGGGTCAGGAGAGTCTAGACCTATTTAAGGACTGAGAAAAAGAGTGAGCAGAGGAACGTAAGCTGACAACGGAGGATGGAGGGGAGCTAATTTAGGAAGCAAGGCTCAGACAAGGCATGGGAAATCAACTCACAGAGCAGGGAGAAGAGCTCTGTGGTGGACGAGAGGGACACCTCTGATGGGGCGCCGGTGCCCACTGATGTGTCTTTAAAGTAGAACTTCATGCCTAAAAATCTCAATTTCTTTCCCTAACATTTGAGTAAAAGTTATTTTCTTAACTGAGAAGGAGGGAAGATTATTTGGGAGCTGGAGGGGAAAGGTAAACTACTGACACTCTTTCTGGGGCATAGACAAGGGCCTGACAGGGGACACTTTCAGG
This sequence comes from Cavia porcellus, assembly GCF_034190915.1. Taxonomy (NCBI): domain Eukaryota; kingdom Metazoa; phylum Chordata; class Mammalia; order Rodentia; family Caviidae; genus Cavia; species Cavia porcellus. The sequence continues at coordinate 5,551,508 of NW_026947506.1, forward strand.
GACTTGAGCTGCACTGAAGCCCAGTGGCCCCACACACCACTGCATTAATCTTTGCAGATTTGTGAAATTCTTCTCTTACTGGACACAGAAAGCTGGTGTCTGAGTCAAGAGCGTAAGCGATAGAACTGATTCAGGAGTTAGGGGAAACAGGAAATCAAGAAGACACGAAATCACAAGAGACGAAGGGCAGGGGTGGGTCTGCGGGGTCAGCGATGGGCGACCCTGAAGGAGGAAAGGCTTCGGCATCCGAAGAGCACAGGAACATAGGGGAAGCTGCAGCTCCAAAGCTTATGCTAATGTCAGAACCAGACACAAGTGCCTGTGCATAATACGCCTTTGCTGGTGTAAAATGTTCACAAGTGCAACTCTGCAGAGAGAGCAAGGGCTGGGAGGGGTGGGGGTGGCATTAACTGTAATCAACTAGGAGAGCTCGCCAAGGGTAACAGAGGAGCTCTAACTAAGACTACATGGCTATGCACAAATCGGTAGGTGTATTAAACGTCATATTTTATCATACCTAAATTCTATCACAATAGAGTCGTTTTGCAAACATAGTAAGAAAACTTGGAGGAATTACAGACCTCACATCTGCCCTCACAGGCTTAGAAAGCAGAGATACTGCATTTCTGGAATAAAGCATCAAAAACAGAAGGACAAGTCATCCCAAGACAGGACCGAATGGGTGGCTGTGCAGCACTGACACGGTGCAGGGGAGACATCCCTGGGCTGGAGCAGCAAAGTTCCCAGAGCCGAGGGGGTGACAGTCCCAGGAGTCAGGTTGCCTGCAGCAATGCCAGACACTGTCCAGGAGGCGGTGGCTGCAGCAGCACTGGAGAGGGAAGGGGGAGTCTGTCCCTCCATGGTAAGTGATCACAGAGACCACAGGAGCAAGATGGGGATATGTGACTTGGCGTCCCGCCATGGCTTTCTGCAAGGGCACATCTTACAGGAGGGAGCAGAAGGGATGACTGGAAAAGGAATGAAAAGCTAGAGAAGGCCACACATGGAGAGAGAGCAATGTATGCACACGCAGACACCCATTCATGCACACATTTACACACACAAGTGCACGCCTGTAAAGTCTGATGAATAAGAAAGTAAGTGTTCCCAGGGCCGGGGGCGGGGGCACTATACTCTTATTCCCGTGCGGGTGGGGTGTGTTTCCGGAAGGCAGCATTACAGTGCACAGACTCCAAAGGAATGAGAGGAGGCAAGGGGCTGAGGAGATTAAAAGGCAGGATGGATATAAGAAGAGCAGCGGAGAGGAGGGAAGGGAGGGTCACAAGACTGGAGAGAGGTAGCCGGGGTCTGTTAGCTGGCTCCCAAGGGCCCAGCTGCTCAGCAGGCCCGATTTCGGCATTCCCCTAGCAAACGAGTAGGTGCCCTCCCCACTGGCCTGCTCTCGGGACCTACCTTGCTGATGAGCTCCCCGATCATCCCGTTCCAGGAGGTGTTATGGAGCTGGTGCCCGTACCTGCCATCGGGGGCCTGGTAAATCTCGTATTTGAAGCCCAGAGCCTTGGCCAGTGCATCCAGGACATCTATGGAGAAGCCTTTGTAGCGCTTGGGCTGCCCAAGGATGTTCTCAGCCACCATCACAAAAGGCTCTTCCTGGGGACAAGAGAATGAATGTTCTTCAGTTAAATAAAAGGTCCATTAATGTGCACTTCCAGAACATTGCTGGAGAGACCCATCTGATACACCATAGGCAGAAGGCCGATACCAGGGCTGGGGTGTAACTCAAAGGAAGACCTTAACCCGGGCTCCAACCCCATCACCAGCCATAGTAGCAGAATTCGGCATTCACCCAGCTTCCACCCCGAGGCCAAACTCCTCTGCTTTTTGTAAAAGCAGCACATGCACCGTGGAGCTGTGGACCCGCTCCCACCCCCGGGCAACATGCAGCAACGGCGATTTAACCGTCCTGGGTCTGTCATCTCCCAGCCCTGCCCAGAGCCCGCCTCTCAGGACAGTGTGGTGTGTTTGCACTCCTTCATTCCAGACCAGGACTCTGTCCTTAGGAAATGCCATCGGTCTGGGTGACTACAGATAAGACACGGACACGTCTCCCCCAGGGTCATTCATGACAATAAAGCTCTGTGAGATTAGTCCGAGAAAAGACAGCATCGTATCTATCAGGCTGTGCTAGAAAACGGGTGCTGATCGAGTGCCAAGCCTGGCCATAAATCCAGGGATGAGAGAGGATTAAACCTCAGGCCCTGGCCGGAGCGGGCTGTGATCACACCCGCACGGTGAGTGCCCATCATATCCGGCAGGGGCCATCTGGAAAAGATCTCTGCATTCTCACCAGCTTCCTGGTGGGATCACACAGGAAGGGTTCTGGCAAACAGCCCCAGACGATGTACCTCACTAGGTTAGTGTTGTTGGAAAAACGATACCAGGCCTATTCATGGGGTACAAACAGGGGAAGCAGACACGCTGCTACCAAAGGTTCCTGTGACTGTTGGGACAGGGATGGCATTTGGACCATGTCTGACCCAGCCAGAAAGGAGAAAAATCGGAAACATCCCTGGGGGTCTTCTAAAGAGGTGACAAAAACGAGTCAAAAGAAAATCTCACCAGTGTAAACCTTTGTGATTCCAGGGTAACTAAGCAGAAAAACTGTAGCAGGCTGTCTTCACTGCAAACTGTGTGGTATGTGCCATCACCATGTCCAGAGATGCCTCCTCCTGGCATCTTTCTGGGGGACCCAGCTACCAGTACAGCCCCTCAAAGAGCAGCAATAGGTCAAGGTAAAGTTCACGTCTGAGCACCAGCCAGGCAGCAAGTGTTCTTGGAGGCCAGCAGCAGATCTGCAGGACTGGTCCCCCCCCCCTCCATCTCAGGCACCTCCAGGGGAGGCTCGGCAGCCCCAGGAGAGATCTCCAAACTTAGTCTCTCCTTCACCATTCACCCTGATTCCCATGAAAGGTCTTGGGAAAGCTCAAACCACACCCCAAGGTCCCCTGCTCCCTGCACCTCACATCAGACAGGAAGAAGCCTTGATTGAAAACCATGGCCAGCCATGCTCCCAGAGTGTCCCCCATAATCCTACCAAGACAGTCACCACTTTGAGAGTCAGTCCTTGAAGGCGGCTGCCCATGGGCCTCTCCTGCAAGCTGCCGTTCAGACCCTTCTCCGAGTCCCACGTTGCCAGCTGTGAAGGAAGACAGGGAATGTGAGGGATGCAAAGGGGGCACGCAGCAGGAGTCCCCCCGGAACCAGGATCTGCGCCAGGGAGGTAGGTGGACAGTAGCGCCATAGGCTTCCTAGAGCCCCAGGTCATCTCTGGAGCACAGAAATGGAGACGAAACGGAGAGAAAGCTCCACTTCCCCATCAGCTCACTCCGATCTCTAGGACCTGCACATCGCTAAAATGAAACTAAAAACTAAACCTTGTCTCCGAAAGTTACATGCAATTCTATTCTGTCCACCCAAAGAGGCTGCGCCGCTGGTCTCCCACAAAGTCTCCCCTTTTTTCTCTCCTCTTTTGACTTTCCCAAATCACCATAGGATCCTTAAGATCAGTCACTGACACCACTATAAGCAGGAGGAGGCTTGGGAGAAACACCAGGTTTCACTACGGTGTGAACATCGCAACTTTCCCAACATGCAGGTAGGAGCTGGCAGCAGAATACATGTGCTCTGGACCTGCATACCCTCCTGAGGGCATGGCCAGGCCCAGCAGCCCGATGCCTCTCTGCCTGGCACCCCAACAAGCTCTCTGCTGGTTCAGAAACTACAGAAAAGGAAGGCGTTCTTGGGACTGCTTCAGTCCCTGTGTTCTCAGAGGACCTGGACAACAATAATCAAGCCTTTTCCCAGCCAATGATTCCCAATTATTAACTGGGGAGACAGAAAAAGGACAGACGCTAGCCAATCTCAAGCCAGCTAAATCAGAACCACAGGGCCAGGCATGGGGAGCATTAATGCTTCCAGGAGATCTTGATCTCTTAAGTCCCTGGACTGCTTCTAGCATGGCTGCATAATAGGTTCTCTTGAGGGGCTTCTCAGACATATTGAAAGCTGGGCTCTGCCTCCGGAGATTGTGGTTTAATTGGCCCATAGTGGGCTAGATACGGACATTTTAGTTCTGGGCAATCCTTACACACAGCCAGGGTTGAGCCACTGCCGCAGATTAAAGCAGTAATCCTCCAATGGCGATGTGCACACAAATCACCTCGGGAATTTGCACGCACTCTGGGATTCTGCAGCCTGAGATTATGTCTGTCTAACAAGCTCCAGGTGAAGCGGCTTCTGCTACTGTTGACGATTTACACCTGTGCAGCAAGGGCTCCAGCGATCAGATCGCCTCCAGAGGCACCTACTTTTCATCATGGGAGACCCTCAGGGGCCCTGCTTGAGTGGAGGATGCACCCTTCATGGAGATGTGGCACTGGGGTCCCCAGGGAGCCACCAGCAGCCCAATGAAGGATGCATCTACTCTCCCAGCATTCTGCATCGATGGACACCTGCAGCAGGATCTGCACACTGAGCCGTAATCAGCCACCATTCCACTTGGGACACGCAACAGTTCTGAACCCTAAAGCAAATCCATCAGAATGAGATATGGAGCTCTAGAAGTGCAAAGAAACCTGAAATTTCTGTTGCGACCTTGGACATGATACTCACTAAGACCACCTCCATCCTATACAAAAGGATGCTTGGCAGTGGTAAAAAAAAATAACAGCCTGACCACATACTCTGAAGAGCCCCAGAAGCACCACTAATTAATGCGGTGGGCACTGCAGCAAAGCGCAAGTTAAGTTCCGCCCAGAATTCTAATCAAAGGCATCAGAGATATTAATGGTGCCACACTCTGGAAACTGGGACAGTGCAAAGGAAATATTTCTCCACTGGGGTTCAAGAAATAGCACTAGAACTCAGAATTGATTGCCGCTGGATTAAAATGTTGGTCATAACGAACAGTACAAGCTCAGTAAACAGTGTCAAGAGTTTGATTTCCTGCATCCTGGAGACGCTCCATTGCAGATAAAGGGGTGCATTTGAGCTGCCTGCAACTGCGTCCCCTGACTGCTTAGCCCAGGCCGTGGAGCCCCTGAACCCTCTGGTGTGGCCTGTGGTCCTCCTGGCTGTGGGTGAAGTTATACCGTCCCCTCCATCAGCTTGATGACTCAGAGTTCAGATGGAGGCAATCTGGCCCTACTGATGATGTGTCAGTCCTAGACACCGGAGATCCTACCGTCGACTGGAACCTGGGTTCCTAGACTTGACGCCAAGCCTCTCAGCCAAAGGCATCTTGATTCTCTGCTGCTTGGCTTGGATGAGCACCTGCTTTTGAGTGCTGCTTGGTCTCAATCAATTCAGGCTCAATCAATCATTTTTCCTGGGACAGTAATCAGGCAGAAGCACGGGGACAGAGGCAGGAGGCAGCAGTGGGGATGAAGCCCTGTGCAGCTAGAGTTTAAGCTCAGCTCTGAGCCTCCCAATGCCTCTCCACACTGGTCTCTGCTTCCAGTCACTGCGGAGTTTGCTCAGATCACTGTAACGGTCTCCCCATCAGCTCATCACTGTAATGGTCTCATAATTGCTCATCACTGTAAAGGTCTCCTCATCCGTTCATTGCTGTAAGGTCTCTTGTCTGCTTATCACGGTGATGGTCCTCTCATCTGTTCATCACTGTGACGGTCTCATTTGTTCATCACTGTGATGGTCTCCTCATCTGCTCATCAGCCCCAACCTCTCCCTTATTCCGCATGTCCTCAATTGCTGTTATCTTTACAGTAAATAAACTCAACTGTGATGTGAGTTCATCACAGTGACTTGGTTGGGTCTCATTTCCCGCAGTGTAAGTCCTAAGGCATGTGAGCCTGACCTGAAAGACGAGCTCCTGAGGCTGCCCGCCCTGCCTCAGCCCCGGCATGTGCCATCCCCACGCTCCCTTACCCTTTCCACACATGCTGTGTCCGCTCCTGGCCTGTGCATCCAACGCCTCCCGCTAGGAAGCTCTTTCTGGGTCTGGTAAACTCTTATTCATTAAAAACAGTGATAAGCTTTCACTTTAGAATAGATTTAGATTTACAGAACGTTGTAGAGGTTTATGGAAAATGTCCCAATACCACAGACCAACTTTCCCTTGTTAAGACACAACTGTGTGTCACATGCAGATGCTCTAGGCCTGATGTCACCCACCGCTGATACTAGTGTGTCATCTGTACTAGTGTGCAACACATTCCTCAAGACTACCAAAACAGTAAGCTCAGATCCTGTGATCTACACAAAGCTGTCACTGCAGTGATCTCCAGACCCGCCTCCCGTGGGCTTCGGTCTCAGAGCAGCTGTGGGACCTGCGTCCTTGGCCTGTATGATGGCCAGGTCTCTGGCTCTGGGGCTGTCCACTCATTGACATCTCTGGGTGCCAATCTCACCTTGGACACCACTTTCTCCTCTCCAAGATCAACTCCAATAACCAGTCTAGATTTGGGGACAGACGTAAGAATGTGAAAGGGTTCAACTGGGGTGTCAAAGGGACAGCAGATCTATGTTCAAGTGATTCTCAGCATTTACTGAGATGTCCTTGGCCAGCCTGCTGGACAGCACTGTGCTGGAAATACAGACACGAGCATCAAGTATTTGTTCAGTACACTGCACTTCACTGAGATGCCGTTCCCTTAGCCACACAGTGAGACAGGAATACATTCTCTGCCCATGGATTTGAGGGGCTATTCAAAGGCGAAAGCAGTTTTGAAGACTCACATATTATAAAGTAGTTTAAGAATCACAAAGTAAAGAATCCATTTAGGCGATTGTAAAAATGTGTATGTGTATGTGTATGGATGTACAAGATGACACTAATTATGTTTAAGCAGAGCAGTGGTAAAAATGGGAGGAGACACATCAAAACGTGAATCTATGTATTACACATAGGTAGAGGCTTATAAATAATTATTATCACCTTCTGGAAGCTCTTCTCACTTTTAATAGGGTTTTTTTTAAAAATCAGATTAACAGGAAAGAAAAGGAGATTTTGATAAAAATAACTACCATAGGTGATTAAGCAAAAATCTGTCACATGTTCTCTTATGACAGAGGACTGAATGTCACAGGAAAAATTAGAGCCGAATTATCTGTCAGTAAGTCCAGGCCCAGCTGAGCGGCACCATCTGAGGTCACGGCATAATGGCCGCTTGGAAGAACAGAGCAGATCTGTGCCCCTGCTCCTCGGCACTGCGGGTAGGGCTGCCTCGCCTTCCAAGAAGAGGCATCTCTAGCTGGTGTGACCACGTCACTCACTAAGACCTTGTGAAGCTGCCTTCGGGTTCCATAAAGCTGTGGAGTAGCAGGTTAGGGAAGCAGCCAAGGCCAAGGCCCAGATCTCTGGATCAAGCATATTTCTCTATGAAGAAAGAGGCACAAGCTCAAACATTTTGCTTAATATTGTTAGGACCCTAATGCAGGCCGACCATCTCAATCAGCGTGGAACTTCATAAAAGGGGAAAAACTGCCCAAATCCTGTTATTATCCTTATCTTTTTGGTCTGGGAGTGCTGGAGACTTAAAAGTTTTTGTTTTCTTTTAAAAATGAACTTCTCTCTCCCTGCCCTTCAGGCATCCTGTGCTCTGACAAAGACAGAAGGAACACTTCAAAGTGAAACTCAAATTCTGCCTTTCAAACACATCAAAGTACAGCCATGTTCCTGGATTCGATGACCCTGTGCTAGGCAGGGAAGATTATTATTCCCTCACATCAGGAAGAAGCTGACTGATCGCCCCAGGCTGAGCGAATCTCCCTGCATTCACAGAGCTGGGGTTTTTGCCCAGATACGGAGCCGGGAGCTACAAGCCTGCACCATGCCTGAGAGAGGTTCTCCTGCCAAGCGTCTAACATGTAAGACCAGAAAAGACGGAAGCACGGTTCCAAGGAGAAGAGCCATTGGGAAAAAACACCATAAAGCCTTTCAGTGTATTCTTAACTTGCAGCCAACCCACCTCTGTCCTAAGCGGGGCTGGTGCTCCCCGCCGAGGAATTGGTTCAGTCAGTAAAAGCCAGGTGGGGCTGCTCGGCTTGATAAATGGGAAGCCAGCCGAACCTCTTACTCAAAGAAGTCCTGACACGGGGTCAGTCAGCCCCAGACCGTTTCATCTGTACCTCCGTCCATCTGCTCCACTTCCCCTTGCTCTTGGCAGACAGAATTTTCTTTATGGGATCGATGAATTTACAGCCGAAGACACCCACTGCTGACAGCCGACCTGCCAAGATGGGTGTCTGAGACACTCATTTCCAGCTCTGCAAACAAAACCAGCGCTGCTGTGGGCTGAGAAGGCCACCACGGGTTTTCCTCGTGGCTGAGATCTGCTGTGCCCAGACCTGAAATGTGGACAGGCCCAGAGGTCACGGCGTAATCGCCACTTGGAAGATCTATGGTTTCCAGATCTGATTATGACAAACAGTGGCTCAAGAGATTGGCCATTTGGAGAATAAATCTCCTAAACTCCTGCTGTCAGGAAAGGGTATTTCCCAAGTCAAAAGGCGGGGCGGGGGGGATCCTTATATGTTTTTAAGTTGTAAAATGTGAGGATTTGGGACTTTATGGCCCTGTTCTTGATACATGCGAGGCTATTAACCCTTAACACAATGGGCTTCCTGGCTTCCTGACCTGTCACTTACTTACAAGTGTGTCTGAAAGTGCCTTCTCTCATCATGACATAGGAGGGGGAGGAGGGGAGGCACCCCACTGCTCAAGAGCTCAGAGACAGAACAGGACCAGAGTTTCCTATAAAGCTTTGCTTATTCTTGGTGTGTGCTGGTGATGACACCACCGTCCACACGTGTCAGAGTGGATCAAACACCGCGCACCTCAAAGGATGCAGATCATTACGTTCAGAAGAACTGCGAGGTGCGTGTGTGTGCACACATGTGTAATGATTCTAAGGAAGCTATGCACTAGGAAGTGACACTAACTTGTCACATGACCTGAGGGGCTGTGTGGCAGGACTGATGAGAGGGAAGGAGTCCCAGAATAACACCACCATCAGTGTGAGCCCCTTCAGAGGATGGCACTTTAATTACCTGGGGCCAGAGGAGCAGAAGCAGCCACGGCGTCACCTACCAACCTCAAAGAGCTAGCTCAATCTTTCAAAGGGTTTGAGAAGAATTTCACCTACAAAGAGCTCCACAGTGTGTGCAGGAAAACAGATCAGATACACAGCAGCAAGTGTTCCCACTTTTTTAAAAGCTTATTTCTTTTGCTGAGATGCTGTCTGTATTTGCCTAAAACACAGAGGTCACCGTAAGCGGCTGTTCTGGACTTGCAGTGGAGCAGCGGGGTTGCAGAGAAGGTTCGTCTCTTACTCAGTACAAGCCTGCAGTGTCGGCGCAGTTTCAGAGGGGGAGCAACACTTTAAAAAAACAACACAGTGATTTCATTTTGAAAGCACTCTTCGATCTAGATATTGACTGGATTGCCTTGTGTGTTTCTCTCTTAATTATTTTAGGTGTACTGCTTTTGTTTTTCTCCACGCAGGCTCTATAAACAGCGTACTTTGTGATGGGAAAAATGAGGCTGGAATTCAGTGTCTTCCCCTCCCAAGCCCACGACTTCTGGCCAGCACCTGCACTGCTCCTGCTCTTTGGGCTCAGCCACCCTCCTCTGTGGTTTCCATCTGTGGTTACCAGCCAATGTCACGGGCAACGTTTCTTTCCTCTCTGGTCTCCCTGTGCTCAGACCCAAACTAACAGCTTCTGAAATTCTTGGTAGTTTGAACTTCCCAGAGTTAATGGCACTGCACACACTATGCATCAGTCCGAATTCTGACAAGACCCATCCTGCCCGTCAGTTCTGTGAGTCTACGCTGAGTACAGTGGCAGGTGTCTGTACACCCTTCGCCACCTCCGCCCCCTGGAATGGCTTCCTCTTCCCTCGCTCTCTGACTCCTACTCATCCTTTAAAGAGCGTCCACGAGACCCCTTCCTGCTTCCCAAGAGTACGTTCCTCCCCTGGGCATGTCCAGGTGTCCAGCCCGTAGCTCTGTGGAAATGCTTTGCACCACATGTAAAAATTTCAGGTCTATGTAGTCACAAATACACTACATCTCTTCTAAGCAGGAAATGATCTCTTCATTCTGATTCACCCAATAAAGTCTCACTAGAAAAATTAATACACCTGATCACCCCTTGAGCATCTCCTCATTAACGGGTGAGAAATTCATGTTTTTCTCAAATTTCAGCTTTTTAACAAGCGCAAGTTAGATCCCTTGTCTGAGGCTCTGCAAAAGGGTTCCTTGCTTGGTGCTGACTTGTTTACAGTGATGGAAAGTTCCCAGCCGCGATTTTCTCTCTTGCATGACTTTGTATTGTAAACTAATTTTAAGACTTCAAATTATGCAAATATGTTAGAAATGAATCAAGTGATATTAAACCACTTTATGTTTTTACTCCAGACCAGAGGTCTCCAAGCCCCTTCTTCTGCAGGGCCACATGGCAGGGGCCGAGCCATGGACAAAAGAGGTCAACTTCACTGCTGGCGGCACTGCCGGAGCTCCACCACGCAGCAGATCAGCGGCAGCACTGATTCTCATGGGAGCTCGAACCCTACGGGGAATTGAGCACACGGATCTGTGTGGCTGTTCCTGAAACCACGCCCTCTCCTGCAGTCTTTGGGAAAAACTGTCTTCCAAGAAACTCATCCAACACAACGTTGGGGACCGCTGCTACGGAACATGGTCTTGGAACTAGAAGCACCTCATCTTGGTCCTTTGCCTATGTGCTGAATCAGTGCCTGTAGTTTACCAAGACCCACAAAGGATGCGCAGGCACAGCGAAGTTTGAGAAATAACGAGCAGACCATAGAATCACTGACTGTTTGCCTTCCCTACCTGTCTGGGTTCTTTTCTAACCCAGCTCCTATCAAACTCCACCTCCCAGCCGGAGTTTCGTTTTTTCTTCTTTTGAATGTAACTTATTCAACTTTACTCTCCTTCTTAAAACTTGCAAGTGGGCTTCTGTTAAACATGGATTACATTTCCCAAAGACTCCAAGACCTGACCGATGCCTGCTTTTTCACCTCATCCCACGCCCCTCTTTCTACTTGGCTCACTTCCTCTCCCACGTCAAGGTCCTTTCTGCTCAGGAACCCTGTATACAAGCCCCTCGTGCCTGATAAACCTTATCTGTCCCATCCACATCCCGTGCTTGGCTCCTTCTCTTCTGGCAGGTCTTGCCTGTGAGTAATCCTCTTGACACAGCCTTCCCAGGTCACTCCACCAAAGTATGTTCAACATTCTCAAACACAGGACTTTGATATTTTCTTCGAAGCTCTCAAATATTGCAACTGTCATAAACACCCTCCATGATACACAGGATGTCTGTTTTGCCCAGCATCCCATGATAACATCTCACATAATTTCTGGCCCACTGCATGCACTTAACAAGAATTGGCTAAATACAAGAATTAACGAAAAATCTAGTCCAAAAATCAGCAAGCTTTTCTATTAATGGACACAGTGTAAATATTTTAAGCTTTTTGAGCTACACAGCCTCAACGGTTGTATGTAAGTGTTAACGAGCTTTACATATGAAATAAAGCTGGCAGGCTGGACTGAGGCCCGGAGCCACAGGTCCCCTTCCCTGATAATAATACCTGTATTTCTATTGTCGCCTCTGTCTACCATGACATCCCCTCCAATTTCACTTCTCAAAGCACGACGCTTCTTTATTATTTCTCTCTTTTTACAAGACATGGTGGCGCTGAGTTGCCTAGGCTAGCCTCAGTTTCGCAGTCCCCAGAGTAGCTGGGACCACCCTGTGCCACAGATCCAGGTTTGTCATTTCTTAAACTGTTTAACTGCCACGTTTTCAGGACACTCTGCTTTACCCCTCCAACCAGAAGTGAAAGGCCCTCCTGCACCTGAAAGTCCTGTGCTTACACGTCTTCCAGACCCTGATCTCCTTCAGATTTCCTTGACTGTTCCTACATCAGATCATGTTGTCGAAAGATGCGTGTGGCAATATTCCCCACCTGGCATGTTCTTCTGCAGTGTGGCTTCCCCACCCCTATCCAGAAGCGAGGTCGAGGCCCTTCCTTTCAATCTGCTCTGCCACTCCTGCCTAGATCTCCTGGGATGCTTACTCTACTGCAAGGCTTTGCACCCTGGGAACTGTAGATATTTTGGGCCAGCTAATTCTTTATTGCGGGGTAGGGATGCTGCTCTGTGCATTACAGATATCCCTGACCTCTATCGACTAGCTGTAAATAGCATTTCCCAGAGCGAGAACCCAAAATACCTCCAGGTATGGTCAAAAAATGTCTTGGAGGACAGAATGAGCCCAGCTACCAGCCACAGAGAACCATTTATCTAGGAGAATGGAGATGCCATGCACAAAGCACATTCTTGAGACCTCCATGACACAGAGACTACATATAGATCTTCTCACTGACACCCCCAGGTAGTGGTCTTCCACCTGCCTTAGCCAAACACCGGACATGGGGGTGGATGCTTCTAGAAACCCTTAAAACCTGCCCATCAGTAAGAGGCCATGCAGCCCTGCTATGGAGTCAGCCAACTTGCACCTAAGACTCCACAAACTGGGAGCCACCATAAACCTTTCCTCCTCTAACTTTGCATGCTAGGTATTCTGTCTGGGCAACGAGACAAAGCCAGCACCAAGGAAAATTTTAGTAGATGCAAAACTCAAACTCAGTAATCCTAAGAATTTTGGGGAAAATACTGGTCACTAAAAGGAAAGTACTTGTATTACCCACTGCCAGAAAATTTAAGAAAACTGGCATATGCAATATGGAAAGCAGACAGTCTTGTTAAAAACTCATGAGGCTAAAGAGGTGTCCAGGCAGAATTCTGAACGGTCCCTGGCTTTCTCTTAGCTGCTTAAGCTAATGCATGCAAAGGGACACAGATAAGCCACAGAAGGACCTGAGAAAGAATTATGCTTTTAATCAGAACTTAGAGAAAATATATAGAATCCAGAATTTTTTTTTTTTTGAAAACAAACTATTTGAATCCTCGGTGTCATCTTGGATAAGATTCCAAAGTAAGGAAGATTCAAAGTGCAAAGATTAAGTTCTGCAGACTCTGGAAAATGTGAACAGGCAAAATCAAGGGTTCTGGCTGTAAAAGTCCCTCTTTTAGGGGGTGGGGAAAGAGCTTTCCTTAAATTTTAAAAACAAAACAAAAAAGAGATGATACAGAATTTCAAAAGAAAAAAGTAGGAAATTAACACCAGTTAATAACTGCATAGACGTACTTAAGGCAGAGTCCGTAGGTCTTCTAGGCAGACGAAGGCCTCCTATGGTGGTACAGGGACAAGCCCAGCCCTTCTGTGCCATTGCAGCCCACTAGGAAGCTCACGGTGGAGAGAGTTCCTCTCTGAGAAACTTGCTGTAGATACGCTATTATCCAGTGCCGTGAGCAATCGGTGCACTCTCCAGAAAAACAAACCCACACAGGTTTTAAAGGAATTGTAACGGCCGAAGCCCATCCCGGTTAGGCTACACGGGTCACTGAAAATGGAAGTAGAGGGAGACTTTCGGACCCTGAATTTCAGGGGGCAGCAAGGGGCTGAGTAAATTATTCACCTGAGACCAGAATCTACGTTTTCCCCAAAAAAGTCAGCATTAATGTTGCAGCAGGCTCTACTCGAGGGTGAAGCCCAGATGGGTGATGCAGGGGCACCAGGAGCCTCGAAATCCCGCGCTCCCCTTTGGAGGAGCATGGTTGCTGAAGCTTAGCTCATCGCCCCTCCGTGTAGCTATGCTATTCTGACTATCGGTATCCAAGGGTCTTCGTCTGTACGGAACCTGGTTTAGATGATCCAGTGCTAGGCTTTGAGCAAAGTCATCACAGGGTGAGGTTTGGGGGTTCTTGGGGAAAGGAGTCAGAAGGCACATTTCAATGAGACAGTGTGGTCTTGTGGCTGGACGGGGCACTAACACACTGTGCCACGCAAGGGGCAACAGTGGTGTCCTCTGTCTCACATGTCTTTCTAGACTGTCCCTTGTTACACCCCATCAACAAGTGAGGCCCGACACTCTTCCCTCCTTGAACCTTAACTGGCTTCTCCTGCAATACAAACACTGGTAGACGTAACCATTTGTGACTTCTGAGGTCACAGTCCAAGTGGCCCTGTGCTATGCAGCAGGGAAGCCAGGCACCATGTAACAGATTCCATACCCACGGCCACCATGCCAAAGAGGCGGCAATAGATGATGAGCCACCTTTCTAATACCCTGCACCCAGACAGCAGGGAGGAAGCCCCCCCAAATCCACCTAAGTGTAAATAAGTGGTTTCCAATGATGCCATAGGAGAAAAAAAATCACCCACCCAAGACTGTGGAATCTGAGTTATAATGAAATAAAATGTAATGGATATGGCACGACACAGTCTAACATAACACAATTACTCCTGTTTTAAGTGATTAAATGCTGGGATCATTGGTTACGCACCAGCAGTAACGATTTCTGATGAACCTGCCCTGGTGCTTATATTCACAGCACGGGCTGGTTCTCCCCTTGCTGTATCCCCGTACAGTGTCTCCTGGACAGGAGGTGGATGTGTCACACTCCGCGGTGCTATCACGCACACCTCTAACCCTGTGAGTTTTGTGAGCGAAGATCCTCGATTTTGCTGGTAGAGAAACCGAGGTGCCCAGAGGTCAGGTGACTCGCTGTGTCTCTATCAGATCATTCTGAGAACCAGCACAGTGAGGACTTCTGAATCCAAGTGCCGCGGATTCTGCTTCTAAAACGCTCCCTCTGCACGCTGTGGATTCCACACAAGCACTGACTTATTTAATGAGGAGGGAAGAAAGGAAAGGAGGCAGGCAGGGAAGAGGAGAGAAAGGTGCTCCAAGCCCTTGGTTCCCATGGTGGGAGCACCTTGCCTGAACTCGCAGCTGCTCACAGGACCGTGACTCTGTCACGAGGTCAGTACCTTGCCAGCTTGCATTCTCCTTGCTTTTTCAAAAAAAAAAAAAATTCTTTTTTCTTACACTTTCTCCTACATCGCTGCATTGGTCCAACCTGGAAACCCCACAAGCCCCTGGCCTCCTGTCCCCTCCTCTGCCCACATTTCCTTTCCGACCCCGCAGAAGCCACGTAACTGTCCTTCACCCAGCACCAGGGTCAAATAATTATTCTACCCAGAAAATTAAAATAAGGGAGAGAACAGGCAGCTAAAAGCAGTACAAGTGACCCATGTATGCGGAACACGGGAGGGGCACTGGGAAACAGGAATCCAGGAGAGCGACACTGGAAACGAATTTATGACATGGTGGGTGGTAGGAGCCTAAAGCGTGGATGAGCTGGCTGCGGAGACAAGGCAGGACAGGGAGAAGCCTTTTCCTGTCCCTAATGTCTCCTTCACGCTTCATGATCATAGTGTAAACAGGACTTGCTTTCAGGATGAGTCTTTAGATTTTACACACAGCCAAAGCATTCTTTTTCTCTAAAAATAAGAACAGAAAGGCATCGCTACTGACCCCGTAGGATTTGAGACAGGCTCTCCTCTGAAATAACCCATTAGGAAGGGGTCATCAGCCCCGTGACTGTGACCACGAGGGAACAGCGGCTGAGAATCCACCTCTGTGGCTCCAAAGGGGCTGGGCTCAGAGCAAACACGCACTAAGGACGTTTCAACTGGCCAGACAGGAACAGAACCAGAGCTAAGGAAACACAAGGTTCACAAAACTCTTCCAAACGAAGAGGCAGTGTAGTATAAAGAGCTACAGTCAAAAAAACAAAAACAAAAGAAACTTGCAAAGCCAGAGCCTGGGAAACACCGCGCATCCTTAGTGGATTCGTTTGACGTCCCATGTCTCCCCATTCCCACCCGGAACCCGGAGTGGGAGCCCCTACTATAACCTCCTCCCCGAGGAAGCCACCCACGGACAAGAAGGCAGGGGACTGCACGGCGGAGCCAAAGCGGGTGTTGTAGTAACACCAACGACCCAGCCATCACAGTTACGGGCAGGACGAGTCTGGACAGACCTGGACTGCAATCTCAGCCCCATCACAGGCCAGCGATGGCCTGGAACCAGCTATTTCCCCTGCCCCGGCCTCATTCTGTGCCCCGGAGACAAAAGATACAACTAACACTGATAACAAGCCCTAATGAGTTTTAAAATTCACAAACGTCCTGATTACTTCCAAATTTATATTCCTATTTCAGTTTTGTTTTTCTGAGCTCAGGATCAAGCATTCAGGTTCCAGCCTGACTTTCCATTTGGTAACAGGTGACTCAGAGACGATCATTTTTACAATAGAACTTTTGATCTACAAACTCTGTAAGCATGCTTGACTGTAGATTTTCATCTTCCAAAGCTTCCTCAGCTCAGTTATGAGCACCACTGGCCCTCTAACTGCTTAAATCAAAGACTTTAAGGTCATCCTTGATTTTACATCCATGTACCGAAAGCCACCTGTTCGCTCCACTGGGGCCGCTTCTGAATGGAAACGGATCCATCTCTCGCTGTTCTCAATTCTCGGCCACCTCGGTCACTTAGATCATTAAAACTGCCAGGTAGCTTGAGTCCCTATTCCTTACTGGCTTCGTGCATTTCTAGATAGTCAATGTCCATTAAATAGCAATCTTTTAGCCGGGCGTGGTGGCTCACGTCTGTAATCCCAGCACTCGGGAGGCTGAGGCAGGAGGATCGTTGCAAGTTCGAGACCAGCCTGGGCTACAAAGTGAGCTCAAGGCCAGCCTGAACTGCACAGCGAGACCCTGTCTCAAAAAGACAAAAATATATATATATATCAATCTTTTCCCTAAAGTTCCCAGTTCATTTCCGGGACACTGGGCCACACACCTGAATTCTAATGTAAATTATAGGTTAGCACACCTCGGTGGACAGCACACATGACAGCCCCTGTCCTCTCCTTCCAAGTCTTCTTTAGTGGCAACCTCGGAGTTCACAAGTTGGTGGGGTAGAACCCCAGGACAGACCTGCCTGGGTCCCTGAGTCACTATGTGGAGAAGGGGCTTCCCAGAGAAGTGTCTAGCCACATCAGCCTTTGGCTGAGCAAAGAAATAAGCCTTTATCCTCTCAAGACTTTGAACATAACATGGTCGGGCCTATCCTGACCGTCCTTCATCCTGCCCACAGCTCTCAGAGTGATAGCTCAGATGCATGAATCATTTTCTACCACGCCTTCATTTACAATGCTCTCTTGGCACCTGTTTAAAATAAGACCCAAATTCTGGAGCGTGACCCACAGCACCCAGCCTAGTCCCCGACATCTCCTTCCCTCCTCTCGGTTACCAAACACAGTCACACCGGCTCTCTCCTTGTTTCCAAACCTTCCAACTACCCTAACCTTCTTCTAGAAACTCGCTCCCTGCAGAACCACACCGGGTCACCTTCCTGCAAGTCTGTCCTCATCCCTGCTAACGGAATTCTTTGTCAGTTCTGTCCCGAGGAGAGTCGATTCCGAAGTCTGTTTCGCTTTTGCTGGTCTGTATGACTGTGTGAAATTGCACAACTTACAAACTACACAATTGCTAAAATGTACATGATTTTAGAGACCACCTCGCCCTCTCACTGGAATCTTAGCTGCCTGAGAAGAGTATTTTGAAGCCCTCTTTTAAGTCCTCAGAACTAACTGAAGTACCTGCCACAGAACACACATTCAGGAAAAGCTATGCGTATTACCATCAGTGGCACAAAAAACTGAAGACACATATGCCTATCTTTACCAATAGACAGCTCTATCCATAGTCAAGTAACTGAGGGGCGGGTCTGAAAGAAGCCTAATGCAAGATCACATAGAACCCCCCTCAGCTAAAATTTAGAGAAAAATGGGCTATGCTAAGAAGCCCAAGTCTTCTGATAAACACTCAGATGAAACTTCAGGCATCTGATCACCACCTACAATGAACTGCAATACAATCGTCCTCTGGCAAGAGCAGAGCTTCCAGCTGGACTAGAAGCAGAGTACTGTGCCCCATAAAACATGGGAAAATTGAAAATGAAGGAAGCCAGTATCAATACTTCCACAAAAAGAAAATATTCAATTACCTGCCAGACAAAAAGATATATTCAATCTAATAACATAATTGAAGCAAGCTGCAAGCTTAGAGAATATTTTGTAAAGCGAATTAGCTAGTGATGAAGTATTACACAGCAAACTGACACTTTGGAGGAACTAAGTTAGCACCGCGTATTAAGAGCATAACAAATGTCTCTCCTGACCAGTAATTTCAATTCTGGGGAAATTCCTAGTAAAGGACTTCTATATATTAATACAAAAGCAAAGGTATGCATAACAATGATCATTAGACATAATGACTACAATAAACAAAAGGGGAAATTACCTACAACTCAATTACATAAGAATTGTCAAGTAACTGTGGTCTATTCCCTGGATATAATGTCAGGCAGCATTAAACGTGATTATTAGAGATGATGATCATTATTATCAGTAATGATTATTATTATCAGAGTTAATCAGTATTAACATTAGCAAATGTCATGCTCCTGAATGCTGGGTAGTAATGATCAGACGAGGAACCTTCTAACTACTGAAGAAATGTTCAGCCAGAAGAAACAGAACGTGTTGTGTCAGTGGGTGAAGGGAGGGGCTGGCAGAAAAGGCCGGAAGACGAGAGATCCTGGGTGTTCACAGCCTCCAGGGAGAAGAGAGCCCAGAGGGGTGGAAATCAGACTACACGGAGCAGAAAGTCTGGCCAAGTCTGAATTACGAAGCGCTGCTTCTGGTTGCCTTGGTTACAGGTCCCTTCTCTTTGGCAGTGGCGTTATAAATGAGACGAATCACATGCACGCAAAGTAAGCACTTACTAGGGTCCAGCAGGGTCAGGTGCCAGGGGCAGGAGACACAGGTGACCTCTGGAAGCTAGCATGGCGTTCAAAATAAGCAACGTGGATAGCTGCGGTGGGCTGGGGGACGCCAGCTCTGCACTCACCCCACTAAGATGGCCTCAGCACACGAGCAACTGCTGCTCTGGAGCCTCCAGTTACAAGGAAGAGCTCGGCATCCTTAGCAGCCTTTTGATGGGTCAGGTTAAAGGTGGGGAGTCAAAGCTACATGGTCACTCATATCTACGCTCCTCTATAACTATTCAAATATTTAATATTATCTACATGGAAAGATGGTATGTATGTATATCTTATGGTATGGGATATGCCATAGAGGATACTTTGATCTAAAAGTCAGTAATGATTCTTCTTCTGGTGCTGGCTGGAACTCAGGGCCTCAAGTATACAAGTCCTAGTGGCAGGAACATACTATACCACTGAGCTATAGCCCTGCACCTAATAATGGTTTCTCAAAGTAATTAAATTATTGCTAAAATTTTTTACAATTCATTGCATTTTGAGTATTATCTTTTTTTTTTAATCAGTACGGGGGATCAAACTCACGACCACACACTTGCAAGGCAGGCACTTATGCCGCTCAGCTAAATCCCCAGCCCCTGAATTCACTGCATTTTAAAACCTTCTATATTACATGAGCTTGACTTCATGTAATAAGGAAAACACAATATAATTTTAAAGTCGTTCTTTATATGATGTGAAGTCATGCTGCTGTGAGGGCCAGGGCGTGGGCTTCCTGCTGCCCTGTCAGTGGCCAGCCGAAAGTGCTCTCCCCGCCTGCCTGCCAGCCCGGAGCCGGGCTGGTCCTGCCCAAACGGCCTTCTTTATTGCACATTTTTAAATGAAGCTTCAAACAGATAAGCTGTGGGGAGAGTGGATGTGCCCCTGGAGTGTATCTTTATGATCTCTGTAATTGCTACAGGACCAAAGCACACACAGCCCCAGCCCTCAGGCCCTTTATGAGTCAGAGTGGGTGGGAAACGCATTCTAAGACCAACTGGAGAAAGCCAGAAACAGTGGCCTGCACTTGGAAATGAGGCACGACCAATCACCTTCCTGCTGCCAAGTCCTGGGTGGTGACCACATGCAGCTCTAAGCACAAGAATGCACCCGAAGCCCCTGTGAAGGAGGGTCGAGCCCCAGGCTCATGTCTGAAAGCCTTCTGGGAGTGACACACACCCATACGCTAGTAGAATGTATGTATTATCTTTGTAAATAATAAAACTGTGATGTATGGAAATGAACTAAATTATTGTACAGTCTTACCAGGCCTGATGGATCATGTTATCTTTAGAGAAGATTTTGAAACCCAGCACATTCTTAGGCAATCTGCATAAGCAACTACTATAAATTTCATTTGGTAGTTCAGATAATTCCATCCGTAACATGAAATTTATCACCATCTTCCTGTAACATCAGAGTATTTTCATCATTTGATCTCCTAAAATGAGGGAAACAATCTAATAGGCTTATGGGGAGCTCAAATGAGGAATCAGAAATGTCCACACCATTTTCACATTGCTGGTTATGTCCGCCCTGTTACTGTCATCTTTTTTTTTTTTTTTTTTTTTTTTATTTAAGAGGAAAAAGAGAAAAACACAAAACAAACCAAAGCGGCGTAAGGGTACACGCAATACTGAACTACAAAACAAAACAAAACAAAACAAAACAAAACAAAACAAAAAAACATAACAGTAAGAAATTACCTGCTAGTAGATTACACACTATTTTCTTGAAAATAGTTCCTCAAATCACAGTATCAAAGAACACAAGGTGGACATTCAAACAGGGAGACTGCAAACAGCTGTGTTCAATGTTCCAAAAACATTGATAAAGTCAGCTATTTAACACCCCCAAACACACTTGCTGTTATATCCGTTAGAGCTCTTTTTCTTTTTTTTTTTTCCCTCTCTTTTTTACAACAAAATTTACACATCTTGGATTTTATTACTCCTTAGTGCTTATTACTTTCTTTGGGGTTGGGGGGAAGAATACAGTCAAATATGGCAAAACAAAGCTGTCAGTCAATACCAAGGATAGACATAGCACATGGTGTAGAACAGAGTACAAGTTTATCAACAATGGTTATCAACGTTGTCCCTTGTTTCCTTAAAAAGAATTGTCTATCTTATTAGATATTATAAAGTTGGACAAAACAGTAGAGAACAAGACCAATAAAACTTAGGCATTGTAAACATTACAGGACTTCCAAAGAAGACAATAGTCAAACCAGAATGGGTATCTTAGTGAATCTTATTGTCTTCAAAGTAGTTGCCTATGTCTTCAAACTTGATACTATCATATAGAATGGAACAGAGTCTAATCAGTCAAAACAAGATCGTGGGAGTACTACAGGACTTCAAAACAAGTTAATAGGAAATCGAAAAGAGTTACTATTTATATATCCTAATTTTTTTGAATTTTTTCTTTAATTAAGACAAACATAAGAAATGACTAAATAATTTTTTTTGAAACAATAAGGGGGAGATTGAGATAAAACAGGACATAACAATATAACAATAGAGGTCACAGCATGACTGTTTCAACAACCTAGTACTTCACCACCTTATAACCTGACTTAATAGTAGTTACCATAGTGTCTTTTTCCTTGAAATATTTGGATAAAACTTCATATACTCTAGCTTCAAATATTTTCATATCAAGAAGCCCAGAATAAAGCCTTTCTAATTAATGAGTGAAAACTTTATAAGGCTTCAAGGCCACCTAATGGGGAATCATGATTACCACATATTTTTATATATTTGAATCATTATTTACATTGGGGAAACTATTCGGTATTCACACATGCGAGATTGATTTATTTCACTTATGAGTATGGTCTCAAGCTGCGCACATTTATTGATAAATATCTCAATGTGATCCTTCTTTATAGCTGAATAATACTCCATTGTATAGAAATACCACAACTTTTTTATCCATTCCTCAGTTGATGGGCACTTGGGTTGTTTCCAAGATCTGGCGATTACAAATTGTGCTGCTATAAACATAGGTGCACAAATATCACTGTGGTATGATGCTTTCAGTTCGTCTGGGAATATGCCTAGAAGTGGAATAGCTGGAATAAATGGGATTTCCAGTCCCAACTTTTTGAGAAATCTCCAGACAGATCTCTACAAAGGCTGTACCAGTCTACACTCCCACCAGCAGTGCAGGAGAGTTCCTTTTTCCCCACAGCCTCTCCAGCATTTGTTGTCGGTTTTCTTGATCCTGGCCATTCTTTCAGGAGTGAGATGGTATCTCAGTGTGGTTTTAATTTGCATTTCTCTAATGACCAATGATGATGAGCATTTTTTCATGTATTTATTTGCCATTTGCATTTCTTCATCTGAGAATTGCATATTCATCTCAGATGCCCATTTTTGGATTGGATCTTTGAATTTCGGAGGTCTGAGTTTCTTTAATTCTTTATATGTTTTAGACAAGAGGCCCTTGTCTGAGAGAGAGTTCACTAAAATCTTTTCCCAGTTTGTGGGTTTTCTTTTCACTATGCTGGAGATTTCTTTTGACATGCAGAAACTTTTTAATAAGAAGTGGTCCCAGTTATTGATTCTGGGAAGTATTTCCCGTGCGGTTTGAGTCCTGTTCATGAATTCTTTACCTACTCCTATGTCTCCAAGGTTTCTACCTAATTTGTCTTCCAATAGATTTAGTGTTTCTGTTTTAATATTCAGATCTTTGACCCATTTAGATTTTAATTTAGTACATGGTGATAGACATGGGTCTAGCTTTAGTTTTCGGCAAATGGAGAGCCAGTTTTTCCAGCACCATTTATTAAAGAGACTGTCGTTCTTCCAGTGAACCTGCTTGGCTCCTTTATCAAAAATAAGGTGGTTGAGTGTGTTCGTAGTTGTGGTTGTATCTTCTAATCTATTCCACTGATCTTCAGCTCTGTTTTGATTCCAATACCATGTTGATTTTACTACTGTTGCTTTGTAGTATAACTTCAAGTCAGGGATTGTGATGCCTCCTGCTTTGTCTTTGCTGCTTAGAATTGCCTTTGCGATTCTAGGTCTCTTCTGGTTCCAGATGAAATTTAGGAGTGATTTCTCTAGATCTATAAGGTATGTTGATGGTATTTCTATTGGGATTGCATTGAATCTGTATAACAGTTTTGGGAGAATGGCCATTTTCACAATGTTTGTTCTTCCTATCCATGAGCAAGGGATGTCTTTCCATTTTCTGAGATCATCTTCAATTTCCTTTTTCAGTGTATTATAATTTTCACTGTATAAGTCTTTCACTTCTTTCGTAAGAGTAATTCCTAAATATTTCATTTTTTTGCTTGCTAATGTGAATAGTCCAGTTTCTCTTATTTCCCTCTCTGTAAATTTGTTGTTCGTGTATAGGAATGCTATTGATTTCTGAGTATTGATTTTGTATCCAGCCACATTACTGAATTTATTTATTGTATCTAAGAGTATTTCAATGGAGTTTAGGGGGTCTTCTATGTAGAGTATCATGTCATCTGCAAACAATGATAATTTAACTTCTTCTTTTCCTATCTTTACCCCTTTTATTTCTCTTTCTTGCCTAATTGCTCTGGCTAGTACTTCCAGTACTATATTAAATAGGAGTGGTGATAAAGGACATCCTTGTCTTGTGCCTGATTTTAAAGTAAAGGCTTTCAATTTTTGGCCATTTAGTATGATGCTGGCTGTTGGTTTGTCATAAATGGCCTTTATTATATTGAGGTAAAGACCATTTATTCCAATTTTCTGTAAAGTTCTTATCATGAATAAGTGTTGGACCTTATCGAAGGCTTTTTCTGCATCTATAGAGATGATCATGTGATTCTTATTTTTGGCTTTATTGATATGGTGGATTACATTTATTGATTTGCGTATGTTGAACCATCCTTGCATTCCTGGGATGAATCCCACTTGGTCATGGTGTATAATCTTCTTGATGATTTGCTGGATCCTATTTGCCAATATTTTATTGAGGATTTTTGCATCTGTGTTCATTAGGGAGATCGGTCTATAGTTCTCTTTTATAGTTGGGTCTTTCTCAGGTTTTGGTACTAGAGTAATATTTGCTTCCAGGAATGACTTAGGAAGGATTGCTTCCCTTTCAATTTCATTGAATAGTTTGAGGAGTGTCGGCATTAGGTCTTCTTTATATTTCTTGTAGAATTCTGCAGTGAATCCATCTGGGCCTGGGCTCTTCTTGGTGGGCAAGGACCCAATTACATTCTCAATTTCATTAGCAGAGATTGGGTTATTCAACAGTTTTATATCCTCTTGATCTAGCTTTGGTACTTCATATGCTTCTAAGAATCTGTCTATTTCTTCTGTGTTATCAAAGTTTTGAGAGTAGAGGTTTTCGAAATAGGTGTTGATGATCCTCTGTATTTCTATTGGGTCTGTAGTGATTTCTCCTTTTTCATTTCTTATTGCATGAATTTGAGCTTTTTCTTCCCTTTTTTAAATAAGGTTGGCTAGGGGCTTATCGATTTTATTTATTCTTTCAAAGAACCAATTCTTTGATTCGTTGATTCTTTGGATTGTTTTCTTAGTCTCTATTGCATTGATTTCTGCTCTGATTTTTATAATTTCCTCTCTTCTTTTGGCTTTGGGCTTGACTTGCTCTTCTTTTTCTAGCTGTTTGAGGTGTAGCATCAAGTTATTTATTTGTATTCGTTCTGTTTTCCTGATGTGGGAACTCAGTGCAATAAATTTTCCTCTCAGAACGGCTTTCATTGCATCCCACAGATTCCGGTAAGTTGTATCTGCATTTTCATTTTCTTTTAGGTATTGTTTAATTTCTTCTTTAATTTCTTCTGTGACCCACTGATTACTCAAGAGTGTGTTATTTAGTTTCCATGTGTTTGCGGAATTTTTGCAGTATCCTTTGTCATTAATTTCTAATTTCAGAGCGCTATGATCCGATAACATGCAAGGGATGATTTCAACTCTTTTGCATTTGCTTAAATATGTTCTGTGAGCTAATATATGGTCTATTTTAGAAAATGATCCATGTACTGCTGAGAAGAATGTGTATTCTGATGTTGTTGGGTGGAACATTCTGTATATGTCTATCAAACCCATTTGTTCACAGGTGTGATTCAGTTCTGTTATTTCTTTGCTCATTTTCTGTCTGGTTGATCTGTCCCTTGGTGTCAGTGGTGTATTAAGGTCTCCTGTTACAATTGTGTTACTGATAATTTGAGTTTTCATTTCTGTTAATAATTGTTTTATATAACTGGGTGCTCTGGAGTTTGGTGCGTATATATTTAAGATAGTTATCTCTTCCTCTTGGAGTTTTCCCCTTACGAGTATGTAGTGACCTTCTTTGTCCTTTATGGTCATTGTTGGTTTAAAGTTCACGTTGTCTGCAAACAGAATGGCTACTCCTGCCTTTTTTTGGATTCCTGCTGCATGAAGAATTGTTTTCCATCCTTTGACTTTCAGTCTGTGAGTATCTTTCTGGGTTAGATGGGTTTCCTGTAAACAGCATATGGTTGGATTTTGTTTCTTGATCCATTCTGCTAGTCTGTTTCTTTTGATTGGTGCATTGAGACCATTTACATTAATGGTTATTACTGTTAAATGCTGGTTAATTGTAGGAATGTTATCTCTCTGCTGTTGCATCTTTATCTTTCGGTTCTGTTTAATTATTTGCTTTGCTTAGTGGTTTTTCCTTTGTGTATCTAAACTGTCTTTCAATATTTTTTGCAGGGTTGGTTTGGTGTTCATGAAGTTCTTCAGCTGTTCTTTGTCATGGAAGTATCGTATTGCATCATCTATTTTGAATGATAGTTTTGCAGGATATATCAGTCTTGGTTGGAAATCATTTTGCTTTAGGATCTGGAATACTTCACTCCATGCTCTTCTTGACTTTATCGTTTGTGCTGAGAAGTCTGCTGTGATTCTGATAGGTTTTCCTTTATAAGTGATTTGTCTTTTCTCTCTGACAGCTTTTAATAATCTATTCTTGTGTTGGATTTCTGGGATGGTGATTATTATACGTCTGGGTGTAGTTTTATTTTGGTTATGACTGTTTGGAGTTCTATATGCTTCACTGATCCTGATGTCAGTTTCTGATCTCATGCTTGGGAAATTTTCAGCTATTACTTCTCTAAATATCCTCCTGACATCCTTCATGTTGTCTCCCTCTCTTTCATTAATCCCTATCATTCTTATGTTATTCTTCTTTGCATCGTCTTGCAGTTGTTGAATTGTTGTTTCCTGGTTCCTTGTTATTTTCAAAAGATCTTTCCTTTCCTGTTCACTAGCTGCAATCCTGTCTTCAAGGTCTGAAATTCTATCTTCACTTACATTAAGGCGGTTTTTACAACTTTCAGTGGAGTTTTTTATTTCCTGTATATCTCTGTGCATCTGCATTATGTATTGTTTGTTTCTTATATTGCTCGTCTAGGGATTCTATCTTTTTGTTTAGTTCCTCCAATTTTTTATCTGTGTTTTCTTTAGATATATTTAGAATCTCTTTCATTTCTTTTATCATTTCTTCTTTTATCTGAGAGATTATTTCGAGTTTGAATTTCTTTAAAGCTTCCTGGAGTTGCTTGTCAATTTCAGTGGCTATTGTGTCCGATATATGAGGTGGATGGGATATATTTTCTTCTATATACATCGCTCCTAGGGTTTCTTGAGATGGGCTGGAGGTTTGAGGTTGTAATTTGGTCTTTCGTTTTGTCATTTTCCTATATTTCTGTGTTTCAAGTGTTATTTGAAAGCTTCCTCAGGATCTGTTGAAAATCCCCTTCTATGTTTGGAGCTATTGAGACTCTGGCGCCGCGCTACCCCAAGCCATTAGGCCTACAGAACCAGTGGCCCTCCTCTGCCTGCTCAGAACTCCGCAGTTCCAGACAAGCTGGACCTCAGGGACACTGTGCGCCCACCTGCCCCTTGGAAGCTCCACAGTTCTTCAATCGCAGCCGGGTTAGGGTACTCACCACAGGCCGCAGTGCTTCAGGAACCTGTGGACCCTCCCTGGTTGCAGAGATATCCACAGTCCTCCAGACACATGGAGAGGCCGATGCAGGCACCCCAAATCTGCCCAGCTCCTCCTCTGCAGACCAATGGCCAGGCGCGGCAGCTAAACAGGCTGGGCTAGGCTGGTAGTGTGGGCCAGCCCACCTATCGGGAGCTCAGCAGGTCTCCAAATGAAGCCGGGAATGGGGAGGCTGATGTGGAAGCCTCAAACCCACCTCTCTCCTTCACTGCACCTGGAAGCCTGAGGGAACTCCAGCAGTCTGGGCGCAGATATCCAGAGTCCTCCAGACACGCAGAGAGGCCAGTGAGGGTACCCCAGATCTGCCCAGCTCCTCCTCTGCAGACCTATGGCCAGGCGCGGCAGCTAAACAGGCTGGGCTAGGCTGGTAGTGTGGGCCAGCCCACCTATGGGGAGCTCAGCAGGTCTCCAAATGAAGCCGGGAATGGGGAGGCTGATGTGGAAGCCTCAAACCCACCTCTCTCCTTCACTGCACCTGGAAGCCTGAGGGAACTCCAGCAGTCTGGGCGCAGATATCCAGAGTCCTCCAGACACGCAGAGAGGCCAGTGAGGGCACCCCAGATCTGCCCAGCTCCTCCTCTGCAGACCTATGGCCAGGCGCGGCAGCTCTGTTACTGTCATCTTTAGTTTGCCAGGTAACTTTTAAGCTTCTTTTCTCCACTTCTTTAAGGGTTAATCCAGCTACAACCCAGTATTATCCACAGATCCTTTAGCAGGTAAATATGAGATACAGCACATTATAATTTGTTGAAATAAAATAAAATCCCGAGGCACCTGGAAAGCCAGCCGTGTGCCTCAGCCCCTGCTCTGTGCTCGGAGGTACCAACCCACACACCTCCGTGCCAGCCGCAGTGTGATCTCCAGGCCAGCGCCAAACCTCCCACAGTGCCTGGTCCTCAGCGGGCAGAGCAGAGAAATCCAAAGGAACCGCTTCTCAGCATCTCCACTTTGCCTGACCTTTGTGGGCCACGTCATGTAACCAAAAGGCGGAGGCGCTTGGAGTTTGTATCTCTTTAGAACATCATCTTCTTGTACTTTATAAAAACAGGGTTGGTGACAGATTGAAAACAGGAGAGTGGGCCGTCATGACCAGTAGCTGTGACATGCTGACCTATGTGACACCTGGATACGTGTGGAGACGAGGGTACCCTCCAGCACTCAGCAGCCCAGGTAACAAATCACTGGAAAGACCCGAGGTGCTCTCACAGAAACAGACAAAGGAAGGGGTCACCAAACGCACCAGCTCTCTGTGTCCTTCCACACTGAAACCAAAGGGTTTGGCTGACCGTACCTGGAGGTACAGGCTCACTTCCTCTCACTGCCAAGTCTAGACTCCAGCCGAGCAGTTTTACACCCTGCAATGGTGGCCAAGAGGGCAGGACAGGAAGCCTCAGGCCTCATCACATCCTGAGAATCAATGAGGACTTGAGCAAGGGAGCCCCTCAGGAGCCCCTTGAGGGTAATCAGGAGGGGCGGGGAGATGGCTCACACCAACTGCCCTCATGTTCCAGGAGGATGGAGAACGACCCCACCAGCACTTCCTACAGCCACAGCTCTAGTATCTTCGTGCGCATCCTATCTGGGTGCATGCAAGGCTATCAGCTCAGCATGGTGCAGGTTCTGCCAGGTGTCAGTCACAGAGTAGATATTACAGAGCTTAATGTCCTTTCAAGTTATTTTGGAGAAAAACTTCTCATTTTGTTCTTCATCATCCAATGAAGTCACTCTCTCACTCCAAAAATCGATGGTCTGGTGATATCTCCAGTATGAACCCAGAGGTCACACCGGACCAGCCTCGTCGACTCTTAGCAGACAAGGAGAGGGGAGCTTCCAACAGAAGTGCCATTCTCAGGGGCTGGGGATTTAGCTCAGCGGCATAAGCACCTGCCTTGAAAGCAGGCAGTCCTGAGTTCGATCCCTGGTACCGATAAAAAGGAAAAAAAAAAAAAGAAGTGCCATTGTTCAAATCCAGGCGAGGTTCCCAGAGCTGTCCCTTCCACTGTGCCATCAATATGTCCACTAATTTAATAAGGTTGAAGTCTATCATCTGTTGGAAGGTGACAGGAACAGGTCACAAAGATGAATGGGACATAATCCCTGCCCTAGAGAAATTTGTGGTCTAGAGGGGAGCCAGATGGAATGATAGAGCATAATTAAAATCATGAGTTACATAAGAGGTTCGTGGCGTGCACTTCAGAGAAAAAGAACCTAGGGGCTTTCCTTACCGGACAAAGGTAAGACCAAGAAAATGAAATAAGACATTAAAGATGGCAAAGAATTTTCCCAAAGGGAGAAGCACAAGGGCCAGTGCTGTTAAAGGGGTAGCACACACTAGGCCTAGAGAGCGTAAGTGCTCAGAACTAACTCACACGCCAAACCCTCCCTGTCCTTCAATTCTATCCCGTGGGCAGGCCAGAGCAGGACAATGGCAGGGCCTGCTTGAGAGTCCTCCCCTCACATCCGCGGGGACGCGTGCAAATATCTTACTGCTTGGCTTCTATTTTTCACCAGAAAAAGGATGGAATCGGTGCCTACATACCTTAGAGAGTTATTTACAGGATGAGAGTAGGTTGTCTATAAGATGAGTGACATATTGGTGATGGCAAATTTATTTTTATCACTGTTGGGATTTCTCTAAAGAACCTGGGATGCTTTTGAATGGCCTAGTCTTTCTGGTGATGACAGCCTTCTCGGTATTAGAAGCAGCCTGATCTCGTGCCTGCAAATGTTTCTTTTCTGCTCATCCTCTCTTCCCGTTATTTCTTATGGTTTTTAGGCTCCCTTTCTCAAGCGCTGACAGAGGGCAGCCAGAGAGGGCAGCTGGACTCCCAAATCCAGATCTGATTTCAGGGAAAATGTTCCAGGTATCTATCACAACAAAACAGATCACTCCCAAAGCCTAGTGGCTTAAAGCAGCCGCGGTGTATCACATCTGACAGCTCGGTGAGCTGACAGGGGTGGCTGTGGGACATCGTTCAGGTGACGGCTCAGTAGGGATTCAGAGTGGAAGTAGCTCTAGACCTTCGCTGTCGTGCTTTCTCTTCCTCCCTCCACAACTGCTGGCTCTCATCTCTACCCAGCAACACACAGGCATCCGCCATCTGTCCAGCCGTCCTGTACACTGAGCTGTCTCTTCTTCATTAATTCAGTCAACAAACATTTATGTAAGTTACTCCAGGTGCTTCTCTGAGCACTGTACATGCTTCTCCAGCCCTGACACTCTACTGAGGTTGGTACATTACCAACTCCACGGATGACAGGAGACAGGGAGAGCACAGCGTTTGAGCTTGAGGTGACTGCTGGCTGTATTTTTTTTTTTTAATCAGACTGGCAGGATAACAGCCTACCAGCTGCTTTCATCCAGGCCCTGCCACAGGTTTCTAGGATGCACCCTGAGTGAAGTGCGGATCTCAGGCAGGAGAAACAGATCAGACCCACAGAGGGGAAACTGGGGGGCCAGGGGTTCACTTGCTTCACAGATGCTCCTCTGCCAGCCTCAGCCACAACCCCGTGACTCTAATGCCCCAGAAGAGCTCTGTCACCTGCCTCCCTAGGAAGAACCAGCCCCTATCTGGTGAACTCCTCCAGGAACACGGCCCATGCCCCACACAGCTGGAGAAAGCTTGTTAGCCCTGCTGTTGCGGAGGTGAGGACCGTGCTGGCAGGGCTGATGCCCAGTCTGTATGTGGGAGATGACAGGAAGTAAGACAGAAAATCCCCCGACCGATCCTGTCCAGGGATCACCATGCACAGGAAAATTCACATCCAGGTCTCCAATCAGGAGAGGCAGTAAAAGGCTGCCCAGTGCGGTCGTTCCTACGAAGGTTCAAAGCATCCTCGGATGATGGTTGGCTTTGTTGTTGAAAGAAGGATCAGAGGGTCTCAGCTTGAACAGTTTGGCAAGGGTTGAAACAGGACAGAGCCCGTCAGAGACTCCAAAGAGCGGGTACAGAATGCGAGACTGGGCCACGGGCTGTGTGTGCAGGGCAGGGGGCCAGGTGGAAATGCCAGCTCCACTTCCAACACGCTAGGGGAAGAGAAGCAAACTGCTTGAACCGCCAAGCCTGGATTTTCCCAACTGCAAGATGGGAATCACCATCCCTGCCTGCTGTAGGACTGTACAAGACTTCTGCTAGAGTCTCAGGTGTTCTTGTAGTTCAAGAAACCCTGCAATGCTCTCCTGATAAGCAGCTACTCCAAGGGGATGTGGACGCTTCGGCTGGAACGGGAAGCCTCAGCAGCCAGGGTTCAGGGCGCCCCTACCCTGAAAGCTCTTGTACAGCCTCACGTAGGCCTCCTGGGGTGCTGAGAAGTCCTTGGCGAGCCTCCATGGAGGAGTGGGGAGCAGCAGTGGTCGGGCACCTCTGCGTTCCTGTTCCTTGATTTAATTTCTGTATCTGCCATTTCCCAGAGATATCATTTTGGACCAGTTCCAAGTTCCCTCCGTAGCTCATAGTTTTCATCTATAAAATGAAGGTAATAACTTTCAATTATCTTTGGCTACCTTATCAAGTAATTGCAAAACTTCGTGACTTAGGACAACAATCGCTGAATTTATTCGCTTATGCTTTCTCGGTCTGGGCAGGGCAAGGCTGCCGCTCATCTGTGCTTCATCTGTCCAGGGCAAGCACTGTGGCTGGACAATGTCCTTCTGGGGTGGCTTCGATCACGTGGCTGGTGGGGGAGCGGGACTGCTGAGCTGGGCCTCAGTTTCCCTTTTCTGATGGCAGTCTCAGGGTACCCAGGCTTTCACGTGGCAGCTAGATTTCCCCAGAGTGCAGAGAGAAGGCTCCCAGTGACCCCGAATGTGAAGTCCAGCACTGTCACAGCAGCATTTCGCTCACATCTACTGATTAAATCTGTTCACTGTCGGCTCCCGTAATAAAGGAGGGGACCACGTAAATGTCTGGGTGATAAAGGGATGGCTGCTTGGGTCCCATCAGGGTAACAGCTCATCACAGTCGGCTCCTCCCTTAGCCAGCAAGAGCATTCGCTGTGCCCATGCGTAAGTAGCCCTTGTCAACGTGGACACACGGGACAGCAGAATGGGGAAGGCTGCTGGTGGAGACGCCAGTCAAACTACTCCCTTTTTGACTTCTTACAGTCTTCAAGCTGCTTGATTCCTGAGTGCCTCAAATTCTTCATCTATAAAATGGAAACAATACTGGCATTTGCCTCTCGGAGCTATTGGGAGGTTTCACAAGCTGAGGTTTGTAAAGTGCTGAGAATCACGCCAGGCACGTAGTAAACATGAGGGAGAGACTGCCACCACTTCCGGCCTGTTCCCTGCCAACTCCAGGCTCCGAGGCTCGGCCCCAGATCAAGGCAATAGCATCAGCACTTCCCGGATGCAAAGCGATGTCTAGGGAGGCACTGCCTCCCACCTCCACGCAGGACGTCAGGCAGTGTCACTGAGTGCCTTCCTCCCAGGGAGGCCCGGAACCGTCTCTGGGACTGGCTTTTAGCCTCCTGCACCCTGTCAGTCTAAAAGCCTGGACAAGCAGCTGACACGCATGCGCTTGACAGGAAATCCCCAGCTGTATCCAAGCCCATCTCCCCAACTCCGCACCGCAGGAAAGGATCACACATCCTGCATCTTCCCCAACAACCACCTCCCTCTCGCAGTCCAGCTCCTTGGCTTTTCCTTGCCTGATCACTAGTAGGAAAAGACCCTCTAACTAGAAAGAATGGCACTCCCGGGGGGAGGACAGCGGTCTGCACAGTGATAGACAGGTAATAATTTTTACCCAATCCATAATTAGGTCTTAGAGAAACAAATTAAATGAAGGCAAAATTATGTTTCTTTAACGCAGGAATACTGATCTGCATGATGATGTACATTTAATGGTTTTAATTTCCAAGGGAAACTATTTTTAAAATGAGTTGGGAAATGCGTTTTTCCTTCACGTCTGTCTGTAAAGTGAAGTCCTTGGGCTCGGTGTTACACGGCCCCAGGCTGCAATGCTAGCTAATTAGGGGTGACATTTTAAACCTCATACAGCACAAGGGTCCTCTGCCTCCGAGGGTACCATGCCAAGTCAGGTAAAGAATTCATGCAAGAGAGAGACGGTCCCTGGAGCACTCAGGGCCCTTCCACCACCTCCACGTCCTCAGAGCCTCGCGTCCAAGCCTTCCCGGTGCAGCCCTCGAGAGTCACACTGCTCTGACACCTGTTTTTGTCAGTGGTGCTCCAGGAGGTGTCACAACCAATAACCAAGCATCAGGCAGCTCTGTCTGACATCAGTCAGTTCAGCCACAAATAAGATACGAGGAAGATGTTGATCTCCGGTTGTTTTTGAGCAATACAGCAGGCAGTTTTATCTGGTTCAGCCTGACATAAGGCAAGTGTCCAATAGCGTGTCTGTGCTACGGTCATCATTATTATTGCTGCTGTTGTTAACATTAACAGTGTGACAGGCAGCTCAGCTGCAGACGGAGACAGTGTCCTTGCCTCCCAGGCTGCTAGGAAAACCAGATGGAACCAGATGAGGCGATGGGTGTGGCATTCCTCTTAGCAAACAAGCTACTTTCAGAGCAGTTTAGTTCCCTCCCTTGCCCCATTTGGGGTTGGCTACATTCATTTGCTAAGTAAAATGGAGCAACTCAGCACCAGTCACCAGGGCCCTGCGTACTATGAGGGTATCATTGAGCCCGCCCGTGTTTTAGGAAACCATTTCAGGCTGCTCACACTTACTGAATTAGCTAGGGAAACAGCGGTCAAGAATAAGTGTAAATGTGCAATACACCCATGGCTGCTCAAGCACAACCACCCCAGAGTTCCTTTCTGTCCATCTAAGGGCTGCTGGAGTTTGCATTCAAGCTGGATCTCCTGTGTAGCAACTGCCCCGTTAGCCACAGTGGAGTAAGAGAAGTGGGCTTTGGTAAAACACCTGCATCAGAAAAAGCTACATCTCATACGGACTGAAGCCAAGCAGGACCATCAAAATCCATCTGAAGTGGGCAGGTCTCCGAGTGAGAGCACGGGGAGACGGTATTTAATGTGGGCAATTTGCCCACCAAGTGGTCTCGCCCATGAGATGTGGCCTTCACATCATGCAATTGATAATCTAAGAGTACTTCTACCTTGAAGTGAAAGGCTTCAGCTTGGGGACCCTTGATGAATTCTTAGACAGCTCTTCAAAAGATAAAGACCAAGCTCGGTTGTGCTAATAAAAAGTAACTTCGCAGGCATCCCGGGAGAGTCTGCTGTGTGCTGCTTGAGCTCGTCCTCAGGGATGCACGCGGTTGTTTCACAGTCGTGCCCGAGCCCCAGAGAAGCCTAGCGGTGGGCTCTTGGTCCACTATCAGTGGAAGATCCGTGTGTCCAATGCCAATGGTTTTATTTCCAGGTCAAACCAAAACCAAAGTTAGCAGCTTTGAAGACAACTTGTTTGGCTTGCAGCATGGCCGGTGATGCATAGGGAAGATGAGCTGACTCCTGTTCTATCCCGTGTCTGATCAGCCATTCAAACAGATACTGACTGAGCAACTTCTATGCAGGTGCTGTGCTAGAGGCTGGAGTCAGGGCTGAGCCAAGGACAAGTCGCTGCTGTCCCAGGGCCCCCAGGGTAGGAGACAGACACATACATGAGCTGTTGTGCTGTGCAAGTGCCAGGCCACCCCTGCAACGCAGGGCCATTATAGAGGCCCCTGAAAGAAAGACAGAGGTGGTGAGTTCTAAGGCCACCAACCAGCCAAGGAAGGGATGGAGCACGAGCCCAGAGACGGATAAACTTGAGCCTCCCCAGTAGGTCAGCATGCAACAGTGCAAGCTCTGTGAATGTGGGAGTCCACAGAGTCAAGGTCTAACTGTCCACCAGACAGAAGGCGGATTGGGCCATCTGCCTTCCACTCCCTCAGACACAGACACACACACACACAGACACACACACACACACACATACACTCTCTCTCTCTCTCTCTCTCTCTCTCTCTCTCTCTCTCTCTCTCTCTCTCCCAGAGTACTTAAGCATTCCAAACTGAATTCTGTAGTTCAGAAGAGGTGAGGATACCACCAGAACAGAGAACAAAAGAAGTGCTTAAGACAGGGAAACGTTGTCATCAGCCTGCTCCTCTCCACTACGTGGAAACACTGCAAAGCCTTTCCAAGTATCAGAAACATCTGCTGGGTGGGCCAAACTCCCCCTCCCATTCACTCCACCCACAATCTTGGTCTCCGTCAAGCCTCATATTAAGTGGCGCTCAATTACAACATGTATAATTTTGCATCACAATCCTCTCAGTCAAGGATTCGTGCTGGGGCAGTCTGTCCCACACTGTCCCCTGGGCGTGCGCAGTGATCCCGATGAGATGCACATGCATGATAATTAAATTTGGCATAATTACTTTTCCAAATGATCACTGACACTCCATTGTTCCAAAAAGGATTAATCCTCAGAGCCATCCAAATGCAGTCTAGTTCCTGGATCTAAATGAGATTTCAAAGAACGTAATTTATAATAACCACATTCCCCAGTGCACACTTTAATACATCCTTTTTTTGCTACAGGAGTTTGATGGTAAAATCCAGCTGAATTAGATTTCGCCCAGGGTGATGAGCTACCTGTCCGCAGGTGCCAGCTGGCCTGTCACAGACGTCCCACCACAGGGCTGGAACATGCAAGATCACTCTGTGATCGGCCCCAGTACAGAAACTGAGCCTTCAGCCTCCAATTTCCTGGCTGGACCCTTCGCAGCACAGAAAGGGCTCAGACTGCTGGCTGGCTTCGTAGTGATCTAGAAGGTAGCTGGGGCTTTGACAGTGCTGAGAAGCCAGGGCAGAGGGAGTCTTATGTTGCAAAAGAGCCAGACCATGCATGGGCTTAGAGGCTGGGGGAAGGAAAGTCCCGCTGGGAGCCAGGTGACCCGCCAGGTGCTGAGACACATTAGCTCACTGATGAAGCAGAATCCTCTGGGGAGACAGATAGTTCCACCCCTGAGCACAAGAGGCCAATGAGCAGCCTCAGGGCTAAGCACGGTCCAAGGTCAAACCCAGCACCTGGCCCGGCAAGGCTTTGCAGCTCTATCTATGAGACACCATCCCCACGCTCTTTCTAGAAACTGAGGAGCCAAAAAACACAGCATCTGGGGAGAAGGGTGAGTGGCCAGCAGACAGGCAAGAACTGCCTGTGGCCAGAGGAAGGGATGGGGAATTTGCTCAGAAATCAGGACCTCACTTCCGGGGGACAGGCCAGGTGGGCTGGATCCGCTATCAGTGACCTGAAGCCAGCTGCCGAGCTGCGGCCCGTATTCCTGTGTTCATACCTGTCCTGTTTCCTGTCTTCTACTCTTTGGAAGCAAAGAGGCCACAGCCCAAGAGTGCCCATGAGATAACGGGTCTCGGCTGTGTTTGTCCCTGCAGTGAACAGACAGTGCCATGAGGAAACCTCTCTGTGAGGCTCTGAGAGGGGATACAAGGACCCAAGTGCCGCCCCGTCACTCAAGG
Source organism: Cavia porcellus (assembly GCF_034190915.1). NCBI lineage: Eukaryota > Metazoa > Chordata > Mammalia > Rodentia > Caviidae > Cavia > Cavia porcellus. The sequence continues at coordinate 5,587,756 of NW_026947506.1, forward strand.
TCCCTGCACACCGATGCCCAGCTCGTCACCTCCCATCACCCCATCCCCACTGCCCTTTGGTTTACACAATGCACCCTTCCATGAAAAATATTTTGTAAATGCTAGGCCAGCTTCTCACTCATTTACTGGGTGACAAACCCCACCCCCACCCCCGAGACAAGCCTCATTTTGGACACCATCACCCCGGGTCTCATTTTCAGCCTGCAACTCTACCTGACTTCCTAGAAACGGGCAGCACAGGTGGCATTTGGGGGGTGACTCCTGGGTCCCAGCTCTTTTCAGCAGCATCCTCTGCACTAGTTAGCACCTTGAGTATTTAGACAGATGTGAATATGTATAACGTTTATTAACTGAGACATTAACTGAGCTCTGACATTTCAATTTAATCAGTGTTACCACAGACGGGTAAAGTGATTCTCTTGTACTCACACATAAACAGCATTATCTTTTCATTTCCAAAAGGCACCATTTCGTGATCTAAGACACTCAGGGAATAATTTTATCTGTGTGGCCGGGAGGAGGAGGCCCAGCAGAATCAGGCAAGGTCTCCGTGAGCCTGCAGCTGATGATTAAACACTACCTGAATTACCCAGGGGGGCACGGAGAGGGAGCCACAGGAGACGCTGGACACTCCCACATTAGGTCTTCATAAAAATTAAATAAGTGTGGTTTCCGCCCATAGGGATGTGGCTCACATGGGAACAGGACAGTGAGCCTCTGTGACAGCCTTTCCAGGAAAGGTGACAAAACCCGCTCAGCACACCCTCCCTGGACCCCACGGTGGGTACACAAGCAGCAGGTCCAGAGTGGATCCAAGGACCAGCCCAGAGGAGCCGTTTCTCCGGAGGGGTACACCCAGCAGAGCACCCAAACGGGGCCTCTGAATAACTGAAACTGAGGCTCAGAGAAGTGGAAAAATTCACCCGGGTATGCAGCAAGAGAACAGCTCAGCGAAGACCCGCTCTGCCTCTCACTTCTTTCTTTTTATTTTATAGAGAATAAAACAAAACTAACTTCCACCTGTTAACCCTCCTGGGAAGGTGGGAAGTGATCCAGGGCCCCTAAAGAGCTCACAGGCCGATGGAGACGCCCGAGGCTTCAGGGACTTGCATTGCTCTAGCCCTGCCGTCCGCCAGGGAAGGGTCCTAGCAGCGCACGCCTTCAGCTTTACAAAGCTGGCAAAGGTCGGGTAGCACACAGTCAGCGAAGACCCCCGTTCCAGCCAACCTCTCTTTCTTACACCCTCTCATGTCTACCAGTGCTGGAGCCGCTGTAGAAATTTCAGGAAGTTTTGGCTATGGTTGTTTGGTTTTAGTGGGAAATACCTCCAGGCTCAAACATCACTTCCGTGCACACCGACTTGCTGCTGGCTGCTCTGGGTACAAACCCAGGAATCTCCTCCCCATCCTCGCACGGACTCTGCTGGCCCCTGGTGCCCTAGAGAGCCTGCGCGTGGCGTGTGTGTCCTGCAGCCCCACACAGCAGAAGCAGGTTAGGGGAACAGCTTAGAAATAAGAAAGAGGCCCACCGGGAAAACTGGCCAAGTCTCCCAGAAGTAACTTGGGAGACATTTGTCCAAATTTGACGGTGGTCTTTAAATGACAACCCGTCAACCATCGGAAGCAGCCAAGCAAAAGGGCTCTGAACAACTTTCAATTAACTTTACCTGGGGAAAGATATAATTATCTTTCCACTATCTCTGTAGAACAATTGACTTTGAAAGAATTGTCCTCTGAAGAGAGAATCAAAGAATGGCCAAATGAGCAAGAAAAGGGAATAGCTGTTACAGAACTACACACAGGGAAATGTGTGTGTGCGTGCACGTGAATTTTGTAGCTAGTAGCTTTTGCATTTTGCAAATTTTATAATTCTTATTTTCTTACTAAATAAGCCAATTTCCCTACTTGACTTTCTGTCCCAATGTCATGTTCTTTTGTAAAGGAAGCCCCTGAAGTTGAAGCTGCTTTGTGTCTCTGAGCCCCGCGGTGTCTTGCCTGCAAAGCTAACTAGAAAGGTGGGCTTTCTCCTCCGGATGGCCAGGATGTGGCTACACTCCTCCTGCTTCCTGTGACCAAACCCGCGCGTGTGAAAGGCAAATGCCAAGGGGGCCTAGAATCTCTCCATAAAGAGGAGTTCAGCCTTTGCAGAACTCTGCCCCAGAGCGCAGGGTCTGAACCGCGTCCGACACAGTTATTTGTCTTCCTGTAAATGCTGCAACATCTTCTGCTTTGCTTGCCTGCTAGGAAATGTGCAGCCACATTTGCAAGCAATGTGGGAACTGTAAACACTCTCACAATGTGCGCTTCTCCGAGCCCGCTTCCTCCCGCGATGTGACTGACTCTGTCTCAGCTGCATTAACCTTCTCTGCCATCATCCAGTGCCAGCTCCACCTTGTGCCTTTTCTTACCCCCTTTTTTTTGGCTTCGCTTGCAGGCTCAAATTCTTTAGTGATCACTCACTAAAAATGCAGGTTAGTTAAAAATAGCTAAACACAACAAGCATGCTTATTGTCATAATGGCAAAATAAACCTAATACAGAAATGCATAAAAAGACAAACAGGATTCAAAAGCCTCGAGCCATTTTCCTTCTGCCGGAGAGTTTAGCTTATTGCTAATCAGACTACTCGTAAGCGTTATTGGGGGACAGGTGGGATCCGGGGGAAAGAGTGGGCATTTCTTCACTTGCCCTTTCCTGCACTTGACCCCTAATAGATTCTCAAAGGCTCTATGCTTCCCGTCCCCAATGCGGCACCCATTCCCCCATGATATGTGTCAAGGGCAGCAGCACCCATCCCATCCTGAGGCAGAATCAGCAGGCAGAAACAGCAAGGCAGGAGGTATCAGGGAACGCTCTGCTGTGTTCGCTTGGCACGACCAAAAAGCACCTCAGGACACCAGCCCTCGACACTGCTGTGTGTGGGAAAAGCATCTGGTTGATAAGAGAGGCAAACTAAACAGGCTGAGGTGGCTTGCAGGGTAAGGGATGCACAGTAACCCCAAACACAGCAGGAAATGCAAACACCAGAGGCCTGGCAGAAAAGTTTATGGCCATCCTAGGAAACCCCAAGTTAAAATCCGTTAAGACAGATTCAAAGCAGAGGACCTCTTTCCCTCAGCCATCCCTGAGAACGTAAGAATATTATGCAGTCACTCAATGACGCTGGGTAACGGGCACCCTGGGAAAAGTGAGTGGAGCCCATTCTTCAAACACGGCACAGGCCACACTGGGAAGAACTCCCGAAGGATCAAAAGTTAAACCAGATTGGATTGAAGCTACAAAAATACTAAAAGAAAATGTAAAAAAAACATTTTGAAGTCGAGCCCTTAAAACGAGAGAATAAAACCCTTTCGTGTCATAAGAAACAGTGATGATGAAAAGCAGAGCCAAAAAGCCCGAGAATACTCGGAGGGACACATTGGCACCGTCCAGCACACGGAGTAATCGCCTTGATGTGAAAACTCCCGCAAATCAATAGACGAGACAGAGGTGGACACACCGATCTTTAACTCGGAAAAATTACACGGTTAACAGGAAAGGAAAAACAATGCCTCTACGATGTTTGGAAAGACACGCAGACTCACAAAGGGCAAGAAAAATATCAGTTTTCATTGTGCCACGGTACCATTGTCACCTGTCGGGTTAGCAAAAAGCCCCAAGCTTGGCGGATCACTGTGTCAACCAAGCTCTGAGGAAAGCAGAGAGCTCAGGCCCTGCTGACCAACACAGAAAAGGACTCCAGGCCTGCTGAGGGTAAGCGGACAGTATTCTGCAAAGCTACACGCATGCACACACACACACATGCGTGGGCACACGCACTTGTGTGTTTCCCTTTAACCAACAAGCTCGCTTTTAGCTACACATCAACCCTAAAGGTCCTCTCATACATTGTGAGTTTCCCTCTCAGCAGTGTTTTTGGTATTAAGACCTGGAAACCCCTAGCCAAGTCACGGACCCCTCGGCCCTGTGTGTCAGAGGAGACGACACCCACAGCACGCTGCTCTCCACGCTACCACGCCAGGAAGTGCTCACCATGTGCAGTCAGAAATAAAAATTAATCCTCAAACCAGCCTGCTTCATAAACGAGAAAAACAAGGCTTAGATCAATTACACGATTTGCACTACAAAGGATACAGGACAGATGCTAATGGAAGATAGGACGTGAAAGGCCCACTACATGGTAAGAAACTCTTCCTCCACTTAGAGAAATGCAGCAACATATTTACAAGATGGTGCAGGGGCCTGGCGGGGCAGAGCCCAGCCCACAGCCCCCTATGCTGAGGGTAGGCAGGACCAGGAGACCGCACAGCCTGCAGCGAAGGGGAGATGACACGTGGGAAGCAGAATCTCCGGATGGAAGGCGTCCCCCAACCTCAGGACCACAGCCCCGGCCCAGCTGTCATGCCCGACCCCGCATGGCCAACCAGCAAATTCAGTGGTCTCTTGGTGCCCACAGGCAACCAGTGCCAGGCTGCACAAGCCCTTTATAAAAAGGCCTAGTGTTCCCATGGGGCCTGCACAACCTTCCCCTGTATTGTGAACATCCCCAGATGACTTAAAATTCCTAAGAGAATTAAGTGCTCTGTAAATAATTGTTCTCATGTCATTGTTCAGGAAATAATGGTAAGAAAAATAAACCTGCGGCCAGGGGTGTAGCTCAGTGTCACAGTGCCTGCCTGGCAAGCATGAGGTTCTGAGTTTGATTCTCAATACAAAGAAAGACAGACAGACAGACAGACAGATAGAAAGGTAAACAAAAAGAAACCTGTATGCATTACGTACAGGTGCAACTTTTCCCCGTGGGTGGCTGCTGAATCTGCAGGTGTGGAACCCACGCATGTGGAGGCTGGCCTGTGGGCTCAGTGGCCGTTTGAACTGAGTATGCCAAACCGTGTAAGGACAGTGGCCAAGACCTTGGCTGTGCCCCTGAACCCATCCACCTGTCCCTGCATGGCCTCCCAACTGGCCAAGGGTGACAGGGCAGAGGTGTACAGAGGGCAGGCTATGGTGTCACCCCAGCTATCTTTAGTCACAGGAGACTAGCAGCATTGTCTGAATCACCCAAACCACAGACTCCATGGACTACATCAACAGATCCCCAACCTTCTGGTACCATGGACTGGTTTTGGTGGAAGGCAGTTTTTCCAGGGGGATGGGAAGTTGGGTTCAAGATTCAGTTCTCGTGGGGAGCCTGCAACTCAGACCTCCCACGTGCAGGTCACGGTGGGGTTTGCGCTCCTATGAGAATCTAATCTGTGACCTGGCAGGAGGTGGAGTCGGGGTGACGTGAGCCTCGGGAAGCAGCCACAGCTACAGACTAAGCTCTGCTTGGCCCCGCCTGCCACGTGGCTGGTTCACGGCAGGCTGAAGCCTGGAGGTGAAGTCAGGATCAGGATTAGGGGCAGGCAACCCTGAAAGTCTTGAGAGCAGGCTGAGGCTCCGAGCCCCGCCCAGGCTGATGACTAATTGGGGTGGGGGCACCTCAGCATGGGATTTTTAGGAGCCCTGTGCGACTCTAATGCACAACAAGGACCAGGGCCCTGCATCTTCGTGGTGCCTCATTTATGCCTTTGACATTCTCAGCATCTGTCCACGAAAATTACAATCTAACAAAGGAGGCAGCGAAGACTCCTACAGCGCAAACACCCGACTTTACCCGCCATTTACCTGCTAAAGAGCTGAGCTCTCCCCTCCAGCGAACCCCTGGGTCCCAGGGGGAGCTCAGGATGACACCTCACTCAGCAATGGTGGACAGGACGTCGGCTGTCATCACACACACGTGCCTGTCCCTAGGGGAGCCCCGGGAAACCTACCAGGGACAGAAGGAATCTGCATTCCACACCCACTTCTGCACACGATCTGTCACCTAATCAACAATCCAATTCTGGGCATTTCGTCCAGGTTCTGGTGCCCATGGGGCCTATAGGAAAGGGAGGTTCCACTCCCTGTAAAATATGACTGGCAGGAAAAGAAAGAGGAGAACAGGGAGACCAGGGATGCCAGGGAGGAAAAGAGCTCTGAGGAGCTGAGCTGGGGCTTCGGGGACACTGGGGCAGCCTGGCAGCTCAGGGAGGGACCTGAGGCAGGAAGAGGACCCCATGGGGACACTGAGCAGACACAGAGTGACAAGGAGATGAGCAGGCAGCTTAGGGAGCTGGCAGGGGATCAGGGGCGACGGCAGCGGGTGACATCTGGCGACGCTGCTCCAGGGCCCGGTTGTCAAGCAGGACGGAGCACAGCGATCACCTGCAAACTCTGTGCAGCACCCTCCTCTCCGCTGGCCCACGAGCTCCTGGGGCACAGTGATGAACACAAGGTGGGGTCCCTGCCATCAGCGAGCTCACTTTCCAGTGTGTATGTGGGTAATAATTTCAGGGCAGGGGTTAAGTGCTCTGCTCCGGCTGTGCTGTGGTTTGGGTTTTAACTCGAAGTCCACAGCAAACCAAGCAGGACAGGACAGGGCGATGTGAAAAATGTCTGCGCCGGAGGAGAAGTCGGTGGAAGGCCTTCAAAGCAGGGTCTGACACATACTGACTGGGAAAAACTGTGTGACAGAGGCAGCATCCTCGGGGAAAGCCGCATTCAGAAGAGGCCACAGCAGAGGAAGCGTCCGCACCATCTACACAGGGAGCTGCTCCGGAGAGGCTTCGGCTGTCATTTTTCAACACGATCGTAGCCAAGTAGGACACCTCTCTTTTTCCCTTCTGTTTATGGAACCGCATTGCTGCTGGAAAAGAGCTGGGTGGAAAGGGCTTGGCTGCCCAGAGCAGGCCTGGGGAAGCCCTGCAGGACTCGCTTCTCCCTCCTGGAGGCTCCAGACAACATCTCGAATGGAAAGCAGACTCTGCCTCTGCTTGCTGTGTCCTTCTGTGGGAGATCACCCTGACTGGACAGGACAGTGGCTTCTGGAATATCCCAGCCACAGGACTGAGCACCCACCAGTGCCCATAGCACATGGCCCCTGGCCCAGAAGGATCAGGACAAAGACCCAAGGAGTGGCCACTCCCCTGCAAAGCATGCAGGGCAGTCCCACTGCCCTCGCTCTGCCCAGCCCAGCCAGGCTTGCCTGTCACAGTTACAACCACCGGGTCCTGGACAGACTGGACAGGGCCTGACAAAGCTATCCCATCAAGAGCTGAGAGGCCACGGGTTTAGTGCATCTCTAAACAGTTGCTAAGTGCTCCGTCCTCCTGCTGTTCTCCCGTCACTGTCCCTGAGCTAGTGGCCGGCACTCTCACCCAGCAGAGCTGGCTGGAATGGAAGGGGACAGGGGAGCGGGTCGTGGGAATGAGGGGGGCTTCTACCTCATCCAGGAAGGGGCCCCTGCTGGGGACCTGGTTGGCTCCACATCTTAAGAAATGGGCTGGGAGGTGGGTGCTGGGACAGGGTGTGGCTGCCCCTCATCACACGTCCAGGTCCAGGCAGGGTCAGGCTATGGCTCCAGAAGACAACAGAAGCACAGCAGTCCCCTCCCCGGTCAAGGCCGGGAGGACACCTTGGACCCGGGAACACACCCAGCCAGGGCCTCAGCCCCCCCCCCCATTCTCACAGGGGCATCACCTGCCCAGCTGACCCGCATCTTTGCAGGCCAATGCCCAGCCCCCTGTAACTCACATCCTGGCGCCTGTCTGCTCAGCACCTGGCTGCTGAGGACCTGCAGCCCAGATGCAGCCCAACCAAGCCACCAGCAGCCATGATTCGGGACTCAAAGGACTGGCATGAAAGACACCCCCATGTCTCAGGGAGCTCACCCCAAGCCTGAGCAGCTTCTGGGGTTCACCCTGACTGCTCACCCAGAATGCGGGTCCGGGAAGCGAGGAGGGCATGATCGAAGTTCCGCAGCAGAGTCTCTGATCTCGGGTTGAGTGGAAGGCAGCAGAAACCAAATCAATAGCGAATCAAGAGTAATTTTTCCTGTACTTGACAGAAATGCAAGCTAATTACCTTGGACTCCTGAGTTGTGATGTCACTTGAAGAGGAACGTGTCTCTCCAAACCCTGAGACACCTCAGAATGTTCCTGTCCTGACCCAGGAGCACTATTGGTACTGCCAGAAATTAATCCTTTGTCCTCTGAACCCACAGGAATATTTTTTGCAGTGTGTCTGGTAACGAATACCCTTTACTTTGGTGAAGTATGACATTGTTGACCGCATGACCTATAACAGCACTACTTGGCCGGCTGCAGATGTACAGTTCAGATGAGAAAATGCTGGCCCAATGCTGGGTAGAATCTGGGTGCGGTAGCCCAGGCCTATAATTCCACCCCTCAGAAGGCTGAAGCAGGGACTGCTGTGAGTTTACGATCAACATGGACTACACAGTAAGTCAAGGACAATCTGAACTATGTAACAAGATCCTCTCTCAGAAATCAAAAACACAGAACAAAATTTCTGGGCCATAGTTAATAGCTGGTTACCAAGGGACTAACCTTCCAGCTTGGCTTAGAAGTGTGGATTTAACACTTTATCTTGAATAAAACCTGCTTTTAATGAATACCTACTACCTGCCTGGGTCTATGTTAGGCATTTTACACAAAGCATCATATTTAGAAGCTGTAAGTAAATACCATGGTCTCCAGTTTCCAGCAAAGAAATGTGTTGCACATTAAAACAAAATCTAGCTCAAGGGGAGCAGGTGACAACTGAGTTGAGCTTAGATTTGAACCCAGAAATGTCTGGCCTCCAAAGCAAGGATTTTAATTAGTAGGACTGATAAAGCGTGCGGGTTACATAGGAGACCAGGAATTCTCAAGCGTTTAACATTGGTTTGACCTATTTCTGTTAGTCTTTTGTCTCAAAATTAATCTTTCTAAAGGCATAAATTAAAAATTTAATGATGATAAATCCAAATTAATGTCCTCATAAGAATTTCCTAACATTCATTAGTTGAAAAGCCAGCTGGGGCAGGGCGCTCGAGTGGAAGCACAAACGGATGAGGACATTAACGATACTGATCACAGCCCCGAACAATTAACCCTCAAACCAGAAACGGAAGCAGGCAGGTGCACACACACGCACGCACACACACACACAAACACACACACATACACACACAGACACCCAGCCCACGGGAGTCTGAGTCTACAGTCACAGCCTCGAGCCACAGAAACATGTGGGACTTGAGGATCAGTGCCTCTTACAAGGCCTCCGAGGGCCAGACAGTGTGACCATCTACCGGCAGCTGGAAACAGTTTCTTCGCTCAATGACAAATGTGTGTCAGGCCTGCAAGTCCCCATTCTAACCCCTGAGGACCCAGCAATACACAAACAACCAGAGTCACGGCTCTCCTGTCGCCGCAGTCTCACAGAAGCAGACAGATGGACCCCCCTGATGTGAGTCAGAGCACATCCGATGCACAATGGCGAACCCGAGGGAGGGGCCAGTGGCTGGCCAGCTGCTTGGTCCAGTGTTATTCTGCATGACCTGTGTGGTGTGTCTGCACCCATTTACCACGAGAGCTGGTAGACTGAGCAAGCGGACGGCTGTCCACCCTGTCACGGGGCCTCCCTCCGGCAGCTGAAGGCCCACAGAGAACCAGAAGGCTGACCCTGCCCACAAAGGGAGAGCTCTTCCTGCCTGCCGTCCCCCATGCTGAGACACCGGCCCCTCCAAGTCTCAGGCTGTGGCTTTCCAACTGCAAAGACACTGAGGCTGTGGGGGCTGCCCTGGCTCCGAGGAGGCACAGGGTCAGAGCCACTCCATCATCCCGGGGTCTGGCTTGGTAATAAGGATTGGTAGAGTATTGGAATTTTAAGTAGAGTGGCCCCAAAAACTAAGTCAGGTGAGTACTGGGCAGAAGAGCATCTCGGGCAGTGTCACAAAGGGGTACAGCACTGAGGCAGGCCCATCTCAGGGGCGTAAAGAGAAGCAAGGAGGCCAGGGCGGCTGCGGTGGAGACAGGCAGGTCGTGGGTGACGTGGTCACACTGGCCCCAGCGGCCATCCTGGGAAGCATTCGTGTCCAAGTCAGGGTGTGCGCGCGCCTAAACCATCTTCCAGGTGGTAGTGCGGGCAGTGCCCAGACTTAACCGCACTGAGACAGCATGCACGGACACGAGGTCAGAAGGAGAAATAAACTGGGAAGAAACTGGGGCCAGAAATAGAAGCAGCCACAGAGAAGATGTGCCTCCCTGTCCCCGAGAGGTGGCCTCAGTTTCCCCATTCACCTTCTAGGAGCCAGAGCAAGCAGGAACAGGGAAGCGCCACGGTCACCTTCGCAAGTCCAGAGGGAGACATGTGTGAGTCTCTCAGGGACCCTGGTGGCAGGTGCTTGTTTCCTGGGTGCCACAAACCAACTCTGAAACCAAGCCGGCAACCACATCACTGGCAGCACCCTTGCAGGGAAGTGGCCCGGCACAGCCCAGGCCGTTCAGCCGAGCGGGCAGGAGGGCTGGGCAGCTCTGAGGGCTGCTGGGCAGACAGAGACCTCTGAGACACCATCGGGAATTGGATCCAGGGAGGAGGTGGCACCCGTGGGTAGACAGAGAAAGTCCTCCTGGGAACACATTCTCTGGGGTCATGGGGGTAAGCAGAGCAGGGTTGGGGTCACCTTGGCAGAGGGCTGTGAGTCTCGCCTGAGCACAGACAGAGGACGGGTGCAGAGCCAATGCCTCCTTTCATCTAGGCCAGAATCACTTTACTCAGAACAAGCAGGAAGCCACTGTCATTAGAAGCTTCCTCCACTCAGGTCCAACCTCCCAGGGGCACTCAGGGAAGAGCAGTCCTCAGGACAGGTGGCCGTGTCCAGACGCCAAAGGCCGGACAGGTGATGGCCAGCTGAGAGCCACAGATGCCTCTGGCATGGGGGATGGGGAGACCACCCAGGACAAGAGCAGGGGTCGGCACCCTGCCGGGTTCCTGCTCTCCAGCAAGGCCAGCTTCAAACAGACCTGCTACAGGTCAGAAAAGAGCCGGAGCACGTCCATCAAAGCAAGCAACATAAATTTTAAGAAAGTGGACAAGTGGACACTGCCTTAGGAGAAATATTTTAGAGGATCGTTAGATCAGGAGCCTCCCTGCTCAAGAAGTTTGGAGTATGTCAGAAGTGAATTGAAGAATTTTTTACTCATATCTTGAAAGTGGAATCTGTGGTTGTGTGTGTGTGCAGCTCAGTGTCAACCTGCAGGCCCAAGAACATGCACCACTACCTCAGGTGTGTCCTGGACTTCCAGAGAAAGGACAGGGACATGGAGGACATGACCAAGGAAGCTCCCACAGCGAGCAGAACCTGGTCCAGTGATGTGCAGAGCCAAGGGCACTTCCCGGGAGCTGATGTCACACAGGATGACCCCGAGCGCCTGCCTCTCCTCCTTCTCCTGAGTGGGTGCGTTCACTGCATCTGTCCCCTCCCAGTTCTTGTACTATGCATGGGAGGTTTGGGGGAGTGCGGTGGGACTTCTGGGGGTGACCAAAGGCCCTGGGTGCCTGTTTCAGTCAGCACAGGTGGCAGCGCCCTGGGGCCCATCATGAGCAGATGGGGTCTGAGCTCGGCCCTGGATCAGAGTGGGGAGCGCCTGGCAGGTGGGTGTTTAGGATGGGATGTGCGCTCCATGAGCCCAAAAGGGCACAGTGCTCCCGGTGACCACGGGGCTGGGCTGCAGCCGAGGGTTTCTGCTGGTCCTCAGGTCTCCTCCTTCCTCTGCCACAGGCTTGGACCTGCATTTCCATGTGGCCATACAGCTGAGGTCTCCCCCATGAGATGTGACACGTGACACTTCTCAGCCTGACCGCACAGTGGGGCTCAGCGCCCTCATCTCCACATGGGGTACCGTCACCCAGTGATGCTGTGGAAGCAGTCACTCAGTGCAAGGCCTACTGTTCCAAGAAATGTGCACACCCACCCACACACACACATGCACATGCATACATCACACACAATCCCTGGCTCAGCTACATTATGCTATATTTCTTCCTCAATTATTCCCCTAAGTAATCATAAATCACAGAAGCTACAGCTCCCGATCCATGGACACACAGTGTTTAGAGTCAAGGGCCAGCCTGGATGACACCATGCGACATCACTCACCGGATGCTCTTTAGGCACTGACCACAACTGGACACTGCACCCGGCATCCGAGAAACCAGGAGCGGGTGATGTCATCCCATTCCTGACACCTGGACTGCAGGGGCCATAGCAGGCCCTGGCAGGGTTATACCCTCACCCTGGTTCTGGGGCTCCAGCTGCCCCTCCCCAAGGGCGTCACTGAATTCCAGAGAAGATGTGACAGACCCTCCTCTTTCCCAGGATGAAAGGGCCCACCCACACCCAGGCACGCTGGACTCTCCAGGCAGTGAGGTGTCCCAGGGAGGCAGGGACAGCAAGAGGACACCTCCCCCTGCCACCTCACCAGTGGCTCATTTCTGTTGGCAGACTCAGTGGCGCACTTCCACATCCTGTTAAGTGGCACTAAAATAAAATGGGCTGTAATTACTGTTATAGACAGCAGGAATTACAGAGGGGAGGGGCCCATTAGGTGAACAGGCCCCACCCCCACAGGACCCAGCTGATCGGAACGAGATCCAAGCAGAAGGCCAGGGACCCGAGGCTGCATGCAGTGGACGTCACTATGGTCTCCCAGGGTCCAGGCTGCAAAGGGCAGGGGCAGGGCAGGGCAAGGAGAGGGAAAGGCTTTCAGCCAGAATGTGATCCAGCCATGAGGGCAGGGGCGTCTCGCCCCTCTGCCTGGTGTCACACCCAGGTGAGGGGCAGCACTGGGGCTGGGCCTCCCCTGTGGCCTTGTGGCAGAGTGGGCCCCTCCTGTGTCCTTCCTCTAGGCTCCCAGCATGTCTGCCAGCACTGCTCTGCCAAGGACACACTGGGAGTAGAGGGGCCACTCCCGTGCGCACACTCCCATGTGGTGCCATCAGAGACACCATCGTGTGCCCAGGAGTGGAGGCCTGGTGAGGAAGGAGAGGGTGGCGAACATGCCTGCTCCCTGCTCGGGCCTGTCCACTCCAGGTCCCCGTCCAGCCTGGCCCGCTGGGGCTCCCACCCCCACAGTCCCAAGCTTAGCCTACAGCCAAGCCTACGGCACTTGCACTGCACCCTGGTTTGCCGTCCACCTGGCCCTCCGTGGTCAGCTCCAAGGGTCAGCAGCCCGAGCCTGGTCGCGGGCTGGGGTCCCCACCGCTGTTCTGGGCCTCCTCCCTTCCATGCATCCTACCGAATCTGCTTCAAAACCACCCCCAGGGTGCAGCCCAGTAACGCTCTCTGCTCTCCTGTTACTCTTACAAAATGCATCTCACATCATGAGTATCTGCTTGCTCATCGGTCAAACCCCCCAGACTATCAACTTCATGGGGGAAAAAACGCAGAAGTTATTTCGCCTTTTAATTACCCCTTAGCGAAGTGTCTGACGCACAGCAGACACCAATTAACAGTTGATGAATGAATAGAAAAAAAAATCAGGACTTATTGACTGCCTAGAAGCTTGCTAGCCTTTTACTTTCCTGATTTACTCCTTCCCTGGGGTAACTGCTCGTGGACGGTGGCCGAGGCTGGAGATGCAACCATCCTAAGCCAGAGGCAGGCTGGCAGAGGAGGGGAGCAGCTCCACGGGCCACCAGCCTAAGCCTGGCCACGGCCCAGTGGGTCAGGAAAGAGGCCGGGGGAGAAGGACACTGCTGAGACCGTCCGGGGCCTCTCTGGCCATTGGGAAAGCACAGGCATGCTTGGCTTCTTCTACCCCGGCAGCCTGGTCTCCTTCCATGCACGTGCAGCAGGCTCTCAAGCCCCTGTGGCCCCACTCCTGCCCAGGACTCCATTTCAGCCAAGACAGCACGAGGGCCCTGTGCAGTGCGCTGTGTGTTGCCGGGAGACCATCTCTGTTCCGTGATCTGTGGGGAATGTTTGCTGGAAGTTGCCGCCAGGCTTGTTTGCTTCGGGCTCAAAGGTCTGCCCTTTGGTTTCTGTCCTCTGGTGTGAAAGGCACCAAGCTCGTGCGGTCATGCATCTGAAGGGGTGCCTGCCCAACACACCCTGCCGGACGGGCCTGGGCCACACGCGAGGAGAGTGAACCTCAGAACCATCAAGGCAGCGTGAAGGAGACCCTGGGACGCTGCCTCCCTCGGGGCTGCGCTGTAAGCAGCCTCTCTGCAAGGCACATCCTTCCAGCTGCCCCAAGCGATCACTGAAAGCCAGAGTCTGCCCTGGAGAGAGCAGGCAGGCTGCCTCGGGGTTCCACACCACCCTGTTCTCATGGCCGGCTCTCGGGGCTGGGGCTGCTTTGCCTGTCCTTCCCTCTGCTGGGAACACATCCCTGGCTCTCACTGTGACTTCCTCTTCCCAACAGGCAGGTTTCCCTCTGCGCATTCTGTCCTCTCAAAGAACCCTGCAGCTCACTCTGCACAGCACCCCGCTGCCCCAGCAGACCCCAACTATCTTATCAGAGCTCCTCTTCCTGAGAGATTCACATCACAGCCCCAAGGACTGTGTCCAGCCTGCCTGTGTCCCCAAGGAACGGGAAGTGGGTGGGCAGTGTCTGTGTGCCCACTGCCCTGCCCTGTGAGTGGCCAGGGCTGGGTGGGGGTCAGTGAAGACTGCGTTAATCGATCTCTGACTTTATCCTTTAGGAAAAGGCGAACACCGTTCTCCTGCCAGGGAGCCGCTGCAGACTTCTGCAGGCCCCAGGTGCGGGCAGGCTCCTCTTTCCCGGCTGGATGATTGACTGCAGCCTTTGCAGAGCTGGACACTACAGAGGGGTGTGCTTCCCTCTTCACAAGTCCTAGCAGTGGACACACAGGCACAGGAGGAGCTGGCTGCCTGCAGCAACGGACAGAGTCCCTGGCAGAGTGGCCAGGTTGCAGAGTGCACCAGCCAGGGCGCTTTTTGCTGCTGGAGCCCTCGGCCGGAGTCGGAGTCAGAGCTCACCTGGGAAGCAGGACAGGACCAGAGGACAGGCAGGAGGAGGGGCAGGCAGCACAGGCTCAGGCGCCAGGCGGGCTGATCCCCCCCACCCCTCCCACCCCTCCCGCCCCTCCACCTCCCCATCCCCGACCCCGGCACTGAGTCCCTGCCCTGGTTTTCTCTTTGCGCTCTTCCCCCCATTTCTTGACTAGTGGGGGAGGGGTTCTCGGTTATATATTAAGTATCTGTGCACAGGATAAGCTCCCGCTAATCCTTTTCTGGAATGAGGCAGGGTATAAATAAATAATAAATAAATAAATAAGTCCCGCCTTCCCCCAAGGCACCCCATCCGCTTGGATTTAGGTCACCCACATGTCTATTTATGATCTATTTTCAAATTCCAGGATTCTGATGGCATAAGCAGGAACTGCTGAGCTGGCTGGGGGGCCTGGGAGGAGCTTGAGGCCGAGGGGGACACTGGGGCTGCCACGGGGTCCAGGTGGCGCTGGGAGTGCAGGGTCCAGAGCTGCATCTCCCCCTTTTGGTTTACAGAAAAAGGGGGGTGAAGGGCGGAGATCCTCTCTGAGGATAAAAGGTGGACTTCGCAAAGCTCGCAGGTCAGCGCCCCGGCCGCTGTGTGGTTCCTGAGACCAAGCACCCCGCAGGTTTCTGCAGCTGCCCCGCTGGCCATGGCCTCGGGGTCCCCCACTGCGGCAAAGCACTGCGGGTGGAAGCCAGCACTCGCAGGTTGCAAATCACAGGACAAGGAGCCAGGCTGGCTTCAGAGCGGCGCATGGGTAGGGGCTCCCCCAAGAGCCCGCACAGTCTCAGGGACTCACGATCTGGGGTGCAGCAGCACGGAGGGAGGACACAGCCCGGCCTGTCCTGATGTCCCTGCCCCGCAGGGAGCTGCTCCCTTTCCCCAACGCTGCTTTTATATGGAATCGGACCCAGTGTCCTGCCCTCCACTCAGCCCCACTCAGCTGTGACCTCTGCCCTGAGCCCTGTCCCAGCAGAGGAAGGTCCGAGCTGCCCAGGAAGGGACCAGGACCAGGCTGCTCCTCCTCTGTCCCCGTCATTTCACACCACCTCGCCCCAAGCCTGACAGACAGCGGAACTCAATAAATACAGACTGAGCCGCAGAGCGATTAAATTAAACCAGACTCTGTGCAGTCTGCCAGGCACCAGCAGTTTGTCACTAGATGACTGTCCTCAGCGGACCTGGCTCTGGACTCAGGGGCCAATTCAGACCTTGAAAAGGGACCCTGCAAGGAGCACAGACAGCCTGGGTCTCTGCAGAGAGCACAGGACAGACACCACCGGGGCTACTTGGGAATGCCAGTGACAGAAGTCCTCGTGGGTCAGGGGTGGTGGCAGCAAGTGAGACGAGAGTGTGGGGGGACCAGGATGAGCTGGGTCACTGTCCTAGGTTAGAGCAGCAGTCACCTGGCAGGGTGGGCAGGGCTTTGGGTCACCAGCTGTCCAACCTGGGTGGGGGCCATGGGAATGGCCACTGTGCTGCCCCAGGGCTGAGCATGCAGAGTCACACAGTGGGCCAGCTGTCCCTGTGTGAGCCTCCAGCTTGTCACTCAGTTCCGTGTCCAAGGCTGCCTTCCAGATGCGGGGTCTTTACCCACGGCAAGGCCGCGCTCCCATCTGCAGTACCAAGCAAGCGGCAGGCACAGATGTCCTGGGGTGAGAAGCTGCAGGAACAAAGCAGCAATGTCCCTAAAGGGGCCAGCTCAGCCCCTGGCCGCAGGAGGGGACTGACAGGGACAGAGGTTGTGGCTTCCAGTCGCACCCCAGCCACAAGACCAGTGCAAGAGCTGCAGCCCAGGCAGAGCCCAGGCCAGGGCACACAGAGGGTGGATCTTATAAGAAGCTCCTAAAACCACCCCTAGAAGGCAGGGAAGATACACACCCAGGCCAAAGTGCATCACAGATGGGGGAAGACCCTGTGGCAAGTTCACACCGGAGCCCAGGGGCTCACCCCGACCCCCAGTCTGTTCCCATACTTTCTCCAGAAGGGAACTAGCACTTTTCAAAACATAGGTAACAATCAGAAAGGGAGCATTATATGGGCAAAACTTCCTCCAAAACTGGAAGGGTGAGGGACAAGCTGGGCTGAGGAACATTAGAAGACATCAGCTCCATCACAGAAATTGTCTTTTAGAGACAGAGAGAGAAAAACAAAGATTCGGAGCTCAGACAAATATTTTCCCCAGCCTCACGGAAGTTACAGATAATGGTCTCTCCACGGAACAGCAAATCTAAGAGATACCTGAGTTCAAAGAGGAGATCACAAAACAGATGGAGGTGAACAGCTACCCACAGGGCTCAGGAAAGACAGCGGGCCCTGGGAGCGTGTTCAGGGGTCACAGCAGGAGGCCAGGGCAGGGTGCAGGATAGCAGCTGAGTCCTGAGGCCAGGGTAGGGTGTCGGGGCTCCAGCACGGGTGGCAGTGGTCTAGGTGAGCCCCCAAGTTGGGTTCCGGAAGCTGGGCCAAGGCTGAAGTTCTGTTCGCAGACCACCAACCACAGAGCGAGGGCCCCTGACCTCTTCTTCCATGGGCCTGGTCCCACTGCTCCCCAACCACCAGCACCAGTGGAAAGCTGTCCAGACATGAAGGCGCCCACTCAGCCCCTGAGCTGCAGAGTGGTGCTGTCCCTGTCTCCAGAGATGCCACAGAGCTCAAGTCCTCAGATACATCTTATACTGGTATTTCCACCAGTGGAGGGAGCCCTAGCGGGGGGCCTTTCAATATCTAAGGATGATTTCTACTCCAGCTGTATTTTCTAAGCAGCTATCAGATGCAGGAAGCCAGAACCCTTTCGCATAGCGATGACTGGTCCTGGGGCAGGGTGCAAGGTTGGTTACTCGGCCTTCAGCTGGTGAGGAGAGTTCTGAAGGCCTCAGGACAGGGGGTCTCTCTGCTCTTCTAGCCATGCCACCTACACAAAGTGACAGACATGGTTCTGTCACAGGACTGAGACAGCTCAGAGCCAAAAGGCAGGCTCTGGGGTGAAGTCTGTCACCCCTGGAGCCCCAAAAGAAAGAGGACAATGATCCCCAAAGTTCTGCAGGGAGAGGGTGTTGAGGATCCTGGGTCTGAGTTCTCCTTCCATGAAACTATCCCAGCCAGGTGCCATGGTGATGCACACCTACAATACATGCACTCAGGAGGCCAAGGCAAGAGGATCACAGCGAGGCTGGGGCTACACAGTGAGTTCAAGGCCAGCTTGAACTACGAAGAACAGGGTACGAGGAAGTTGCCCAAGCTGAGTTTGTATTGCAATCCTCCTGCCTCAGCCTCGCAGAGTGCTAGGATTACAGGTGTGCTGGGATGACACACAGTCTTTCCTGGTCTTTCCTGGTCTGTGAATGCCACAGAGCAGGGCTTGGATAGTACCGGGTGGAACAGAGAACAATGAGGAGGAAGACAAAGACTCCCATGCGAATGGACTCCGGGAGAAATGGCAGACACCACAGAAATGAAACCGATCTTCCGCATCCAATTGCCAGCATGCTAGTGTGCGCTGTGAATCCCCGGGAGGCAGCCACCTCCCACCCCATCGCTCCCCAGGGCCCCTCCTCCGGGAAGCATCTGCACAGCCCAGTGGAAGGCAGCTTTAGAAGAGCCAAATTAATCTCGCTCCATCAGAACAGGTGTTTTGGGGGAATGTTTTCCCCCAAATGAAGGCTGCAGATCTCCCCTGCTGGGGGCGCTTGCTTAGCCCCCGCCCAGCCTGCCACCATGACTTAAATATCAACTTTGGCACCTATCATTTTAGCCCCTTAAGAGGATCAGCAGCCTAATCATCGATGTGATTTATAACATCACAGCGAGAAAACAGGCAGAGCTATCTCCATGCCCAAACCCGAATCTCTGTGCCTAGAGGAAAACGTGTGCCTGGCAGGGAACGTTTCCGGGTTCAGGCTCACCACAGAGGCAGTGAGGCGTCCATCAACCCGTCTCTCATCGCATCCCAGATGACAGCGGCCTCATCACACCACCAACATCTGATGAAAGGGGTGTCCCAGGAAGAAAGTGATTCTCACCAGAGGATGCTCGCTAGCCGTCCAGCTGGGCCAGATCGCCAGCACGAGTGTCCAAAGGCCGGATGGGCTGAATGACGCCCAGGTTTTGACGCACTCTGCTCCCACCAAAACGCACGTCGAGATCTGATCCCCCGGCACAGCAGTGCTGTGGGCCAGAAGAAGGACCGCTTCTCTCCCAGGACCGAGTTCTCATTCTCAGGGTGGTTATGAGACTGGCTTGTGAACGAGCAATGCTGGAAACGGGGGAGATGGATGTTTTGCAAAAGGGAAAGGGCAAAGCCCAGAAACAGCGGTGGGCAAAGCAGGAGAGGAAGGACAGTAGGAAGAATCAAGAGGTGTCACGCGCAGGCGTCTGCTCCCTCTCGGTGAACACCATCACTGTGCACTGCAAATGCAGACGAACACGGAATGCAGTCCTGGCGCCTCCCTCGGTCTGTCTCTGTTTTACACGCCTTCCTGCATCCCGTGCTTCTGTCTACTGCCCTCTGACACGTATGTTCCTGCCAAGCGCTGTCACTCAAATCCAAGCAGGTAGTGGTGCTACACTCAAACTTCCCAGCTTCCAAAGCATGAGCAGAATAAACCTCTTTTCTCATACGGTATCTGGCCTGAGGGAATTTGTTACAGCAACACCAAACGATAAGATAAAAGGCTTTCAGGTCATCTGTAAAAAGTACTGTTTCTCCCAGCTTTGCTTGGGATGGGGTTAAATAGTGCCGAGTTCAAAGTCTGGCTTCTAAATCAAAGCCAGGGTGGAGCGAGTTCTCACTATGGTGCCACCAGGGCCAGAACCTGGGAAAGGAAGCAGACCAGACACAAGAGTCTGCTCTGTCTGCTGTGATCAGCGAGAAAACACACACAGACCCCTGGGGTCGGTCAAGCCGGAGTGCTTCCGAGTGATTGCTCTTCTGGTCCAAGTAGAGAGCACACTGGCTGTGGGATGTTTACCAACCTCGCATACTGTTTACAGAGATCTCTGGTTCAGGGAGGAAATAGCTCATTTCTTTCCCAACGTCTAGCTGAAATGTTTATAGAGACACCTAATTGATCAAACGATGAAAGACAGAACACAGTAGTAATCATTCTGTCACAAATGCTAGAAAAATGTCTCGGCACCAAAAACTTTTATCCTCAGACCAACCATGCCTTCCTCCAAAAGGCAGGCCAGCCGGACACTCCGGAACACAGGGCATGGTGCCCACGCCACTCCTCCCCTCTTTGACTGGTCTTCTGAGGCCCAGGATGTAAGCAAAACTGAACAGTACACATCAATTATCCTACTGCGCATTTCCTATTTCTGGGGAAGCCAGATAATTACCTGCTTCCCCCCAGATCTATGATGGCAAAAAATCCCAAATTTGTCCCGCAGAATACCAGATGCATAAAATGCATGTCAGATATCACCTGCCTCCATCCCTGGGAGCTGCAGAGCCCTCTGTGGAGAATCCTGGTATGGTTTTGTTTCAATTCGATGTGTCTTAAATGCATATGAATACATTGCACATTTATTTTTCACTTAACACCTAAACACACCGTGAAAAACTAGTGCTCCCTGAAACATATTTTCAGAAAATGCTCTGAAGCTACACAAGAAAAGCAATTTCCAGGGAGCTATAGGGCAGCCAGTAGACCAGAAAGGAGACAAGGTTGCTGAATCCTGGGAAATGTAGTCCCTGCTCGCTGACAGCATTCAGCTGAAACAGATTTAGGACAAATCTCAGCGTCTCAGACACGGATTTCAGTTGGTTATGGAGTAATCCGGTGAAAGTGATCGCAGTTAAAACAACACCCTGCAGCACCCAGCAGCTTCAAACTGACTCAGGGTCCCTGTTTTCTACGAAACTGTCACAACGAACTTAAGGAAGAAACCAGGGAAGGATGCAAAGCCACAGGGAAAGAGGGGAAAGTAAGCTGAGCTTGGAAGAGGAGAGGGTTGGTTAAGGAAGGAAGGGTTGCAAAGGAAGCCAGCATTCAAGTCCACCTTGGACTAAACCAAGAGAAGACAGACTCTTTCACGAGAAGCCGCCTGCCCCGGACCTCGTCAAGGAAACAGAGACAGCAACGGTCAGGGCTCAGGAGGGAGATGAGGAGACGACAGGGAAGTGGAATCCAAGCCAGCAGCACTGAGATCCAGCAAATAAAGGCCCAACCCAGACACGCTCCAAAGCTAACAGAACCCAGGACCCCAAAATAGATTTCTAATTTATAAGAACCAATTGTGGGTCAAAGGCATTTCTAATGCTCTAAACACAGCTATTTAAAACAAATCTAGAAGACTGGAAGAGCAGTTAGATTTGTTACCTAAGCCAAATTTTACTGAACAAAGAATTCATACCGTAACACTTTCTTGTAGAGAAAACAAAACAATATTGACTAAAACTCAGGCCGGTTTCAGACTTTTCCTCTTTTATACTAAAAACAAAAAGGGGAAATGTCCCCAGTTTATGTAAAAACACCAGAAATACTTTCTAGCTCAAGAAAGACACTGCAAGATTAATAACAGGCAGAAATGCACAAAAACTACTCACTTGGATAAACAGCATGAGTACATAAAAAATTACAAGAATTAAATCAAGATGGTAAATCACAGTAGGAAAGGGATGGCTCTGCGCAGTGAAGTAATCTAAGCACATGTCAGTAAGTGTTCATTCAGATGTTTGGACTTCTGATAATGACTTTCTGCCTGAAAGTAGATGGGATATTGTGAGAGCTGCTAATGACCTAGCCCGGAGTGGACACAGGAAGACAGTGGACAGGACAGCCATGGACACACCCCAGACCCCAAGAGGAAGACAGAGCTGGGAATGAAGGGCACTGTCACGTGGACCAGGGCCCGAGGCAGGACAGAGAGGTGGACAAAGGAAACCGGAGATAAATTTGCCAAGACTCAAAGAAAAGAAGCGGTCTTGGGTGAAATTCGGGGGAATGAGAAAGTGTAAGCAGTGATGAGATATTGTCATGAAATCAAAGACTGTCCACAACAAAGGAAAACAATCTCACCGTTTCTAGTGCCCAATGGCAAATTACCTTTCGGAACACTCTGACATTAGACTTATCAAAAGCAACATTAGGTTCAATAAGACAATATTGCAGTAATATTTTAAGGCATTTTAAGCGAAGGCACGTTGCACCTGGAATTTTATATCCAGCAAATCGCCCTGCCAAGGTCATGAAGATATTCTGAGACACACGGCCATCACTAGGCTTCTCATAGACACTGACCTCACGGGGCCTTACTGGGAAAGTGTCCGAAAGAGGAAGAAACAGCCTTAGCAGAACTGCAGAGCACGCATCAGGTGGGAGTTGTGTGGCATCTGGAAAGTGTGCTTTGCTCTTCTCAAAGGCTGAACGCATCCCCAAAGAAGAAAGTTACAGTCATAAAAAGCAAAGAGAAAACAGCACAGAAAACCAAGACCACATGGGGAGGAGGGAGACCAATGCCACTGAAGCTGCTGAATGTCTTATCAGTTCACAAAGGGGAAATAAAAGAATAATTATTTTTGGTATCAAGAATCACACTCAGTACCTTGTGCTTGCCAAGCAGGTGCTGTGCCACTGAGCTATATCCTCAGCCACCCCCCGAATGACTTAAAAGGCAGAAAATTCTGAATAACTTAAACCAAAACTTAACGTTCAAATCTAATTATCGTAAGGAATATTATTGTGAGTTTAAAGACAATGTTGGGGGGAAATAGTTACTACTATGTAATTTACAAAGTATGCTTAAGGAGGCAAGATGATAGAAAGTAAGAAGAGAAGAAAAGATACGCCAAGAAACACTAAGAAAAAGATAAACAGCCACAATAGACACAATCAGACAGACATTAACAAAAAAAGCAAAAAGGGAAAAACAGACTGCTTCCCCCCTTTATACTGTATGCTGGCTCCGCCCCTGGGCGGGTTCAGGATTCAGATCACCAATCCCAGCGCTAAGCAACGGACCAATCAAAAACGCTAGAGGCAGCTGACCCCGTGACTGCATGAGGCTTTGAGGGAACAGCCAGACACAAACCATGCCAATAATCAAGCAAACTAGATAATTAACAATGATATAGAAGATACGAATGAACAATACAATTAATGAACATACAATAATGTAGGAGATAATTTAAAAATATGCATTCTTCTCAGAATGTACACTTCATTTTCCAAAACTCCTTGCACACTAAATGAAAAAGAAACTGCATTTCTTATCAAATAACAAGTATTTCTGTTCATGGGGAAAACGTGAAGTACTTCTAAACAACTTAGACATCCTAGAAAATGTATCACAAATGTTTTAAAATCAACTAGCAAATGGTAATTACCCTAATTAAACCAGTACATGTTCTGTGCACTGAAATATTATGCTGCATATTATTACATTAATTCAAAAAATTTGAAAATAGACTGCAACAGTAATAGTAACCATATAGCAACATGCATAGAATGTAGCAATAATTACAATTTGAGGAATTAAGTGGTTTCTGATTCTTGTATAAAAGAAAAAAGACCTAAGAACCTAGAAACAGAATAACAATAATGCCCAAAAATATGTTGGAAAGGAGGTAAAGATAAATTTAAAAATTTGTTTACTTACTAAAAAAAGTATTTTATCTATTGAACAATTTTTATATCTCACTGTTTGTACTAGATACATACGCACTTCATAATTATTAACCCTCCTAATCATCTTAACCTATGAGGAGGGGATAATTACTACTTTACTTTGTAAAATGTCCATTTTACAAAGATAAAAACTGAGCAACAGGGAGTTTAATTTAGATTAAACAACACAGCCAGTAATTGCTGTAGCCAGAATTTGGCAGCAAACTATGGACTATTTGCTAGAATGGAGACACTTAGAGACAAAAGTTAATTTTTAAGAAAGAATAAAATTATAGACCTCTGGGATTAGTGGTCTAGAGATACAGAGCAAAAGAACCAGACAGACAAATAGTGTAAATGAAAAACTAACATCATAACCAGTATGACAGAAATTAAATATATGAGATATTGGTCATTCTTTTATACTAGTGGCTTTCTAGAACCTAGCAAAAAGCATATGTTTAAGACTAATATAAAGATGATTTAAGAATAAACATGATGGTTTTTATAATTTTTAAAAAAAGTTAAAAGCAGTAAGTAAAAATTTTCTCATACGAAGATTCTTGGCAGTTTTACAGTTTCTACTAAATTTACAAAGCATGTATCCTGTTAGGAATTATAAAGAATCAGACCCTAACTCATCTGATAAATCCACTACAGCTTTGATTGCAAAAGAAACAATAAATTATGCAAGAAGGAATCTTTACAGGTCCATTCTTCAATAAAATACATAAATAAAATTGAAGTAAAATTCAAAGCAACAAAATTAAACAAACTTATGGAGAAAACTCCATCAGAAAGACACATTTACATACTTCATCTATTTATAATAAAATCATAATATTGAGCGGAGGAGGAAAGTTTTTTTTACTGTGATAAAAGGCATCTACAATAAACACTTAGTAAACATAATCCAAAATGTGGAAACATTAAAGCAATTACTTTAAAATCATGAAGATAAAGGAAGACTCAGTATGGGCAAATCTGCTAAACATTATACTAGATGTTCTAGAACAATACAGAAAAAGGATCTAAAAGATTATAAAGAAATGAATCATTATTTTCAGATTACATGTTTATATATAAAACAAATAGAGATAATCCTGAAAAATTTATTAGCTATACAAGTTAAATTTAATTGGAGGAATGAACATAAAATCTATATGCGAAAATCAATTGTATTTGAAGCAGCAAACAATTAGGGAAAATATCTTTAAAGGACACAATTTACAATGCAAATAAATGTAACCAAATATGTATGCGATCTGTATGGAGAAAACTATAAAAATGACTGAAAGTCCATTGGAGAAAAGAACAGTTCAGGCCCGTTCAAAGAAAAAAAGATATCTTAAGGCAAGGCTACCAATTCTCCTAACACTGATTTATCTTGGCCAAGACAAGCTAACCAAAAAAGCAACACTTACAAGGACATTTAAAGAATAAAAAGCTAAAAACAGCTAAGGCATTTCTGAAGAAGTACTGGCCCAACTTAGCAGAGAAGATCATTTATATTACGCATTGTTCGGCTACCGCAATTAAGATACTACAATATTGTAGTATCTTATGACAGGTTGTGTGGTCAATAGAACAAAGAATTCAGAAGCAGGGACACACAGAGACACAGCCATGCAGACACATACAAACACACCAGAAAATCTGCCTATGGGGAAAGAAGAGACACGGTAAATGATTAGGCATGGAGCACCTAACAAATGGAACTTGGGATAAAATGCTTATCTATACCTTTTAAAAACTAAAATTATGCCTAAACTCATCTTATGCACAAAAGTTACCTCCAGATATATTCGAGCCTTACAATTGAAAGGAAAAATTAATTTTCTTAGGAAGAATTCTTAACCTTAGCCATTGGTTGGACACTAGTCTTCCCATCAGAAATAACTAAAAAGCTGGGCTGGATAGATACAAGCAACTGTTGTCAAACATTAGACAAGAGACAGAGCAGGATGGTGGCCTGTAAGAGAGGACAGACTGGTTAGGAGATCCCCGCAGGGTCACCAGAATATCACCCAGCGCACTCACAAAACCCACACAGCGCACAGCGCACACACTGCAAATGCACACTAAAATCAAACTGCTAAAAAGAAAACAATCTTAAAAATCAAACAGAGAAATATGCCATTTAGAAAAGTAAAAATACATAATTACTCAGACTTCCTTCCAATTATAATTTAAACCAAAAGATAATGAAAGAAAATAGAAAAAGATATTGTCCAAGTAAAACTATACTCAACAAAACTCAAATCCCTCAAAACGGCAAACAGAATGAGGTGTTTCCAGATAAATCCCAAGCAAAAAAAAAAAAAAAAAAAAAAAAAACATAAAAATCAAGAAGCAAATAATTAAAAAACAGTAACAAAAGCAAAATGACAATGACAATAACAAAAACAACGGCGATACAGGACTTTGGAAAGACGACAGGGAACTGGAAATGGTCATTACGCTGCTTACTGTCACCCTCAAAGAAATTATCGTGTTCCTAGACACAGGCACACAAGACTGACCAAAAGATGTAATTTCCCTCTGAGCAGTTTCTTTCCCTTTTACTATATCTATTATAATTTTGGATCTTATCTACTTTTTGAGTTTCTTACACTAGTGAGATAATACAGTGTTTCCACATGCAAGTCTGATTTATTTCATTGAAGAGTATGGTTTTTAGTTGCATCTATTTACCTATAAAAGTCTCTAGTTTATCATTCTTTATGGCTGGGCAGAATTCCGCTATATAAATATCACATCTTTTGTTATCCATTCTTCAGTTGATGGGCATTTGGGTTGTTTCCAAGATTTAGCTATTACAAATTGTGCTGTTATAAACACGGGTGCACATGTACTGCTGTAGTGTAATGTTTTCAGTTGTTCTGGGAAGATACCAGAAGGGGAACAGTTGGGTCAAATGGAACCTCTAATCCTAGTTTTTTGAGGAATCGCCTTATTTATTTCCACAGTGGTTGTACCAGCCGATGCACCCATCAACAATGCAGAAAGGTTCCTTTTTCCCCACGGCTCCTCCAGCATTTGCTATTGGTTGATTTTTTGGTATTAGCCATTCTTTCTGGGGTGAGGTGGTATCTCACTGTTGTTTTAATTTGCATTTCTCAGATGACCAATGATGGTGAACATTTTCATATATTTATTTGCCATTTGTATTTCTCCAATCTGAGAACTGTGTATTCATCTCAGATGCCCATTTCTGAATTGGGTCTTTAAATTTGGGGGGCTCTGATTGTTTTCAACTCTTTATACATTCTAGATAAAAGTCCTTTGTCTCAGAGACAGTTGGCAAAAATCTTTTCCCAATCTATGGGTTATCTTTTCACTCTGTTGGTGATTTCTTTCAATGTGGAAAAAACTTTTTAATATGACAAGATCGCAGTTGCTGATTCTTTGAAATGCTTCCCATGCAGTTTGGTTTTCATTCATGAACTCTCAGCCTGTCCCCATGTCCTCGAGATTTTCACCTGCTTTATCTTCCAGCAGATTTAGTGTTTCTGTCTTAATACTTAGATCTTTGATTGATTTTGACTTGAGTTTAGTGCATGGTGATAGGCGCCATCTATTTAAGTCTTCGGCATGTGGAGACCAGTTTTCCCAACACCACCTAACTGCGGTCAGCCTTCTGAAAATCAAATGCACAGACAGTGCTGGGTCAGAGGAGCAGGAAGACGCCTTTCAAAAGAGCGATGAGACACTCTTGACTTTTCAAAAAAAAAATTAGATAAACAGCAATGAAATCACAGTTCTTAAGTGCTTATTTAAAAAAATAACTGAACACCTGAAGTTTGCCTGCCAGTGAAATGTTCCCCCAAACTGGGAGCGGCTGCATAGGTCAGGGAGGTGTGTAGGGTGCTCGTGGCCGGGATGCGGGCCGCCTGGAAGCCCTCTCGCAGGTCGTGAGCTGGAGTCCTTGGTGATCGCTTGTCCTCTTGATTTATTTGAAGACAGACAACTGTCGGGCCAGTTCTGTCTGCTGCCGTCTAATCAGCCTGCCATCGCCAGTGCGCCTACTCACTAGAACCGTAATTTCTGGACAAAATGCAGAAAATAACTGCCTGAGAATTCTAAAGCGTGAAGAAACGCAGGTAAGTTGCAGAAGAAAATCCAAACTAAAGAAGGAAGATGTAGATGTGTGTGTGTGTGTGTGTGTGTGTGTGTGTGTGTGAGTGTGTCTGTGTGTGTGCTGTACACGCCTGAGTCCATGTCTTTCCCATTCTCTCTCAACTTTCCCCATAAGGAGTTTCTTGTTAACTTGGTGGTGGTGGCAGCATTGATACAGGGTAGCACATAAAATCATCTTGTTCTATGGTTGATTCAACTCTTAATACAGAGCAACAGAGATTATCCAGTCCGGAAACAAAGGAGGGAAAAAACAGAAAATGGTAGCCAGGCACAGAGGTGCATGCAGGTGATTCTAGCACTTTGGAGGCTCAGCAGAAGATCACAAGTTCAAGCTCTGCCATGAAAAGTCTGCGTGAGACCTGGTCTCAAAGTCAACTTTAAAAAACAAGGAAGTAAAAAGGACTAGAGCTGTAACTCCAGTGGAGGGCCCTGGGTTACATCCCTAGTATCAGAAGGAAAAAACCCGGACCTCCCAGATGACACCAAAACATTTAACATATGACCCACTGGAGCCCACAGGAAGAGAAAAATGTTTTTACTAAAAAATATTTAAAGCAGTAAGTTTGGAAGACATCTCCAGTTTGGTAAAAGGTATACATTTTTATGCTCTAGACACTAACTGAACTAAATAAAAGTATAAACGTAAAGAAATCCCAATCTATGGGGGCTGGGGATTTAGCTCAGCAGCATAAGCACCTGCCCTGCAAGCAGGTGGTCGTGAGTTTGATCCCCGTTACTGGAAAAAAAGAAAAAAAAATCCCAATCTAAATATATCTTATTCAAATTACTGAAAACCTAAGGAAAAGAAAAATTTCTAAAAGCAGCCAGAAAAAGAAACATATTATACTTGTGGGATTTCAACTGAAATTACCCCACATTTCGTGTCAGGTAACGTGGGGGCCCCAGTGAAGCGGCACAGAATCTTCAAAACATGGAACGCGGAGCAGAAAGAGCAACTGTCAATCCAGAATGTTACACCCAGTGAGACGCCCTTCAAGAATGAAGAGGAATTAGGCCCTTCTCGGGGAGCAAAGACAATCTGCCAGCAGTAGAAAAATAGGTCAAAAGAATTTTCCATTATAAGAAAGTAACACCTGAAGGGAACTTGGGTCTTCAGAAGTGAAAGAAAATATAGATAGGAAATATTAGATAGGAATAAATATTTAGATAGGAAATGTCTAAAAGCTATGTTTTCCATTTTAAGTACCTTTAAATGTGTATGACTGTTGGAATAAAAATATACATTTTCTAGTATAGCTTTCAATGGGTGCAAATAGCACCTATCGTGGACTATAATACATAATATAATACGGGGAAAGAGGGAATAATTAAAGGAACCCACATGCCACAAGATTTCTAAATTTATGCACAGTCATATGCAACATAAGCTCAAACAAGTCTCATAAATATTGACACAGAGATATATTAAAAAACAAAACAATAAAACATTAAAAATATTCAAATAGCCCCAAAGAAAGCAATAACTAGGGTACAGAAGCCCAAAAGAAAGATATAAGCAAAAAAAAAAAAATCAATAATGAAAGTAGACCTTCAACTCGCCCTTATTGGACGAAGTGATCATGTCCTGAGCACTCGAAAAGCAAACACTAATGGGAAAAGCAGAAGCCTGCAGGATGCTGCTCGCACGAGTTATGATTTACACGTAAATGTCAACTAAACAGAAAGTAAACGGCTGGATCGCGGTGCAGCTCACAAACCTTGGTGGCACGAAGGCTGAAGCAGGACTTAGAGGCAAAGTGGAAATTAGATGCGTGTATTAAATAAAGACCACAGATATAAGCTAAGGAGTCCCAGTTTCCATTTTAAGTAACTAGAGAAAGAAGAACAAGTTACTCCTAAAACAAAAAGTAGCAGGGCTCTCATAAAGAGAAAATCCTGAACAATTACATGAATGCTCCTGGCTCACTAATGTGTTAAATAACAGATCTCTGGATACAAACTCAAACAGAACCAAGAGGAGAAATCACTGAATCTGAAAACAGAGAAATCATAGAAGAAAATCAGTGAAACCAAAAACTGATTCTTTGGGGGTAAAATCAATAATGACGATAATCCTCTACACACAGTGACCAGTAAGTACATAGAAATGACACAAATGACCAGTATCTGAAATAAAATAAGCACAGTACCTCAGACTCGCCAACGATGGGAAAGAAAACCTAAGATTGTGCTCCTACACAACTTGATTAAGAGAAAATGACTAAAGAAACACACTGTCATTACTCAACCAAAGCCAGAAAAACAGAATGTCTTTCCTATTCGTGAAGAATGTTCGGCATGTCATTGAAAATCTGTCAACAAGTCTCACACTTTCTCCTAGAAAATAAATAGAAAAAGACAACTTCCCTGCTCCTCTTAGGAAGCCAGCATTACATTAACACCAAAGCTAAATAGACACTGCAAAAAAAGCAGAGACCAAGAGGCCCTATAGGCATCGGTACAAAATCTTCAAAAAAGTATTAGCACATTTGATGAAGCCGTTTACAAGGAAGATGATGATCCTGGAAGACTCAATTCATCTCAGAGACACAAGGTTGCTTTAACACACAGAGCGCTGTGGTGGGGATTCACCAAGAGGGGAGACCAGAAACCCTGGAGGCAAAGGGCTGGGCTTGCTGAGACGTTTGCATCACCTCACCAGGAAAGCACTCACAAGCTAGGAACAGAAGGGGCTTGTTGGATCTCAGCAAGACTTCTGGAAAACACCCCTACCGTGACTGCCTACTTACCTGTAAAAGAATAACACAGTCTTCCTAGGAGAGTAACAAGGAAGGAATCCCTATCTCATAATTCCCAATCGTCACCCTACTGAGATGCCTGGGTAACATAACAAGAAAAATTAACAACAGAAATACAGATCAGAAAGAAAGAAAGCAAGAGAACTATCTCTATGCACAGATGAAAAGCTCTTCTATGGAGGAAATCCTAAAGAATTACATAAAATGCTTCACTAATAGGTTAAGAACAAGGTCTCTGGATACAAACTCAAGTGCAACCACAAAACTAATTGTAAAACTTTACAACTTCCAGAGTAAACTGGAGAAAGTCCTCATCATCCTGGGTTTGCAGAGATTTTAAATGTGGCATAAACACATGATCTAAAGAAAGGAAAATTCATAATAAACGTAAAATGTATCAAAATTCAAATAATTTTTCTCTGCTAAAAAAACTAATAAAATGAAAAAGCAAGTTATAAATGGGGAGAGATACTTTTTAAAAACATGTCCACTTAAATATCAAAAATAATAAAGCCTAATAACGGCATTTTAATAACGGACAAAAGAACTAAATGACCATATCACCAAAAATGACACACAGCAAATAATCATACAAAATGATAGCATTGTTAGTTTTGGGTAAAATGCAAATTCCCACTCCAGCGAGGTACCACGAAGTGCTAATGTGTCTTTTAGAAAGACTCAATTTAATAATAACAAATTGAAAGTAGCAAATGCTGGAAAGATGTGTGTCTACATGAACATCAATTGCTTGCTGGTAGAAATGCAAAATTGTGCAGCTTCTTAGACAGCGAGTTTGGCAGTTTTTATGAAAATGAATACACGCTTACCATGTGGCCCATGAAGCCAACTTCAAGGTATTTACCCAAATGAACTGAAACAATTTTCACAAAAAAATTTACATAGATGTTGACAGTACATTTAATTAGAATTGCAAAAACTTGAAATATCCAAAATATCCTCCTGTAGAACTATTAAGCAAACAAAGGAATAAGCATTACATTGCAGAACCGCATGCGTGAATTTTAAGTGGATTTTGCTAAATGAAGAGACAAACTTCGAAGGGTACATATCATCTGCCCCATTTCGATAAAATTCTGGAAAAGCCCAAACCAGAAGGACAAAAATAATTGATTAGGAATTTGCAAGGAGAGAAGTCAAATAGCAAAGGTCTGTACAGGATAATTTTAGGGTGACAGAACTGTTCTGTGGGTGATCGTGTTGGCAGACACCTCATGCTAAGCATTTGTCAAGACCACAAAAAGTAAACTCTACTGTAGACACTTTTCAAAACCTGTGAAGCCAGAATGTCAGCAGGTCCCCAGACGGAACTCAGAGCGGTAAAACATGAGTCTAGCCGTATTACAGATGTAAGACACAGCCTCGCGGAAGATGGTGAGGGAAGGGAATTGACCTAAGCAGCTCTGGGAAACGGTGTTTGGCTTGGATGCTGTGAAGCTAAATATCAAAAGAACTGCAGTTAACACCGCACACACCCACGATCACATGGGCTAGTGCACAGGCATCCAGTCCTCTCCCTGTGCTCCAAGAGGTCTTAGAAGTGTTGATATCCCTGCAACAACAGACACACCCACCACCAGGTTTTAGTTTCTAAATACCATTCCCAAATAAGATACACCTGAGACCCTCGGAGCAAGGGCTAATTCTAGGTCCGAGACAGAGAACATAGAAGATACGCCCAGAGCACCCTACACGTCGGAAAATAAATTTATGAAAAAGGGGAGGGGGAACGTGTCCAAAGGGAACAGAGGCAATTTTAAACTGCTCCCAGGAACCCAAGCTGAAGCAGCACTGTGACAGTGTTTGATTATAACATCAAACATTATAACAAAATAACATCGATAGCCAAGAGTCCATACTAATATAACCGTATTCCAACAAACAGATAGATGGAGATACAGGTAGAGATACAGACATAGACATATATACAGATACAGATTAGATGGTGGGGAGGAGGAGAGAAGGGATAAATACTCTTACAAAAGAATTCAAACTCATACAGGAGGAATAGGGGAAATTAAAAACTCACCCCGCAAACACCAATAATAACTGCTGCAGGCAGGGTCAGCTGATAGGTGACACAATTAGTGAGAAAACCTGGAGACCTGGGGCGCTTGCGTGGTTTCAGTGTGGCATCCCACAGGTGTTTATTATCGGGATGACTTTAGCTTGTGTCTCTCTACGTGATTAGCACTTTTCATGCCAGACTGAGGGATCTTAAATCCTGTCCCCTCAAGTACAGTCTGGATTCAGTGACTTGGGCCTAATGAATGGGAAAAACCTTGCTCCATTTTGCATTGGAGAACTAGCACAGACACAGCTTTAAATTAGGGATCCAGGCCAACATCCCAGTAACACGGGGTCCCTGGGCCCCAGCCCCTGGGGCAAGGCCTCCATGGGAAGGGAGCTCTGCCTGGCGGAGATCTTCCCCCAGGCCCAGCACCACGTGATGGTTGATGGACTGTGTCAATGCGAGTTCAGAGAAGCCTAACTGCACCGGCTCAGCAATTCTATACCCTGGGGGTGGAAGACCACTCCGGGTGGCCTGTCACCTGGATGGTATCAGGGAGGATGAGGAGGGACGGATCTGCCTCCTTTACTTTGGAGGAGGCGCTCCAGTCTGCCTTCGCCTTGGACATCGTCTCCTGGCTTCCAGCGCAGACCCTGCAGCTCAGTGGCTTGGACCTCTCTGCCTTGGGTCACAGGCGGCCTCCTGAGGCTCAGTCCCCTGGATGCTGCAGGAGCTCCGGACCTTCTGCTGCATCCCCAGGTCTCCTATGTGCAAATGTCCTCAGTGCAGGTCCACATCCGACGCTACGGGCGGCCACTGCGAGCCAATCCTGGGAGCTCTCAGTGTTTGTGTATCTTGTGTTACAGCTGCTTCTCCAGTAAACACTGAGGAACACACCATCTAATCCCGGGACACCTCTGATCAACTCAACCTGAGGCACTTTCACAAAACACCTGATTGCTATCCTTCAAAGGTGTCGCGGTCTAGGAAGAGGAGGGAAAGCTGAGAATCTGTGACAGACTGGCAGAAGATAAGGAAAAAAACACAATAAGCAAATGCCACAAGACTTTCTAGATAAGGCTTTTTGGACATGGAAATGCACATTAATGCGAAACACAGTCCAGAGATCTGTTCACAGTACTTTTCCAAGGTTAATTTCTTAGTTCTGATACAGATCTTATTGCTACATAAAATGTTAACATGAGGAAATGTAAGAATTTTTACAATTTTACTATTTTTATAACTTCGGAAAATCTGAAATTAAACCACTGTGAGATACCCCAGACATCAATTAAAATGGCTAAAACTTTTAAAATCTGTCTCTACAAGGTGTAGGCAAGATGTGGGAAATCTGGAATTCTAATACACTGCTGCGGGAAATTAAAATTGAACTAACCAGTTTGGAAAGCAAGTTAGAAGTTTCTTTAAAAATTAAATGTCAAACTGTCATATGATTCCGCCATTCTCTCTCTTTGATATTTATGCAAAAGAAATAAAAATATATGTCTGCATAAAGACTTATAAAAAAATCTTTGCCAGCTTTATTGAAAATAGTCAAAATCTAGAAACAACTGAAATGTCTATCAACAGATGAGTTCATAAATAAATTGTGCCTTTTCCATATAATGAAATTATTCAATAATAAAAAGACCTCATAAACAAGCAGTACAGAGGAGCCCCAAAATCTTATCATAGGAGAAAGATAAAAAAAAAAAAAAGGAGTACATAGTATAGGATTTTATTCACTTGTACATAAAATTCTGGAAAACACCAAATAAATTCAAACCAGGAAGCAGATCAGTGGTTGACAGCGACCACGTTAGAAGGAAGTGTGACTTCCAAAGATGATAAGCAATTTTAGGGTGATTCAAATAGGCATAATCTTGCACGTACTGAAATTTTCTCACATTCATGTGTATGTGTTTTTGTCTATGTGCTTATGTAAAACTGACTGAAACTATGTTTTACATATTTCCAATTTATTGTACTTCAATTATGTCTCAACAGAGTTGCTAAAATTTATTAAAGGATGCACTTGAAGTAAGTACATTACATAATGTCATGAAAAGATGTCAATATATTGGAATAGCAAACATGAAAATATGAATAATTTCAGATATAATGAAAAGCTAATTAAATATATTTAAACAAACTTAAAATGGGTAGAAAATAAATAATATACAATTCCTCAAACCACAAGGAAAGGAGAAAAAGCTATTAAATGCAGCTCATGACCAAACTCTTTTATGTGTAGCTGTAGTTGCAGTGGGAGGAGAGAGAATGGAACAAAGGTAATATCAGAGCAGACAGAGCAGCCAACTTCCCAAACTGCTAATATCCTTGAATCCAAAGAAGTAATTTCGTGAGTCATTTTGTGAATTTCCAACTGGAGAAATGAAAATTAAAGCTTGGTACAGTAAGACTACTTCCAAACTTACAGAACAGCCAGAGGGGGAAAACAGGTCACTTTACCTTCAAATGAGAAATAATAAGATTGACAGTACAGAAATATTGGAATCAGGAAGACAATGAAACGATACCTTTATCGAAAGAAACGAAAGAAAAATTACTACCAGCTTAGAATGCCATACAAAGCGCAAACCACCTTCGCAGACGAGCACGAACTGACAATATTTTCACAAGAATGAAGTCAAAGAACTTCCTGGTCACCAGCCCACTCACACGGCGCCAAACTGCAGGCAGATCAGGAGCCTGCAGGACCAGGGAG
Organism: Cavia porcellus; assembly: GCF_034190915.1. Classification (NCBI taxonomy): domain Eukaryota; kingdom Metazoa; phylum Chordata; class Mammalia; order Rodentia; family Caviidae; genus Cavia; species Cavia porcellus. Next base: position 5,622,904 of record NW_026947506.1, read on the forward strand.
AGGACCGGTGAGAGCCACTTCCAAGGTGGATCGATTGGACATGCTGAACTAGTAACGGGATGATGTTCAAGAGCTAAGAGAACCGAGCTTACGGCATCTGCATAACCACCTGCGTGATAGCAGCAAGTTTATAAAGAGGTAAGTGTAGAAGAAGTTAACGTGGCAGGGTTCTAGCACAGGTCAGAAGGAACAAAAGAAACTACCCCGGGCTGTAATGAACGCATGTTTTCGTTCAAGTAACTCACTAAGAGAAAAGTCCATCCAAGTCTAGGTAGACAAGGCACTGAGAGGGAGGGAAAGAGCTAATTTAAACAGAACGATTAATCCAAAAGATGCAGAGAGAAATAGGACACAGAACTGTCATGGCTGGGATCCCACATGGCCCCACAAGGCTCCCAGGATTCTGGTCTTGGCTGGCAGTGGATGCAGCTCGTGGGCTGAGTAGGAGGTGGCCCCGGACTGAATGAAGCAGACGACAGCCACAGCTGTGACTGCGAAGTGTGCATTTTGTCCCTGGTCCTTTCCTTGCTGACTTTCTCTGATTCTGTGCCTCTCGCTGCCGTGGCATTCTGCTTTGCTTCACGACCAAAGCAAGAGGCAACCAACCATGCGTGGCCTGACTTTGAACCAAAGCAAACCTTCCTTCTTCTAAGCCGTGTAGGTCAGGTATTTTGTCACAGCAATGGAAAGCTGATGAACACAAAACGCAACCTGGAAAGGAAACAGACTTGCAAGAAGAGGAAAATATCTAGACAGAAAACTACGTGTATCACCCAGAGCACAGTGACTGAATGTTACTTGTACACATCAAACACAGAAGTCCCCTCCCATCCAGGGGCACTATGTCCCATGACCCCAGTGGATCTCTGAAATCACAAATACTACCAACCTCTAAATACATCCTAGTTCTCCCTATCCATACACACTATAATAAACTTTCCCACTTGTACTTCAAGAAGCCCTTTATGACTTCAATTTGGTGTCCAAACACCCAGCACCTCTGTCCCTGCACTCTAGGTCCCTCAGAGTGTAAAATCAGAATTAATCTGAGTACAAGCACTGTAATATGAGAGTGGTAACCAGACAGTGACACTGAATGCTCGGCTTGGACAGGGGGGTGATCCACAGCCGAGGGAGGGGGCCAGCGAGGGACGAGGCTTCGTTCTGCTGCACCGAGTAACAAAGGATTAAAAACACAAGGTGTTAGTTTCCAGAACTGTTCATTCACTATCTTCAGATTTGGGGTGTGGCTGACCACCAACACTGAAATGCTGGGAAAAGAAACCACAGATAAGTGTGGCCGACTGTACTGATGAGCTGTTTAATTTAAATATACATACATGGAGCTGTTTCAAGGGAAAAAGATAAATGATTTTTAAAACAGGGCAAGAAAAGACAATAGAAAGCGAATAGAAGACATATAGGAAAAATGATAATTATGAACCCAAATAGATCTTTCACTGCTTTACTACAAGCAAGTCAAAAACACTCCAAAGCAAGTCTCAAATTGTCAGTGGTTTTTAAAAGTTAACAATGTTGCTTAAATGGTAGGTACTTTCTTTTGTTTATTTCAATTACAATCACAACATTTATTATTAAAATTTGTTTGCAAACACTGTCATTTTTTTCTTCTAACAGCACTGTGAAAGTCAGGGTTTTTTTTTTTCACTTTTACTTGCATTTATTTCATGCTTAATTTATTCCTGCAGCACAAGTTGTTGTATCTTGGATCTCTTCTGGGGTAGCTTTTTCTTCTGAGTAACTTCCTCCCCTGGCATAAGCTCGGTTTTGCCCCTTTTCAGGAAGGATCCTCTCTGTGGCCGGGGAGCTCACGGTGGGTGAATCCAGCCCTGAGCTCCATGTGTATTGCAACAGGAAGAGAGCTGGTTTTATAATATTCCTAGTTTGCTCACAATGAAACTCAGTTTTAGATGCTTTAAGTAGATTCTCCCGGTTCACACTGCAATGTAGGAGGGAACCTGAGACCCGGCATTCTCTAATCTAAGTGTAACCTTGACAGTAAGGTGCCACGAGTTGTCTTTTCAGGGAAATGCGACGGAGGGTGAGTTAAAGGCGAGCTTAATGTACCTCACAGTTTGCTTTGATGGATTCTGGCCAGGGTTCGAGACTCTTCTGAGTTATTTATGGTTTGTTCAGAGGCCAGAGTTCTTCCTTTGAGAAACCTAATCTAACCGGGAACAACAGATCACATTTGGGAAAAATTCTTAAACTAATGGAAACTGATAGACCGTGCAAATATTACCCTTGGTAACTCAAACATGCCAGCTCAATTTTTTTTTTTTTTTGTCTTTTTCGTTTTTATCGGTACCAGGGATCAAACTCACGACTGCCTGCTTGCAAGGCAGGTGCTTATGCCACTGAGCTAAAACCCCAGCCCCTGCCAGCTCAACTGTTAATGAAACATATTTCAGGCAAGCATTACTAGACAGAAGTACATCACCACAGTATCAAAATTCTACTATTTTATGTCTCGAACAACAAGCCTTCAAAACTTCTTGAAAATTGAGGTACAGTAAAAAGAGAAACAAATTCATATTCACAAAAGGACCCCAAAAGACACAATTTAAAATAATAATTTTTTAATTAAAGACAAAATATACAATGTTTTCAAGGACACATGGAATTTACCCCAAATGACTACACAGTAATCATGAAGTTCTAACAGTGTTCAAAAAGTCAAAATCACTCATAAGGTCTCTCATTATGGTGGAACCAGGTTAAAAACCATTAACACAAAGAGACTAGAAAGTCTTTGCTTAGAAAATAAGCAGCGTGCTTCTTAATATGCCCTAAGTCAATAATAATAATAATAATAATAATAATAATAATAATAATGAAGTTTGCGTTGGCTAGCACTAAAAGTAAAATGTCAAAATATGTGAGAAGCATCTCAAAACTGGTCCTGAGACTGAAATGCATAGTTTTCATTTATAAATGAAATGAAAAACAAAATATAATCCACCACAAAATATAAATAACTACATTATCAAGAAGCCAGAAAAATACAAAATCAATTTTTAAAACGTTTTAAAGGACAAAATAATAAAGCCAAAATTTGGTTTTGAAAAAAATAAAGGAGCAAAATACAAATTACAGAAGTCAACAACTAAAGAACAGCATGTTTGGAGCCATATTTGACAGTTTACATAAAGTGAATAGATTCCTTTAAAAGTGACAAGGAAATGAAACTAACTTAGATTCTACAAAATTTAAATATGCATACTAAACTGTGTGGGTATGTCACAAGTAAAGCAAACTCAGGTCTGTGTGTATAAATACATACCTTAAATATGATTTTGCTTCACTGGTGAATTCATCCAGACATCTAGGAAGATGTGCCCACTTCTCACAGACTTAAGGAGAAAATTAAAAACAGAAGCCTTCTCCTTTTGAGAACTCCAGCCCACCACAGCCTTAATACTGAAACCTGCCAAGCACTTTGTCAAGCAGGAAACCAAGCAGCTCTCCAGGAACATAAATTATGTGCAAGTGAAAAGTATTAGCAAGTCAAAAGTGGCAATCTACAACAGGGCTAAAAAAATTATAATTTGAAAAAAGAAATTATGGGGCTGGGGATTTAGCTCAGCAGCATAAGTGCCTGCCTTGCAAGCAGGCAGTCATGAGTTCAATCCCTGGTACCGATAAAAAGGAAAAAGACAAAAAAAAAAAAAAAGAAAGAAATTATGAGCAAGCATAATTTCAAAAATGAAAAACAACTTCCAAAAATCTATCCCAAAAATGCTGTGAACGTTTAAGCCCCTTTTCTCCTGCTCCTTCCACTAGGTAGGACCAAAAACCCTAGAAATAGTGCAGGTCCACCAAAGGAGAACCTGAAGGACACACAGAGGAAGCAGCTGTGAGCCAGCAAACGTGATGGCGGGAACCACACGGGCCCAGTGGACAGAAAGGAAGCAGCTCAGGCCTACAACTGTCTGAACCTAAGCTGGCCCAGGGAGGCTCACTCTCCCCATGAGCTGAGCCCAGCACCCCGACAAGGACTGTCCATCGGAACCTCCCTCTATCCTAGGGCCAGATGCCCTGTCCTGGGCCTCTCTCCTTCCGCACCAGCCTGGACCTCCTGGCCCTACCAGGCCTCTGAGCTGCACTGAGTGATCTCCCCAGCACAGTGCACAGCCCAGGAGACCTCTCATCCCTGTGTGTCCAAAACTCCCCAATCCACTGAGAGGCCCTGGCATAACTGGACAGATCCGCGGAGATTCCATAGCAAGTGCCGACCCAGGAAACCTCCCAGCCCCGATGACTGGGTCTCTGCTCTGCCACTGAGAATCATCAGCTCTAATGACAAGGAGGGTCCTGCCACCATCAGCACCAAGCAGGGAAGTGATTCTCCTTCCCTGCAGGCATGGTGCGTGGCCACAACAACCTGGGAAGCTCTCTTTATCAGCACTGGCCTGAGACTCCCTTTCTGCAGCTGGAGTCCCAGGTCCCAGCCAGGGGACTCCCCCACCCATCTCAGGGAACACAAAGCAGAGCAGTACCAGCACCAGGCAGACCAAAACAGCACCACCAAACAGCACTCGCTCCTAAAATCCAGGAGTCACCGCAAATTCACAGACAAAAGTAGGCCAGATCTGTGTATTAAAGCCAAAGTGTGTGTATTTTAGTACGATACCTTCCTACTAAAATAAAGAATTGAAGAACACTCTCCTAAGACAATTCCCACCATGTTCAGGATGTACGTGAAAATGACCCATATACCAAGAACCAAGACCTCACCGTGAGATGGGAAAGATAATCAACTGAGGCCAAGCCCAAGACGAATCCGATGTTTTATCATCGAACAAGAATTTTAAATAAGTCATCACAAAAGTGCTTCAGCAAAAAATCTTCTTGAAATAAGTGAAAGATGTAGAAAGCTTCAGCACAGAGCAAGGTATGACACAGGACAGAGCGGCACTGACCGAGGGAAACTGACCCTCAGAGCCACACTGCCCAGGAGCCCTCTTTTCACCGGGGGTCCACGCTGCCTTCCCGGCAACTGAACAGATAAAGTAACATGCGGTTACAGAAAAAGTGTAAATCCCCAGACAAAATCAATCACAGAGTTCATATGATGGAGGATAGAATTCATAAGATGGAGAACAGATCAATAAAGTTTACCCCGCGTGAGTAATACAGAGAAAATAAACTAGAAAGGAACTGAACAGAGCCTCGGGGACCTGCAGGACAATAACAGAAGATCCAGGATCTAATGATCATTTCACTGGAACACCAGCAAGAGAAGAAAAAGAGACAAAATACTATCCAAATAAATAACAGTGCAAAATTTATCAAACACACAAAAGATGTAAAATGTACAGATCCCACAAGATATGAATATAAATACATAAGCAAAATTTAATTCTGTGGTACCTCAGGATTGGTTCCAGGAACTCTGAAAAATTAAAAAAAAAATGCATAGATACATAAGTCCTTTAGTATTTGCATAAAACCTACGCACAGCCTTCTTTGTACCTTAAATTACTGCTAGATTACTTATGAAGCCTAATGTGATGGAAATGTAATGAAAATAGTTATTGCATTGTACTGCTAAATGTTTTTGATCTGCAGTTGATTAAATCCACAGATACGGAATCCACTGATTCAGAGGGCTGGAGTTTATCTCAGAGGCACCCAAGAGAGAAACTACCCAGAGGAACACAAATTTAAATAACAGTGGCTTCGTGACACAGTTCTTTGGAACAGCTGAAAGAAAAGACAGTCACAGATTCTATGTCTGGACAAAGCTTCCTTTTAGAATAAAGGGAAAATAAAGTTAGATGAGGGAAAACTGAAATAATCTGTGACCAGTAGACTCACCCTTCAGGGTCAGACAATGGGAGTTTACTAAACAAAGAGCCAAAGATAGCAAGAAGGATTCTCCCAGCATCGGGAAGAAAGAACGCCAGAAAGCACAGAATAACGAATATAACTCACTCTTCTGTTCATGAGTTTTATAAATAATACTTGATGAATCATAAAAATTAATACTAATACTCAAGACAATAACATCTAAAAGCAGTGAATGCAAAGATGACCAAACAGAAGGCAGCGTTCTAGTACCCCGTGATGAATCACTCATGCTCAGGAATGCAAAGAGCAGACAATCCAAGCAAATCAACTTAAACATTCTTAACACGCAGGTCAGTCGAGATTGCACCCTCAAAATATGTGAGTAACCGAAAGCAAGCTGCGAACTGAATGGACACACATATCATTATGACTTAGCTCTTAAGTGTTAGAACAATAATGACCTTAAATTTTAATGATGTAAATACAATTAAAAATGCAGAAACTGGCAGGGTATATTAAAAATTGCTCAACTCTATGCTGCTTGCAAGAAACTCACTTGAAAAGCAATGCCACAGGTGTCCCAAAGTCAAAAAATAGAAACACATGCAAACATTAATTTTAAAGAGCATGACGGGCTACTGTAACATCATATATGAAATCAGCAGAGAGGGTGTCAGCAGGAACAACCTGCCAGGAAGACATAATGACCTCACACCTCCACGCACCAAGTTAGAGAGCCTCAAAATGCATGAGGCCAAAACAGAGCTGGTAAGAAAAAGATGAATTCATAAATAAATGGAGTTGGAAGTTTCAACTACACTCCTGCTGGAATATCTAGCATCCTGACATCTGCTAGAATTAATAGAAGATCAATAAGGATATTTGACCTGAGCACCACAATCAATAGTAATGTCAAACGGATGTACAACCCCACCTGACACCAGCAGAATACAATCTTTTTCAAGTGATCTTTGAATATTGTTCAGACAGATTGTATTCTGGGCCATAAGAAAACCTCAGTGAATTTAAAATAATTTTTACAGAATATTTTCTCTTATCATAAAAGAATCAGACTAGAATTCAATAGTACAGAAACAAAAGAAAAACCTCTAAATGTGGAAATTAAAACACTTGTATAATCCCTGAGTCAAACCGCAACTCTCAAAGGAAAATTTTGGAACACACATAGAAATGAATAAAATGAAACAAAACATATTAAATGTGTAGAGTAAATTAAAACAGGGGTCTAATGAAGGAAAGTGTATAGCACTAACAGGTGACATTAGAAAAGAGTAAATGTCTCAAATAGTCTAAGATTCTACTTCAAGAAATCAGAGAAAGAAAGCACAAATAAACCCAAAGCCAATACAAATTTAAAATTAATAAAACAGTAACAAGTTATTAAAATTGAAAATAAGGAAGCAATAGAGAAAATGAACAAAACAAAAGCTAATTTTTCAAAAATATTAAAAATGATAAACTAACACAAATAATAATGAGATATATCAGCAATTGTCAGAAAGACATGGAATTTATTATTACAGACACTGGAGCTACTTCAAAGATATGAAAAATACAAACAGCTTTATGAACTTTATGTTGATCAGTGTGACAAGTTAGAAGAAAATGGGTAAGTTTCTTAAAGGCACAAATCATTTGTTCAGTTCCTGGAAACCCACAAACACTGAAATTCACCAGTGATGCAAGTGATACTCTGAATAATTCAATAACCATGAAAGGAGTTGGATTCTATCAGACAACCTCCTGAAGGCAGAAAACCCTGGGCCTTTACTGTTTCACTGGAGAATTTCATCATACACAGTAGCTGCCACAAGACGGGGACAAAGGAATTTTTTCCAGCGCATTTTACAACGTTCTTCCTACCCTGAAGGCAAAATAAGATAAAACAGCACGGAAAGGAAGACTACAGCCTGTGGGGCTGGGGATTTAGCTCAGCGGCATAAGCGCCTGCCCTGCAAGCAGGCAGCCGTGAGTTCGATCCCCGGTACCGATAAAAAGGAAAAAGACCAAAAAAAAAAAGACTACGGCCTGACAGTTTATGAACTTAGATTGGGAAAGTCCTCAATCAGGCACTGGCAAGTACTATCCACAGTGAATTAACAGCTGGCAGCACGGTCAGCTCGACAGAAGACAGAACCCAGAAATAAACCATGCGAATGTGCCCAGGTGTTGAGGCCTCAAACAAAACGTGATGAAATAAGAGGACATCCACAGGCAAAAGCAAAACAACACGAAAACCCCAACCTCAACTTCATGATTCAAAAAATAATCTGAAGTGGATTTAGGAGTTAAAATTTTGCAGAAAAAATAGCAAAAAGCCCTTTGGAAGGTAAGGACGGTCAAAGAATTCTTAAGACTTAAAGCCACAAAATCATGAGCCATAAAACTGCAAATTTTAACTTTGCAAAACATCCTTAACAAAGAATGAAAAATAACCGTAAAGCACAATAAAATTTTGCAAAATGCACGCCCACAGAGTAGCATCTAGAATATACAGAAAGTCCTCAAAGCCCAGAAGTGCAAAACAAGCAATCCAATTGGAAAAATAGGCAAAGACCTGCACATTGACCTGGACAGGCTTTCCAGTTGACAGATAAGCACATGAAAGTGTTCAGTATCAGCGGCCGGTAGGCAAGTGAAAATTAAAATCACAGTAAGATGTTTCTCTCTGCACAACTATCGGAAAAATACTGCTCACACCAAAGCCGCTCAGCATGTGAAAAAAGTACTGTTATGCATTGTATCACTGGAGTGTAAGTGGGGCAACTCTTCAAGAAAATGATTGGGCAGTGGCTTCTTTGTATCACTCTACAGAAATTTCCACAGGACCCAGCGACAGCACGTTTGACTGTTTATACCAAAAAACCAGCACACTAGCAAATGTAAACACAGTCACCCACAGCTGCACAGAATGCAGACACCCTTTAAAGGTTCCAGGTGTGAAGAGCTGAACAGTGGTACACCTTTTCTCTGAAATACACTCAGCAATAAAAGAGACTACTGTTGCATTCGTGCAACAGCTTGGATGAGTCTCTACGAGATTATATTAAGTAAAAATAAACCAATCCCGAAGTTATGACCTTGTGTGAGTCAATTTGTGTGACATTTTGAAAATGACAAGATTTTAGAAATTCTGGAAATAGAAGATAAATGGCAGCCAGTGATTAGGGATGCAGAGGGCAAGGGAACAAAGAGAAAGAAAATACAGTTAAAAAAGAGCAACGTGAGAGATGTCTTCGTAACAGAACTCTTGGGTCCTGACTGTGGCGGTGGGTACAGCATCAAACACACAATAAAACTGAAGGAAACAAATGCACACATGCACACAGAGGTGCAAATGAACCTGGGGAAACGTGGGTCTGAGTCAGGCCCAGGGGGTATACTAGAAATAACATCCTTGCTGTGTTACTGCATAACAGTATCATAAGATTCTGCCCCTGGAGGGAACTGAGAAACGAGAATGTGAATTTATGTTAATCTCAAAATAAAGTTTAATTTAAAAGTAATATCCCCCCAAAGCAAAGGAAGTAGAGGATATTAACCTTAGAAAATATTAGCATATATTATAAAACAAAATAATGTGGTAATAAAAAGAGAAATGAGCAGTACCAAAAAAAGAAAAACAAAACAGTAAACATATCACATTATCAGGAAAAAATAAGCATAAAAATTACATCGTAATTTTAATGGGCACAAACGTAGTCTCTGAATAAATGTAATACCCATAGTTAATAAACTACCAGCAAACTGGGAATTTGAGGAAATTTGCTTATAAAAAATTAATAACCAAAACTATGTAATAAACATAATAAAAGGTGAATTATTGAAAGTTATTCTTTGAAATTAAGAGCAAGAACAGGACGTCCACTATTATCACATCTATTCAACATGATTCAATAACTCTATCAAGGTTAAAAGAATAAAAGTTGTAAGAAAAAATTAAAATCTGATCATTGATCTATCACATGAGTATGTAATTAACACAGTATAAAAGAATCTACAATGATTAGAATTCATTGACAAATTCGGTTAGTATACTAGAAACAAGTTAAGTATACAAAATCATTTCAATTTCTGTGTGCATACAATAAGCAAGTAAAGATCAGTTTGAACACATACCATATAATATACTGACAACGAGCAATACCTAGGAATAAGTCAGGGTTATTAAAATCTCTACAATGAAAAGGTACAATTTTAGAAGATGTGCAGACAAGGGTTGATTAAAAATACAGCGTGCTTCAAATTTTCAAACGTTATCACGGTAGAAGGCACATTGCTTTTAATCTCCCTCAAAAGACTCACTTCAAACACCCTCATGTCATCACACTTGCCACTTTCTGAAGCAGTTCTGAAGGTCCTCTTTGAAAAGTATGACAAAAAAATCCAGAGAAGGGCCAGGGATTTAGTTCAGTGGCATAAGCACCTGTCCAGCAAATGCAAGGTCCAGAGTTCAAGCTCCAGTACCAATAATAATAATAATACTGTGAATGCTGCTGCCAAATGCCAGCCAATGGAAGGGCAGCTCACAATTGTCACACGTGTCCCCACCTGGATTAGTCACTGGATTTGGCACTGGGCAACTTTCAGCTTTTCCCTAAATATTTTGAATCAATTCAGGACATCAAGGCAACCGCAGGAGCGTAACTAAAGACACTCATTGAAGAACAGCCTGAGAAAGTGGGAGAATGATGGGAGAAAAGTGTTTGGAGAAAAATGGAGCATCCCAGGGGCTGGGGATTTAGCTCAGTGGCATAAGCACCTGCCTTGCAAGCAGGCAGTCGATTAAAAAAAAAAAATGGTGCATTCCGAGGGGATTTATGGAAGTGTGGTTTTAGTGTAATTGTTTTAAAGTGCAGACATTCACTGAATTTTTCAATCGCGCCTCATAAATTAGATTGCTGAGTGCGTGAGAGGCTGATGCTTCCTAAACTGATCTACAGTCAACGCAACCTCAGTCAAAATCCCAACATTACTGGAAAATGAAAATCTAACTTTAAAATGTATAGATACCAAGAGCCAAGAACAGACACATCAGTCTTGAAATCTAAGTGCAAATAATTTCCATGTTTCTCTCTGCTCTCTGATAGACTCCAGTACTTCCCAGCACGTCTCTGATGTGATTTTACCTCTTCCCTGGCAACTGTCAGAAACAAGCTATCTTTACAATGGCAGCTGTCTCCTGATTTGCTGGCCTCAGCCTATCAGAATAATAACAAAAGCTTCACTTTAAAAGACAATAAGAACAAATTATTTAAAACTACATAGGAGGGTAATAATGTATCTCACCTACTGCTGAGCAAAAGAAGTCCTTACCAAAGAGTTACAAAAGAGTGTCTGATGTAGATATCAAGTGAAGAACAGGAAACCTTGTAGATAAAAATGGTTCCACCAGTGGATGTAGGGACCAGAGGGGGACACTAGTGAGGCCTCTGGGGTGCTGGGAATGTTCTACTTCTGCGTGAGCACTCACAGCAAGACGGGGATTCACGTCTGAAAATTCACTGTGATCCGCCTAAGATTCTGGTATATTTTTGTGTGGTGTTACCTTTCAGCTTACAGGAAAAAACCCACTCACATTAAGTCACAATTTAGTATAATATGTACAGCATCCTAACGGCAGAGAGAATACAAATAAACTATCCAACACTTCATATAAGAACATCAAGAAAGAGTAATAAAAATTACTAGGCAATAGGTAAGCATGAAAACAAATCAATTAATCAGAATAACAAAAGTGACATAAAATATTAGGCCTACATCTTTTAAAATTTCTATTAATAATTTTGTCAGCTCTTCTCAAAAAAAAATGTGACACAACACCAATACATAAGAAGAAGAATGAAAAGGGAGATACGTCAACAGATATTTTAAAAATTGTTTGCAAACGCTGTAAGTCTTAAGTAATGGATTTGGTAAGATTTTCAGTGAAGAGGATCACTAAAACACTGCACGAAGTGTTAGAATCTAGGAAACCAATTTTTCCAGGACATCAAAGCAGCATCTCCAAATTTAGCAACTAGACCAGAGTAGTTCAGAGTCAAATTCTTACCAACGCTGAAGATTTCTGCCCACTGAATGTCTTAGTTACTTTCCTGATTGCTTAGACAAAATACCCAACACCCAAAGTTAAAAGGTTTATCTTAGCTCAGAGTTTGTAGAGGCTGCAGTCTATACTCAGCGGGCACCAAAGCAGGACAGCACAGTAGAAGAGAGACAGTCCACAGAAGGGCAGGTCGGAGGCAGCCAGCAGCAGCACCGAGGCTCCCTTTCCCTTTTACTGCATGCCAGCTATGAGATTACTGCTGGTTGCCACCCATGCTCGGAGGGGGCCTCCCATTATCCGTCTCCAGAAGTACACTAACCCAGTCTAATCGCCACCCTTCCTTAATCCCAGCATCGCATACCCTACATCCTCCCACCTGTGAAAAGTCCTTCCCATGAGTGCATGAAGCTTGAGGGGACAGCTAGATACAAGCCACAACATCAAAGTATAAAACAATAAGTGACCTCTTGTGTGATCACTCACGAAGGGGACACATCCTGAGAAATCCAGGACACAAACTATGCCCCTGTGACCTGCGCATCTCAGTGCAGAACCCCTACTGCAACCTCAGAGAAAGCAAAATGGTTATGAACCGGGATGGAGGCCAGCGCTAGCTCCTGGAAAGCATGTCTTACTCACAAAAAGAAGATGAACAGCAAAGCACAACTGGGTCCCCAGCCGCGATCTTCCTGGGTGTGCCCATTACAACTGGCACCACCACCCTAAAACCCTCAGGAAGATTAAGGCTGTCGCTGAGCCTTTGGTCTCAGCGCTATGCTTTGGAAGTGGCCAAGCCCAACCTGCGCTGGTTCCATTCCAGGCCCCCTTTAATGTGAGACATGTCTTTCCATCATTTAGTCCAGGAGGGGCATTCTGGCACATGCAGACCAGCGCATTGCAGTGAGAGTCCTAAGTGAAGTCAAGTTATGCTGGGAGAAAAAAAGAAGATAAAAAGATTAAGGATTTTCTTTTTAAAAAAATCAGTGAGGAGATGTGCAAATTTTCACGTCGCTTAGAGTAAGACATGAGATTCAGGGCAATGGTAAAGGAAGTTTGACTGTATGTGTGGTGGTGGGAACCGTTTAGTGAAAATGCAGAAGCCAGACCATTGCACCCATCCATCCAAAACCCATCCCAGGCAGATGGCAGATTTTGCTGAAAGAAAATCAAACCATAAAAGTAACTCGAAGAAAGCATGAGTAAATAGTATCTACTAAAAAAAAAAAAAAAAACAGGATAGTATCTATTCTGCAAACTGCATATGACTTTCTGAAAAGTACAAACATGAAAAAGTTCTGCAAATAAAAAAAGTCTAAGTATTTAACCACATGCAATTTCAAATGTGTCAATGTGAAGACTTCCATTTCAGAAGCAAACAATTTATTGAGACAAAATATTTGACACAAGAAACTATCAGTTCTCCCCTGAAAGAGTTTCAGGAGCCGACAAGCAAAATTCTACCCTCAGTTCAAATGTGCAGAGAACAAGAGTTCTGGTTTATAAAATACAAGAAGCAAATGATCGATGATTATATTTTTAAATGAAAAATCCTTTAAGATGCAAATTTATCAACATTATTTTGTATATTGTTACTAAGTTAAGCAAACATGTTTATATACATATATAAACCATTATTTTACTATAGGATGCCACACGGACTTCCATACATTATGCATAGATGTAAAAATTATTAAGTCTTTCTATAATCAATTTGAAAATACGTACCAAATATATCATAACAATTACTATCATTGTGTAGTAAATTTACTTCTTTAAAAATATATCATAAAGAAACAAATATATATATGTAATTAAAGTTGCGTATTTTTGGATGTTTATGATGGCACCATTCTATAATAATGGGGGGAAATCATGAATATACTCTGTATAGGACGATTAAATAAATGATAGCTCCCTGTGGTAATGTCTTTATCCATTAAAAAATTATAGTTGTAAAGAATAGTCAAAGAAATGAGAACATACTCCCAATATGTGTTAAGTGGGAAAGCCACGATACAAAATGTGTGTATAATAAATAGCAATTTGATAAATACACATCACACCATTTCTATATGTGTATGGGGAGGGGGGCTAAAAGAAATGTACCAGGAATGCAAACAGTATTTATTTCTTGGCTCAGAGATTATAGCTGGCTTTTGTCTTCTTCATTTCATTTATCTGTATTTCCTGAACATTCCGCCCTAAATGAGCGTGTATTGATGAAATGTTACTTAAAATGAAATACTAATAGCATCTTTTCCTCTGCCTTTCCTCAGATGAGACGACAGTGTTTGTTTTGGGTCTCAGCTCTGTCAAAAGCAGTTTTGCACTAGGGGTTCCGAGCAGTTGACATTTTACCAAGGAAATATGCTGCAAGAATGTTAATCCGCGAAGAGACTGGAGTTTATTTCTCTTGGGCGACTCTGTGCACAGCCGGGAGCCTCTGTGACAGGCGCTTACAGGAGCCACCGAGCAGAGTCTGGCTGGATGTCCTCAGGCCACCTTGGCCTGCAGTCTCCTCCTCTCTGTGGGAGCCCCTGGCACCAAGGGACTTGGCTGTGTCACAGAGCTGTGTCTCCTAGGTGCCTCCTGAACCCCGAGAATGAGGGAGAGTTTGCAGCATGGGCAGCAGACACAGAGGAGAACGTGAAGGGTGCACCCATGTACCCCCAAGCCGGGAGGATGGGGGCTAAGGGCATGGCGATCTGATCACGGTGTGATGAGCAATTACTAGTCTGAGCCCGAGAACCTCCTGCGGCCCCGCATGGAGGGGGCATTTGATTCCTAAGAAAGCTGGCTTCATGGAGAATCAAACTGACAGAAAAGACCAAAAACGAGGTATCTTAAACTAGAAAAGGACAAGGAGGCTCTCCCACCCCCTGGGCGTGTTTGCTGGGATGAGGAGACTGCAGCAAGGCCCAGGAGGTAGCAGGCTCCGGCCACAGGAGAAGGTGTGGATGCCTTAACGCTGGCTCTGGGGAGAGGGGGGCACGGAGGGAAGGATGGTCCTGGCAGAAACTCAGGGCTTCCAGGTCAGAAGGGTGTCGTGCCATGCACACACACACACATGTGCACGCCCGCATGCACACATACACACACACACACATGCACACAGACGCATACACCCACACCTGCCTTCCAGCCCCAGCAAGGCCGCATGCTGCTGGCCCTCCATAATCAGGTCTCTCCAGTCTCCGTGACTCAGTTTCCCAAATAAAACTGTCCAGAAACCCACTGAGATATGCTGCAGACGAGAGTTAATGCAAAGGGAGCTCGGGTTTCCCCGACCCAAGTCCCCGGGGCGACCACAGCCACATATGTGAGCTCGTACAACCTCTTAACACACTCGGGGCTTCACCGGACCTCCCAGGCTGGAGAGAAGCTTCAATACCACCAAGTACTTCCCCATCCTATCGGGGTCCTAATTCAGTTCGCCCTGCACAAAGGAGCAGAAAATAGCCAAGGGCCCTCTGCCCCCCCAGGGACTCGTGAACCCCAGAGGCACATCCAGGGGCCTGCTGCACGTGCCTGCCCTTTCCCCAGCCCTTCCCTGAGCCTGTGGATACCACAGCTGGGAAATGGCGTTCCAGGAGCTCACAGCAGCTGGCGACTTTCCCAGGGTTTCACTGCACCCGGGAGGAAACAAGTCCCCACAGCAGCGCTACAGTGACAGAGAAGGGTGGCTCAGCAATCAGGCCACAGAGAAAGCGTCCTGAGGAAAACTGGGGCCCAGACAGAGCAACCATGCCTTCCTCCTCCCATGGGTCACTCCAACACCAAAACAGCACCCACAATGAAATGTCTCTTGAAATGGGGCTCCCATGTCCCACTCACCCTGCGTCTTTATGAGGAGCGGGCATCTGCTGCCAGGTGCTCAGGAAGAGCCCGGCACTCCGCAGGCTCACGGGGCTCAGTGAGCCCAGCTGACCTGCTCAGGCTGCCAAGCGGCCCTCCTGTGTCCAACCTGTGCTTTGGCACATGGGGTGGTGAGGATGCAGGCTGGTGCACTGCAAGGTTCAGAAAAGAGGGTGGCCGCGAAACCCCAAAAGAAGCAGCACGAAGGGCCAGAGTCAAGGAGCCGACACCCGCAGAACGGGGAGCCCACTGGGGCTATTGTTGTCATACTCCAAATAGCTTCCCACATACCTCCCCACAGGAAAGGTGACTTCCAACAGATCTGCCCCAGTCCGTGCCATCAGTTAGGAGCACTTGCATGGACAACATCCTGGGATCCTCCTCTGACCATTCCTATCTGAGCAAAGAGGAACACAGCCAAGGAGAAATTTGTGGAGCTGAATTTGTTTCCAAGGTCTGCAGCTGAAAAGACAGGACTCCACTGAAGGTCATCTGATGTGCAGAGCCCTTCCAAGGGACGTGGGCCAGCCCCCCCTGGGGGGTGGGGGAGTGACTTCCCAGAAAACATCGCCCCAAGTGGCAAACGCAGGCACCAGCAGCTCAAGTCCAACACAGAGAGGCGCATCTTTAGCCCGGAGTTACACAGCAAGCCGGTGACACAGACCTTTGATTTCACCACCCATCATTCCCTCAATCAGAACGAACCTCCTGGATGAGATCATTTCATTAGTGCTGTCCAGTGCCCTGCAGCGGAGTGGACATTAGTGCTGTCCACGTCCTCCTGCCCTCCTAGGCAGGCCCGAGTGATCCGCAGTCCCTTGGTGCCACTTAATGGAAAACGCATCTGGGTGACTCACCCTCTGTGTCATTCCCCAGGGTACTTAGTTTAAGAAAAATCTCCATTTGCTCTAATGTAAACGATGCCTCTGGGTTTCAATCTTCCACAAATGGCTGGCTTTGCATGCAGTTTTGTTTGCTGTGGTTGTTTTATGTTACAGGGACCCCTGGACCCTGTCCAAAACAAGGACATCCAGTAATCTCTCCGGCTGGTCCCTGGCAACTCCGTATGTATGGGGCATGAGCGGCGGAGGGGAGACCTTATCTTGCCCCCCTCCTGGGTGGTCAGGATCCCAGCCCTTCCCTCAAATCTGCTGCCAACCCCCATTTCCTCCGTTTATTTCAACATGTGCCTTCCCAGCACCTTCCTCTGGCAGCCCCAGGTCAGGCCTGCCTTCAGAAGCTGCCCTTGCCTGGGATGAGGGCCTAATCCTGGCCCTCTGCTTCATCCTCAAACCACCACCCCCACACCCCAAAGTACACTGGGCCCCGATAACAAACATTTGCCAGGGTAAATCCCATTCCCTGCCTTCTAGATAACTTCTCCCTACCAGAGATAAGCTGCAAGGCAGACAGATAACAACTGGGATATGCAGTTATTAAGGGCCGATTTTAAAATGACAAAAGGATACATTTTAAAATAAAGCCCACTTGAAAATCAGCTTCCCTTCCAACTCAATTACATTCTGGCCTCCTGCTCTGAAGCTCCTCAGACTGATTCCAGATTGGCTTCGGGGTTTTGAGGAGCGTTGCCTTGGCAACACAGAAGACCCAGGCACCTGAAACGCAAGTAGAGGACACAGAGCCTCCCTCCTGCTCTGGGACACCTGGAGTGGCCAGCAGGGCGTCTGGCCTGGGGTGGGAGTGTCCACTGCTGAAGGGAATCAGGGCCCCCGCTGCCCACATCCTGCTGAGTGTGGGGACCCTCGTGTTAGAACAGAACCGAAAGGTGGCGGCAGCCAGGGCCTCAGAGGAACCTCAGGGTCAAAGGCGGGGACACCGTGCTGTGGCTGCTAAGAAGGGTCATTCCAGCTGGTGTCACACTCTGCCAGCTCCGTCCCACCACAGTGACTGCATGCATCTCCTTAGCAGGTGGGGGTCCCCACACAGGCCCGTTCTCCGTGTGGTCATGACCCAGTCCGCCACTGACCCGTGTCAGGCATCCCTGACAGCCATACCTTGGGTCACACTGTGGCCCCCCAAGGTGTTCCAGGGTAGTCAACAACCCCTCGATGGCACCACAAGTCAACCTCAAGGAACCAAGATGTCAGGAGACCTGGGGATGGGCCACTGCATCACAGCTGACAGATCTTCTAGAAGTTGTGTGACCCATCTGCAACTCTTAACTTCCATTACGAACCCATCATCCGGGGACCCCGGGCCATCCTAGCCTCTTGCGGGTGCCAGTCCTGCTTCCCTACCCGTGTCATCCAGGATCTCTCTCTGCTCGTCACTCTGCTCCTACAATCGTGTGCCGTTCTACTCTGGCTGTCCAGCGACAAAATCAACAAAGTCTCCTACCACCCCTCAGATTCACAGTAACCCTAAACCCACCGTCCATTCTCCGCTGCCCTGGCCAGTACTGCAAGCATGGCTACAAGGATCTTTATCCAACCTTTATGAGGACTTCCCTTCACCTCCGGAGCACTCCCACTAATGGACACATCCTCCTCTTGAGTGTCTGCACACGTGTGTGTCCGAGCATGCACGTTACTGCACAGGCCTGTGCTCGAGTACATGCAATCGGCAAGGCTTGTATTCTTCGTCAAGAAGCCCGGAGCCCTGTGGCCATGCCGCACCACACACATCCCCTTCTCTGGCCTGACAAGCACCTGAGCCCTCTCTGGGAATGCGGCCAAGCCAGCAGGGGTGGCCAGGTGTCTGGATCACCTGCACGGCCATCATTGGCTCTGCATTGCTCAGTGACTATGGCTGAGGTCTCCTGCTTGGACAATTATTGCAAGCTGTTCCTTGCCATATTGACATCTTGATTCCAAACCCTATCAGACTCTTGACCCCAGAGGTCCCCACTTAACGTCGGGGGTCTCCATGCTGGACAAAAGGCCAGATGGCTGACACGTGGTTTTATGGTACTTTGACTTCCCTGCTCTCCTTCACCCTGAGAAACCACCCTCCACCCCGCTAAGGGGGGAAGAAGAGCCAACAGGTCAGTGGACAGATGCCCCAGCCCATCCACGTTCCACGTGCGCCAAGACCGAGCCAAACCAAGCCTTACCCAGGTCGCTCTGCTCATCTGCCCGCATTTCCCTCTCCGCTGGGCTTCGCCACGCCCCCACCCTCTCCTTGTGGCTCATTTTTCTCTTCATGCCCTTGTCTCACTTCCGGATCTGGAGGACACGCTCTGCCCCCAGCCTCAGCTACAGGTCACGCTTGTCCCCACAGAGGGGCTGACTTCACCTCTCTGGGAATCACACGCCCCTTCCGGTCTCTGAGTGGTGCCCCAGCCGTCCAAGGAGCTCTGCACACCAGAAGGTTCCCAGGGCCTCTCCTGGACCCAGTGGCACACATTTCCTGTCTGGAGACCTCTCTGTGCCCCTTGTCCAGCATGTCCCCTAAACACCAGCCTGAAGGGCAGCAGCGACAGCAGCAGAGAGAGAGAGAGTGCAGGAGATGGGCTGTCTACCCTGGTAAACCCTCACTAGGAGCCCGGAGTCCCGCAGCTGGGCTGTCTGCAGCGGCACCGCTCACCAGGCAGCACCCTGAGGCCTCTGAGACTCACCTTGCGCATGTCTTTACCAAAGGTCTCGCTGTAGGTCGTGCCGAGGATTTCGAACTGGACGTAGGGATTCGAGCTGTCCTCCCGAAACTCCATCACCCCCGTGAGGCCGGTGATATGGCCCTGCAGGAGAGGAGGAGAGGTTTTGGAGGGTGGGGGAAATGTGGCTGCGGCAGGGGACGCAGTCACCAAGAAGGTAAAGGTCACCAAGAAGGGAGCAATGTGGGTCATGAGGAGGCCATGGATAGCCTGCAACAAGGACTCCGTGGCTGGCAGCTGGTCTCAGAGTGAGATCAGGTGTCCCCAGGCCACCAGCTGAGCGGGGAGCCCGAGACATGCACTTGACCTCCCGCAGCCAGCGTGGTCACGGCCCTGCTCTGTGCCAGGCGCCATGTGAACGATGGGATTGAAGACTGACAGCCCGACCCTCCCTCCGCACACCTCATCTCACCTCAAAGCCTGCTCCAGGGGCTTCTCTAAGCCCACCCACGACAGAGGTCACCAGTCTTCAGGAGCCATGGCTAACACACGGCTGTAGCTTGCAGAGCGACAGATATAATAAGCCCTGCTGGCCACCACAGGCAAACTAGTGCCGATCTCCCAGCTTCAACCTAAAGGGAATCGGATCCACAGCCCAGGGCCCCAGGATCAAAGGAGCCAGGTACACAGGGCAGAGTAACCTGAATGATTAGCTGCCAGCCAGATACCCCTCCCCAGGGATTCAGGGAGTTCCATGGAGCAGCGGGAAGCAGGGGCCGAAGGGGCTGTGGTGAGTCCCTGCCACCCTGCTCTCTTCCAACCTGGGGTGAAGATGGCCCCCAATGATAGGTCCCAGGGAGAGCCCCAGAGACTAAGCTGGCCCACCAGGGGCCCCACTCTGCTCTGATCTGCAGCAATTTAATCCAACATCAGAACAGGCACCCTGCTATTGAAACCAGGCACAGTTTATTGTGACACTGGAGATTTCCCTAAACGCTCTTTTAAAGCCTCTAAAATCCTATTCACTCTAACATGTCTTGCATGAATTACACACTTTACTCGCAATCCAGCCTCCTAAGCATGGCACACTTCGGACACACAGTGTGTGCACACACATGTGCAGAGGTCCTAGCCAATCAGCATGTAGCCGTGCCCATGGAGACCCATCTCCCTGCACGGAGGGATATCTGGCACACAGTGTAGGCAGCTATCGCCACATTTTGCTTGCTGGTGACCTTGGGCAAGATATTTAAACTCTCTGAAGTGTGGTCTCCTTATATTAAAGTGGAGATCATGATAATGACATGCCCTTGAACCACAGCTCCCCCAGCTTTCAAATGCAGGCACAGGAAGTGACAGGGAAAAGTGCACAGAGTGGACAGTGGATACCCCTACAAAGATCCCACTTCAAGCCAGCGGATGAATGGGCGGAGAGTCAAGGGACTAGGAGAATCTGCGCGCAGCTGTGATTCGCCCAGGGGGTGTGTTTCTTACACACACACACACACACACACACACACACACACACCTTTTTGATCGTGTCCAGCATGGACCTCCCTCCGTTCCATGGCTTGGTGGACTTCCGTATGCAGTTAAGACTCGCCATACTGTGCCACTTCCGGTCCTCCAGCTTCCTGTGGAAGGCGTTGGCCAGCATCAGAACACTGTCGTACAGGTAGAGGTTGGAGATCTGCAAAGACCAAGGCAAGTCTCCGTGGTGGGTTTGCATAGACAGAGGGCAGGGTGACACAGGATGCAGCACGGAGGTGGGGAGCCCCAGATTCTACCGTGAGCCTCTGCTGACAGCCCTGCAGGTGCGGGAGCTCCGTCGGGGTGGCTGCGGGAGGGAGGTCCATGTGTCAGCAAGGAGAACCAGTGTGACCAGCAGCAGGAGACTGACTGGCTGAGGCAGCAAAGGGCGGCGGGAAGGAGGGCAGCAGCTCAGGGATAAAGGGAGGGAAGGACATGTGCGAAGGCATGAAGGAGCAGGCCCAGGGGAGGTGGGCTCTCCCGGGATTTCTATAAGGGACTGGACAGGGAAGATTCTAGGCTTGAGGGCTGTCCAGACTCTGCAACTGCTCCATCTTGCTGTCATCACCTGAGGGCAGCCACAGGACATACAGCAAGGAACGGGTGCCACCTTACACTGATGGAACGAGACTCACCAACACGGAAATGTGTTGGATTTGTGCCATTTCCGGAGTTGGCCGATTGCTGAATTAGAGGACAAAGCAGTTTAGTGGACAGTATGGATGGCAGTCAGGATGGGGTGGGGCAGCAGAAGCAGGAATAGAGCCACGCAGAGCCTCACGGGACACGCTAAACAGCAACAGCACAAAGGACCTCAAGAAGGGTGCAGCAGGGGTCTGATGACTGGACCTGGGTGTCAGGAAGACCACTCTAGTCACCGCTGCCATTGGGAGAGTGGTGGCCCGTGTGACCCCGTGGCAGTGAAGAAGTAGCAGAGACTCTAGCCCCTGCTGCACAGGAGGCACTGCCACCCACGGAATGCACTTGGGATCTGCAAATCAGGTAGCTGTCTGCAGAGACGCAGAGGTGACAGCTCCAACCCGGAGCCCTGAGAGTAAAGCCCTGTGTAAGAGAGGTGACAGCAGGAAGGGCAGCCGCGTGGCCGGGTGGGGACAAACCAGCCTGCGGGACGCAGCAGGTGGGACTCCGATGACCAGAAAGGCCAGCAGAGCCCTCAGGGGGCCGAGGGCAACCCTCTTCTCAGATGTCCCCTTGCGGACCCCTGGCCTCGAAGGGCGCGCTGAAGCGCAGGGGTAGAGGAGGAGCAGGGAGGAAAGG